>NC_090444.1:1176878903-1177194903 GCF_031143425.1 Pleurodeles waltl
TCCGCTTGAGATGAAAAGCATCTCCCAGCGATAGCTGCCTTGGAAACTCCAACGCACAATACTACTGACATTGCATGTTCTCTTCAGAGCCAAACGGATGTAACCGAGGCTCTCCCCACTGCAGAGTCCTTACGCCACCTCCAAATAGAGAGCTCACTAGTGATCCGCTAGACATCGACAACTGAGTTTGTCCAAACTGGCGTTCAGAGAACCTACCAGGTGTTGAACCACTGGATTATGCCCTGCTGTTCCAGCCACTTTCAGAGGCACAGAGCCTCTTGACAAAGGGTCCACGCCCCCATACCACCCTGCTTATTGCAGTACCACATAGTGGTGGTGTTGTCTGTGATCACCTTTACCAACTTCCCCTTGACAGAGGGAAGAAATGCCTTCAATGCTAGCCAGATTACACAGACCTCCAGAAAGGTGATCTGGAGTCCGGATTCCGCCTCTCCCAGATGGCTGTCTGGTTGGGGAAGAGAGAGGAGTTTGCCTTTGACCCAACTGCGGTTCATCAGCTACCACTGCAGGTCTTTTTTAGTTCCCTCTGCGATCTGGACCATGTCAGAGAGACTCTCCTGATGCTGCACCCACTGGATTCACATCCCACTGCAGAGCCCGGATTTGCCATCTAGCATGATTCACTAGCAGGATGCAGGAGGGCATGAGGCCCAGCAGCCTCAGAGTCATTCTCACCAAAATCCTGGGCATAGGCTGAAACATCTATATCATAGCCTGAATATCCTGGACTTGCTAATCGGGAGGATAACCCAGAAACTGCACTGTGCCCAGAACAGCTCCAATGAAAGGGAGCTTCTGAGAAGGAGTCAGGTGTGACTTTGGCATGTTCATAGTGAACCACAGGAATTCAGGTCTGCCGTAGTCTGAAGGTGGGAGACAACAGCCTGGGGCGAGCCCACCTCCAACAGCCAGTCGCCAAGATAAGGGTAGACTGATACTGTATTCTCCTTAGATGAGCGGGACCAGTGTCATCATGGAAAACACCAGAAGGGCGTTGGTAAGGCCAAAAGGGAGCACAGTAAACTGAAAGTGTTTGTGACCTACCTTAAACCGCAGGTAATGCCTGTGGGCAGGCAAGATGGAGATGTGGAAACACACATCCTCTCGGAATAAAGACAAATGATCCTCCATCAGCTGTTCTTGAGTTGGCAGTATAGGGAGAGGGGAAGATTGTAAATGGTGGGAGTAGCCCCTCTGAATGATCTGCAAGACCCATTTGTCCGATGTAATGTACTGCCAGTGGAGGAGATGATGTTGGATTCCCCCACCAACTGGGCACCCATGGTCTTGCAGAACCAAGCTAGGAGTGCTTAGAAGCTGCAGCTGCCGGGGGGGTTGGTAGCGGAGGACTTCTGGCTACCAGACCCAGAGGGTTGGAATGCACCACATCCACATCCTCGCACAGCTTGGGAAGCTTGCACAGAAAAGTGAATGGCATAGGGCTGGCCCAGTGGCACGCCCCTTTCATATGCCATGAAAGGGGCAAAAGGCAGACTGGGGGCAAGGTGTTACTGAGAGGCCCAAGGACTTGGATGTAGCCCGCAAGTCCATGAAGTGCTTCAGCGCCAAGGCCCTCATCCGCCGCCCCGCCAAAGTCCCGCCGTCAGGTTACCGTTCCGCGGTCGAAAGACCGCGGCGGTAATTCTGACTTTCCCGCTGGGCTGGCGGGCGGTCGCCTTCAGGCCGCCCGCCAGCCCAGCGGGAAAGAGGCTTCCACGATGAAGCCGGCTCGGAATCGAGCCGGCGGAGTGGAAGCTGTGCGACGGGTGCAGTTGCACCCGTCGCGTATTTCACTGTCTGCGCAGCAGACAGTGAAATACATTTAGGGGCCCTCTTACGGGGGCCCCTGCAATGCCCATGCCAGTGACATGGGCACTGCAGGGGCCCCCAGGGGCCCCTCGACCCCCCCTACCGCCATCCGGATCCCGGCGGTCGGACCGCCGGGATCTGGATGGCGGTAGGGGGGGTCGGAATCCCCTCGGCGGCGCAGCAAGCTGCGCCGCCTTGGAGGATTCTATGGGGCGGCGGTACACTGGCGGGAGCCCGCCAGTGTTGCCGGTCCGACCGCGGCTTTACCGCCGCGGTCGGAATCCCCATTGGAGCACCGCCGGCCTGTCGGCGGTGCTCCCGCGGTCCTCCGCCCTGGCGGTCTTTGACCGCCAGGGTCAGAATGACCGCCCAAGTCTGCCTTCTCTCCGTAGAGGTGAGTCCCGCAAAAAGGCATGTCAATGAGGTTGACCTGGACATCCCCCGAAAAGAAAGATGTTCTCAGTCAGGCATGGTGCCTCAAGGCCACAGTCACCGAAACCGCTCTGTCAAGCGAATCAGTTGTGTCCAAGATGTGGCTCCCCTGTCCCTGCCAGTATTTGTCTATACCAGCAAGGAAGGCAGCACAGTGCTGACAAAGGGTTGAATGGATTCTTGGCAATGTAACGTCTCTACGGAGGGCACCCGTTGTTGGTATGTGTTGGAGTCCAACTTGCACTTCATAAATGCCATGATGTTAATGATGGTCCCTAGCTTGGTGGCAACCTCACTGGTGTCAGGTGTTGAGGAATGTTGTTCTTACCTCTGCCTCATGACACCAGCAATGTCAGCTAGGGACTCACCCATACTAATGAGGGAAGTGTAGGTGCCTTTATTTGCCTCAGTATCCTTATTAGGACTGAGGCACCTATGAAGTCCTTCTAGGGTGCCTGTAGGAGGCTGCCTGGTTTGTAGTGGGTACCTATTGTACCTACACCTTATACTAGGTCCAGTTGTTCCTTATTAGTGAAATGTAGGCAGTGTCTAAAAGCCAGGCTCTCTAGAGGCAGCTGTAGCTGAGCAACCAGGACTTATGCAAAGCTCATGTGATACCACTGTAGTCATACAGTACTCACACTCATGAAAGAAAATACTCACTGTTACAAAAATAAAGTTACTTTATTTTGGTGACACAAATACCAAAAATACCCTAGAGACTATACTCCCTTAGGAGGTAAGTAATACACAAATTATATACACTAGTATGCAGAAATAGGCATAAAAACAGAAAACAGTGCAATTAGTGAAAATCACAATAGTTAGAAATGGGCCTGGGGGAACACAAACCATATACTAAGAAGGTGGAATGCGAATGTTGGTTTCCCACCTAGGCAAGTGTAGTGTGTAGAGGGGCACTGGGAGTATTAGAAAACACCAAAGGTAAGTAATAGAACCCACCCTAGAACCTAGGAGAGCAGGAGTAAATCACAGTAACTTTCCCAGAACACACAAGAACACGAGAAAGAAGATTATGCAAGAACCAGAAGAGACTGCAAGACACCAACAGCGGATTCCTGGACCTGAAGACCTGTGGAAGAAGGGGACCACATCCAAGACGCACAGAAGAGTCCAGGGAAAACAGGAGCTCCTGCTAACCCGGATGAAGGTGCAAAAAAAAAAAAAGAACCACCGGTGAAGAACAAGTCAGTACTGCACCCAAGAAGACGGATGCAGGTTCCTGGTTGGTGCAGATGATGTCTCATGCCGGATGGAAGATTACAGTCTGGTTTGCATCGCTGGATTCCGCAAACAAGTCTTGGCACACACAAAGCTCGCGGTTGGCGGAAAATGGCGCTCCCCGAGACCAGGAGGGATCTGGTGGACACTACCTAGGAGGGGAACCAAAGGGGGCTCTCAGCAACTCAGAGAGCCCACAGAAGACCAGGCAGCACGCACAGGAGTCCCACAGCAAGGGAACAAAGAAGGTGCAAAAGGAGGACCACGCAGCACGACAACAAAGGATCCCACACCACCAGAGAACCACTCAGGAAGCTGTGCCTCACAGGAAGGAGTGCTGGTGGCTGGAGCTGCACGTGCACGAAGAACTTCGTGGAAGGATTCCAACAAGCCTGGGCAACTGCAAAACACGCAGTGCATGGTGGTACTGTCTTGCGTGGGGAGGCAAGCTCTTACCTCCACTAAAGTTGGACAGTAGGACGTCAAGACTGTCAGGACCACTTCAGTCCACCACCCGTGATGCAGGATCCATGCAACTCATCAGGAGAGGAGACCCGTGCAACCGGTCGTCATTGCAGAGAGGTGCATGCTGAAGCAGGGGAGTGACTCCTTCACTGCAAGGGAGATTCCTTCATTTTTCTGGTGCAGGCTGTGGACAGGCTGTCCTCTGAGGATGCACGACTAGGAAACAGTTGCAGTTGCTGGCAGGAGCTGAAGATACAATGTTGCAGAAGTCGTCTTTGCTTCTTTGTTGCAGTTTGTAGAGTTCCTGGAGGTCCAGATGCAGTTTTTTCGCTGAGAAGGTGAAGTAAAGGATGCAGAGGATTCCTGCTGGAGTCTTGCAATCCGAATCTGAAGTACCACCCAACAGAGAGACCCTAAATAGCCCTGAAAGGGGGGTTGGTCAGCTACACAGGTAAGCACCTATCAGGGGAGGGCTCTGACGTCACCTGCTGGCACTGGCCACTCAGATGCTCCCAGAGTTCCCTGCCAACCTAGAATCCAAGATGGCAAAACCCAGGGACCCTCTGGAGGAGCTCTGAGCACCACCCGTGGGGTGGTGATGGACAGGGGAGTGGTCACTCCCCCTTTCCTTTGTCCAGTTTTGCACCAGAGCAGGGACTGGGGGGGTTCCTGAACCAGTGTAGACTGGATTATGCAAGGAGGGCACCATCTGTGTCTTTCAAAGCATTTCCAGTGGCTAGGGGAGGCTACCCATTCCAAGCCTGTAACACCTATTTCCAAAGGGAGAGGTTGTAACACTCCTCTCCCAAAGGAAATCCTTTGTTCTGCCTTCCTGGGCTTGAGCTGCTCAAGCTACAGGAGGGCAGAAACCTGTCTCAGAGGTGGCAGCAGCGGGGGCTGCCTGGAAAACCACAGAAGGCTGGAATGGCAATTCTGAGGGTCCTTTAAGGAGCCCCCAGAGTGCATGGAATCATACAACCAATGCTTGCAGAAGCATTAGGGTATGATTCCAACATGTTCCATACCAAACATGACTATGTTCAGAGTTACCATTATGTAGCTGGACATAAATAGTAACCTATGTCGAGTACACGCGTAAAATGGCATCCCCACACTCATGAAGTCCGGGAAAGTTGTGCTGGAGTTCGTGGGGGCACCTCTGCTAGTGCAGGGGGGCCCTCACACACAGGTACTCTGCCCCCTGCCCTCAGGGCTGGAGGGCCTGCAATATGGGTGACTTATAAGTGACCTGGTGTAGGAGGCTGGACTGGCTTGTAGTGAGTACCAAGGGGTACTTGCACCTTGCACCAGGCCCAGTTATCCCTTATTAGTGTATAGGGTGTCTAGCAGCATAGGCTGATAGATAATGGTAGCTTAGCAGAGCAGCTTAGGCTGAACTAGGAGACGAGTGAAGCTCCTACAGTACCACTTAGTGTCATATGCACAATATCATAAGAAAACACAATACACAGTTATACTAAAAATAAAGGTACTTTATTTGTATGACAATATGCCAAAGTATCTCAGAGTGTACCCTCAGTGAGAGGATAGGAAATATACAAGATATATATACACAATACCAAAATATGCAGTAATAGTCTTAGAAAACAGTGCAAACAGTGTATAGTACAATAGGATGCAATGGGGACACATAAGGATAGGGGCAACACAAACCATATACTCCAAAAGTGGAATGCGAACCACGAATGGACCCCAAACCTATGTGACCTTGTAGAGGGTCGCTGGGACTATTAGAAAATAGTGAGGGTTAGAAAAATAGCCCACCCCAAGACCCTGAAAAGTGAGTGCAAAGTGCACTAAAGTTCCCCAAAGGACATAGAAGTCGTGATAGGGGAATTCTGCAGGAAAGACACAAACCAGCAATGCAACAACGATGGATTTCCAGTCGAGGGTACCTGTGGAACAAGGGGACCAAGTCCAAAAGTCACAAGCAAGTCGGAGATGGGCAGATGCCCAGGAAATGCCAGCTGCGGGTGCAAAGAAGCTGCTACTGGACTGTAGAAGCTTAGGTTTCTGCAGGAACGACAAGGGCTAGAGACTTCCCCTTTGGAGGACAGATCCCTCACGCCGTGGAGAGTTGTGCAGAAGTGTTTTCCTGCCGAAAGACCGCCAACAAGCCTTGCTAGCTGCAAATCGTGCGGTAAGGGTTTTTGGACGCTGCTGTGGCCCAGGAGGGACCAGGATGTCGCAAATTGCGTCAGGAGACAGAGGGGACGTCGAGCAAGACAAGGAGCCCTCTCAGCAGCAGGTAGCACCCGGAGAAGTGCCAGAAACAGGCACTACGAGGATGCATGA
This sequence comes from Pleurodeles waltl, assembly GCF_031143425.1. NCBI lineage: Eukaryota > Metazoa > Chordata > Amphibia > Caudata > Salamandridae > Pleurodeles > Pleurodeles waltl. Next base: position 1,176,885,189 of record NC_090444.1, read on the forward strand.
AACAGTGCTCACCCGAAGTCGCACAAAGGAGTCCCACGTCGCCGGAGAACAACTTAGGAGGTCGTGCAATGCAGGTTAGAGTGCCGTGGACCCAGGCTGGACTGTGCACAAAGGATTTCCCCGGAAGTGCACGGAGGCCGGAGTAGCTGCAAAAGTCGCGGTTCCCAGCAATGCAGTCTGGCGTGGGGAGGCAAGGACTTACCTCCACCAAACTTGGACTGAAGAGTCACTGGACTGTGGGAGTCACTTGGACAGAGTTGCTGGATTCAAGGGACCTCGCTCGTCGTGCTGAGAGGAGACCCAGGGTACCGGTGATGCAGTTCTTTGGTGCCTGCGGTTGCAGGGGGACGATTCCGTCGACCCACGGGAGATTTCTTTGGAGCTTCTAGTGCAGAGAGGAGGCAGACTACCCCCACAGCATGCACCACTAGGAAAACAGTCGAGAAGGCGGCAGGATCAGCGTTACAGAGTTGCAGTAGTCGTCTTTGCTACTATGTTGCAGTTTTGCAGGCTTCCAGCGCGGTCAGCAGTCGATTCCTTGGCAGAAGGTGAAGAGAGAGATGCAGAGGAACTCGGATGAGCTCTTGCATTCGTTATCTAAAGTTTCCCCAGAGACAGAGACCCTAAATAGCCAGAAAAGAGGGTTTGGCTACCTAGGAGAGAGGATAGGCTAGCAACACCTGAAGGAGCCTATCAGAAGGAGTCTCTGACGTCACCTGGTGGCACTGGCCACTCAGAGCAGTCCAGTGTGCCAGCAGCACCTCTGTTTCCAAGATGGCAGAGGTCTGGAGCACACTGGAGGAGCTCTGGACACCTCCCAGGGGAGGTGCAGGTCAGGGGAGTGGTCACTCCCCTTTCCTTTGTCCAGTTTCGCGCCAGAGCAGGGCTAAGGGGTCCCTGAACCGGTGTAGACTGGCTTATGCAGAAATGGGCACCAAATGTGCCCATGAAAGCATTTCCAGAGGCTGGGGGAGGCTACTCCTCCCCTGCCTTCACACCATTTTCCAAAGGGAGAGGGTGTAACACCCTCTCTCAGAGGAAGTCCTTTGTTCTGCCATCCTGGGACAAGCCTGGCTTGACCCCAGGAGGGCAGAAACCTGTCTGAGGGGTTGGCAGCAGCAGCAGCTGCAGTGAAACCCCAGAAAAGGCAGTTTGGCAGTACCAGGGTCTGTGCTACAGACCACTGGGATCATGGGATTGTGCCAACTATGCCAGGATGGTATAGAGGGGGCAATTCCATGATCATAGACATGTTACATGGCCATATTCGGAGTTACCATTGTGAAGCTACATATAGGTAGTGACCTATATGTAGTGCACGCGTGTAATGGTGTCCCCGCACTCACAAAGTCCGGGGAATTGGCCCTGAACAATGTGGGGGCACCTTGGCTAGTGCCAGGGTGCCCTCACACTAAGTAACTTTGCACCTAACCCTTACCAGGTAAAGGTTAGACATATAGGTGACTTATAAGTTACTTAAGTGCAGTGTAAAATGGCTGTGAAATAACGTGTGCGTTATTTCACTCAGGCTGCAGTGGCAGGCCTGTGTAAGAATTGTCAGAGCTCCCTATGGGTGGCAAAAGAAATGCTGCAGCCCATAGGGATCTCCTGGAACCCCAATACCCTGGGTACCTCAGTACCATATACTAGGGAATTATAAGGGTGTTCCAGTAAGCCAATGTAAATTGGTAAAATTGGTCACTAGCCTGTTAGTGACAATTTGGAAAGAAATGAGAGAGCATAACCACTGAGGTTCTGATTAGCAGAGCCTCAGTGAGACAGTTAGTCACTACACAGGTAACACATTCAGGCACACTTATGAGCACTGGGGCCCTGGATGACAGGGTCCCAGTGACACATACAACTAAAACAACATATATACAGTGAAAAATGGGGGTAACATGCCAGGCAAGATGGTACTTTCCTACACCTGGTGAAGGGTAAATGGCAGTGAAAGGGTGCAAGCACCTTTACACGCAGGCTGTAATGGCAGTCCTGCAGAAGCCTTTGGATGGGTTCCCTGTGGGTGGCAAGAGAAATGCTGTAGCCCATAGGGATCCCCTGGAACCCCAATGCCCTGGGTACTGATGTACCATATACTAGGGACTTATAAGGGGCCACCATTATGCCAATTTTGGGTGAAATACTGGGTCACCAGTATGCAGCAACAACATTTAGAGGAGAGAGAGCATAATCACTGGGGTCCTGGTTAGCAGGATCCTAGTGAACACAGTCAAGCACACTGACATCAGGCAGAAAATGTGGGTAACCATGGCAAGAAGAAGGTACTTTCCTACAGTGCCGGCTACGGTTTCCCACAGAAACAGAAAGGACAGAAGTGATTTTAAAGACAGAGTGGCATATAAAAGCGACGTAATAGAGAATGTTCACTGTATCAGGAGAGAAATATATTAAATTAGTAAAAAACGTTGGAAAGAAAGAAGGGGCGCACTTTGGAACCACAGAGAAATAGAGCTGAAAAGTGAGAGAAGTGTATTAAATGTGAGAAACTAGAATAACACAATGTAGACAAAGAATGAACAAATGATAGAAAATTAGATAAATGAAAAAAACAAGATATGAAAAGTTTAAAATTATGAGAGAAATAAATTGAACCAGTAGGAAGTTAATACAAATACAAGGAGAATAAAACGCACAAAGAGGAAATTAATTAAGAGTTAGATATGTGGATTGATAAAGACAATTCAGACTGTGATGGAGGAAAAACTATAAACGAGTGGAAACGAGGGGGAAGATGAGGCTAGTCCACCAAAATAGCTCAATGTGTCGAGCGCCTGCTGCTGAGATGGAAGTGAAATTTGCAGAAGAGAAGGGTGAACCCCGCTTCTCATCCTTTGATTGCCAGTAAAAGTACTTCTAATCAAACTGCGAGGAAACAATTCAAATGAATGTGTGAAAAGGACAACATTGATATTGCTTCAACGTTGTAAAGCATTGGAGCTCGGCTAGACCACGGGAAGCTTCACATTCTTGGAGTCCTGTAGTCAGGTTCAGTGGTGGAAGGGAAGCTGGTGACCCGACCCAGGACGGCTTTAGTGGCGCCCTGGACGACAATCATTTTTGCACCCCCATGTCATTCTACTCGGTTTCCCTCACTACCAACTGGCATAAGTGCCCCTCATCTCTTCATAGCCCCTCTCTCAGACACATTTCATTTGTTTTAAAGTGCTGGTAAAGGTTGGCTTTACCACCAAGAATGTATAGCTGCCCAAACGAACCCTTTTAGCAATATTGGGAATGGAGAATTTAAGACTGGTAGAAACACACAACATCCTAACCTATGTAATGCAGCCTGCATGCATCGCTTTAATAACAGTTCATAACAGTTACTGTCGCAACAGACAAATCAACACTCCTCACATAGGGAGCCGGTTTCAAACTGCTGTAGCACAGATAGCCTGGTATATACAAAATCACATAATACTTTATTATAAAACAGTAAATAAGGATTGACTGGTCAGTCATTGATTAAAACAGAAAAAACATATGAACACCTGTGACCACATAACCCCTTAAGTCTAAACTAATCTTCTACACATTCCTTACTTGTGGCTTTCACAATGCTAGACAAACTACCCATTCTTAACTCTAGAATGCGTACATTTCTACAGCAAATACAATTGTAATACCACGTGCGCCTTATCACTGTAACCCTAAGACTTCTGTGTAGTCTGAGCCAATTAGATTTCCTGGACCCATTGTCTAATCAGGTTTACAATCTGCTTGGAAACACAAAATAAATGTCAGTGAAGCTATGTGCTTTTGGCTAGTAAATTCCTACATGTTTATTGAACACGAGTTAGCTTCACCGTATTTTGGTCAGCATTGGATTTGGGCCTGCAATGTTCTTTTACTTCAGATATTACAGCGCTTTCTGCCAATGTCTGTTGTTGAAATATATTTTTGCATACATATTTTACCTTTCATGTAATAGAAACTGGCCAAAACGCAACATAGGCACTTCACTTACTTCCACTGAAAACAGACCCTTTTCTTGCGTTGTGCTAACTTGTGGATTTTGAGCCCTAGCTCAGCCAGCATCTAAGGAAACCTAGCAAACCTGTTGTTGGACCTGGCTTTTTGACAGGGACATCCCCAAACTTTTTGCCTCCTTCCTCCTATTTTTTCTGACCTGTTGTTGTTGGCTTTTGACCTCTGGGCACTTTACCACTGCTAACCAGTGCTAAAGTGCATATGCTCTCTGGGTAAATTGTACTACTGATTGGTTTATCCATGATTGACTATTTAATTTACTTGTAAGTCCCTGGTAGAGTGCACTACATGTGCCTAGGGCAGGTAGTTTAAATGCTACTAGTGGGCCTGCAGCACTGGTTGTGCCACCCACCTCAGTAGCCCCTTAACCCTGTCTCAGGCCTGCCATTGCAAGGCCTGTGTGTGCAGTTTCACTGCCACTTCGACTTGGCATTTAAAAGTACTTGCCAAGCCTAGAACTCCTCTTTTACTACATATAAGTCATCCCTAATGTGTGCCCTAGGTAACCCCTAGAGCAGGGTGCGGTGTAGGTAAAAGGCAGGACATGTACCTGTGTAGTTATATGTCCTGGTAGTGTGAAACTCCTAAATTCGTTTTTACACTACTGTGAGGCCTGCTCCTTTCATAGGCTAACATTGGGGCTGCCCTCATACACTGTTGAAGTGGCAGCTGCTGATCTGAAAGGAGCAGGAAGGTCATATTTAGTATGGCCAGAATGGTAATACAAAATCCTGCTGACTGGTGAAGTCGGATTTAATATTACTATTCTAGAAATGCCACTTTTAGAAAGTGAGCATTTCTTTGCACTAAAATCTTGTTGTGCCCTTCAATCCACGTCTGGCTAGGTTTAGTTGACAGCTCCTTGTGCATTCACTCAGACACACCCCAAACACAGGGTACTCAGCCTCACTTGCATACATCTGCATTTTGAATGGGTCTTCCTGGGCTGGGAGGGTGGAGGGCCTGCCCTCACACAAAGGACTGCCACACCCCCTACTGGGACTCTGGCAGACAGGATTGAGCTGAAAGGGAACTTGGTGCATTTCTTAGAGACTCTTTGAAGTCACCCCCACTTCAAAGGCACAACTTAGTATAAAACAGGGCCTCTGCCCTACCTCATCAGACACTTGCTGGAGAAGAAACCTGAACCAGAAACTACATCCTGCCAAGAAGAACTGCCTGGCTGCTCAAAGGACTCACCTGTCTGCTTTCTACAAAGGACTGCTGCCTTGCTGTTGCCCTGCTGCCTTGCTGAACTCTTGTCTGGCTGTGAAAGTGCTCTCCAAGGGCTTGGATAGAGCTTGCCTCCTGTTCCTTGAAGTCTCAGGACCAAAAAGACTTCTTCCTTTCACTTGGACACTCCGTGCGCGGAAAATTTCGACGCACAGCTTGTTTCGCGGCGAGAAAAACGCCGCACACCGACGCTGATCAACGCGACGCCCTCGGGACGATCGAGACTTCGACGCACAACCTCGCAAGGACAACGCCGCCCGACTTTCCAGGAGAAATCGACGCGACGCCTACCGTGAGCGCGAAACTTTGACGCACGGCCTCGCAAGGACAACGCCGCCCGACTTCCAAGGAGAAATCGACGCGACGCCTGCCGTGAGACCAAAATTTAGACGCACGGCCTCGCAAGGACAACGCCGCCCGACTTCCAAGGAGAAATCGATGCGACGCCTACCGTGAGATCGAAACTTCGACGCGCAGCCCCGCAGAACGACGCGCAGCCGGAAAACAAGCAGGAGAATCCACGCACAGACCCGGGACATCTGGTAATCCCCGCGATCCACAAAAAGAGACTGTCTGCGTGCCGGAAAACGACGCCCGACTTCCCCGCGTGGAAAAGAACGACGCAAGTCTGTGTGTGCTGGGGAGAAATCGACGCACACACCCTTTTTCCACGCACCTCTTCCTTTGTGGCCCTCTGAGGAGATTTTCCACCAGAAACCAGGTACTTTGTGTTTGAAAGAGACTCTGTTTACTTTCTAAAGACTTAAGACACTTTATATCACTTTTCAGTGATATCTTTACAAATTCATATTGCAACTTTGATCGTTTTGACCTGAAGATACCCAGATAAATATTATATATTTTTCTAAATACTGTGTGGTGTATTTTTGTGGTGTTATGCTATGGTGTTGTATGATTTATTGCACAGATGCTTTACACATTGCCTTCTAAGTTAAGCCTGACTGCTCGTGCCAAGCTACCGGAGGGTGAGCACAGGCTGATTTTGGATTGTGTGTGACTTACCCTGACTAGAGTGAGGGTTCTTGCTTGGACAGAGGGCCATTTCTAACACCTGTACATTTCTAAAGAAAACTAGACACCTAGGGGAATCCAGGATGGGGTGACTTGCATAGCTCTCACCAGGTTGGGTTACCCAGAATCCCTTGCAAACCTCAAACTTTGACTAAAAACACATTTTCCTCACATTTCTGTAATGGCAAGTTTTGGAATCTGTGGGAAGCCACAAACTTGCAAGTGTGAGTAGGCCTAGTGCCCGCAACAGGAACAATCCAAAACTCAACATTGACAGATCACATTTTTCTCTCGAAACTGACCCTTGTTTATCAATGTGCCTACCTGTGCATTTTGGGCCCTAGCTCAGCTGGCACATAGGGAAACCTTGTGAACCTGTATATTTTTTAAATGAGAAACCTAGGGGAATCCAGGATGGGTGAAGTAACTTGCATGGCTCTCACCAGGCTGTGTTACCCAGAATCCCTTAAAGACCTCAAACTTTAACTAAAAAACAAATTTTCCTCACATTTCCTTGCATGGAAAGTTCTAGAATTTCTGGGTAGGCACAAACGTCCTTTCATCAAGAATTCCCCCAAGTCTTCTGATAAAAATGGTACCTCACTTGTGAAGCTTGGCCTAGTGCCTGAGAAATAAAAAAATCAAACCAAGGTTAATGAGGGTCTCTTTGCGAGGACTCCCATAGTTATTAGTTTGATCCATTCCTGTCACGGGCACTAGGCCCATCCACACGAGTGGAGCAGCATTTTTACTGGGATAAGTGGGGAAACGCTGGGTGGTATGAATTTTGTGGATTCCTTCTCATTCTGGAAGAATATGGCCCAGAAATGCAAGGGAAGGTATGATTTTAGTCAAATTTTGAGGTTTGCAGGGCACTGTGGGTAAGAAAACCTGATGGGATCCACATGTGGCATACCACCCTGTACTTCCTTGGGGGTATAGTTTTCAGAAAAGCCTGGGCCTGGTAGGTTTTCCTGGGTCAGCCGCTGAACCCAGTCCAAAAAAACTGCACCTACTCTTTTTGTTGATGTTGCCTGTTGGACCTGACAACCTTAGGGTGGTCATCCCCCAACTTTTTGCCTGCCTTCCTTCACTTTTCTGACACTGTTTTTGCTGGTTTTAGGACTCTGTGCACTTTACCACTGTTAACCAGTGTTAAAGTGCATATGCTCTCTCCCTTAAAAATTGTAACAATGGTTCATACCCAATTGGCATATTTAATTCACTTATAAGTCCCTAGTAAAGTGCACTACATGTTCCCAGGGCCTGTAAATTAAATGCTACTAGTGGGCCTGCAGCACTGATTGTGCCACCCACCGAAGTAGACCCTTAACTAGGTCCAGTTTCCCTGCCACTTCGACTTGGCATTTAAAAGTACTTTGCAAGCCTTAAACTCCCCTTTTTCTACATATAAGTCACCCCTAAGGTAGGCTGTAGGTAACCCATAGGACAGGGTGCTATGTAGGTAAAAGGTAGGACTTGTACATATGTGTTTTATATGTCTTGGTAGTGAAGAACTCCTAAATTCGTTTTCCACTACTGTAAGGCCTGCTCCTTTCATAGACTAGCATTAGGACTGCCCTCATATACTTTTTTAGCGGTAGATTCTGATCAGAAAGGGGTAACCAGGTCATATTTAGTATGGTCAGAATAGTAATAGAAAATCCTGCTTATTGGTGAGGTTGGATTTTTTAATACTATTTTAGAAATGTCACTTTTAGAAAGTGAGCATTTCTCTGCACTTAAAAACCATCAGTGCCTTACAGCCTGTCTCCAATCATCATCCGGGCTGGGCTGATTGAGAGCTCCGTTGTGCATTTCACCCAGACAATCACAAACATAGGACACTATGTCCCTGGGCGTCCAAATACCCTGCATCGCAGTGAGGAACCAAGACTCTGTGCCTAAAAATGATGCAAACCCCTTGTAGTGTGGAAAAAAACCCACGTCTGTGCTGCGCTCGAAAATCCAACGCACACCTTATTTTTCCACGCATCTCTTCCTCTGAGGCATCTGAGCGTGGTTATTTTTTACATACTGTGTGTAACAGAGAGACAGCTGATTATTTCCAAGGTTAAGACTCTTTTAAAGCTTGCAGAAGTTATGTTTCAACTTGTGGTTATTGAACCTTTGTCGTTTTGACCTTATTTTATTCAGATAAATATTATCTATTTTTCTAATCCTGTGTGGTGTACTTTTGTGGTGTTTTCATTTTGTTACAGTATGATTTATTGTACAATTATTTTACACATTGCCTTGTAAGTTAATCCTGACTGCTCAGTACCAAGCTACCAGAGGGTGGGCACAGGTTAATTTGGATTGTGTGTGACTCACCCTGACTCGGATTGTGGTCCCTACTTGGACATGGGTGTATACCTCTCCAAACTAGAGACACCATTTCTAACATTGCCACATAGCGTCTTGGGCCCCACACTTTTGTGGACACTAAGCACACCCACCCAGGTAAAATACCATTTTTATCAGGAGATTTGTGGGAACTCTGTAGGAGGTTTGAGGCTCCCAGCAGATTCCAGTACTTTGAGGGATCCACATGAGCCACCCTGGAATCTCCCTAGTGTCTAGTTTATGAAAAATATCTAGAGATGGTAGACTTTCCCTAGAGACAATGTATACCTTGGCAGAGAAAGACAGAAAAGAAACATTACTGCACAACCATCTATTCCTCAAGTACACACACATAGTGGTTGGATTTGGCACAAGGCTGAGTAAAGGGCTCAAAATGTAAATTTTATTAACAAGCGATTTCACAAAAATTAAATACAGTGTAAATAATGGACAGTTTAAAAAACTGAATCATTCACGCACAGTTCATGAGATGTAAAGCCACGACAAGACACCAACCACTTCACAGGCCAATCACACAACTTTCATGCCTGACACACACAAAACCATTCACACTGCCAGCCACAGCCACAGGCCCAGCACATTACAACACTCAAACAACAGACAGCGCCATTCAAGGGCTCATCGCATTCAACACCTGCAGGACTAACACAGCAATCACACCGGCTGGCAGGTGACGGAGAGTGTGGATTGGCGTTTGGCTGCCAAAGTATTTAGTGACCAGCAACAAGTCACTACACACATACCGCCAGCCAAACACCAGCTCAAACACACCACCAGTCAAAGCGCACCGTCAGCCTAGTGCCAGTCCACACACACTGACGGCCAAGCGCCAGTCTATGCACACCGCCATCACATTCGTTTTACAAAAACAAAAAACTCAAACCAATTTGAAGGAGCTGAAACACCAACTATGACTACAAACACAATAGGTCTAGGTAAATACATCAAACTACTGCCATCTTCAAAACTGAACAAAAAATATAAAATGATCCAGACCAGTCAGTTCACTTTTATTCTCATGTTTGCTCCCAATACTTCAGTTGAGTGTGGTACAGTTTAAAACATATGTGCACTCATAGTCCAGAATTAGGAGGACACTATGGGCAGTACAAATGACTCTCCTTCCACACGCCTCTTTGGATATTTGCTCTACATCTCCTACACCAGGGAAAGGTTTTTTGGGTGTGGGAGGAATTTAATCAGGTAAATGGCAGTCTTTCAATCTAGCAACATCCTCCACCACTCCAACTCTAGGAACACGTGCCTGCTCCACTACAAAAAGGCTGCCTATCACAGACTGCTGAAAATGAACAAAATTCAACTCTGAATCTGGAGAACAATCCTTTAATACAACAAAAGCATTGAAGGTTGCTAAATGAAAAAAAGTGGACAGCCAAATTCTTATACCAAATTTATAACTTAGGAATAGCAATGTAAGGCTCCAAACTTTGATCTTCTCTATCTATACCACCCATGAGGTTATTTCAGTCTAAAATGCACAATGGTTTGTGCACTTCAGCAACCTGATCCCAAACAGTCACAGGTGAGGTACTTTCTTCATGAATGGTTGTCAGCATGTGGACATCTCTGCTGTCTCAAAAAGTTGACAGCTAGAAGTTCATCACTAAGCAGGGCAATGAATTGTTTCCTCTGACTCTTTTTACATAGAAGTTCTTTAGGGTAACCTTTACTCCTATGGCGGATTGTGCCACGAGCAAGTGTCCACATTAAACAATTCCTTGACCAATTGCACACCAGTGTAGAAGTTATCAAGCTATAAATGGTAAACTTTGTTTAAAAAAAGTCCTCTACCAAGTTCCTACACAATTTTCTCACTGACTCTTAAACTGAACAGACAACCAGGGGTTCAATAGAACAAACCCTACAAGGAAGCCTTTCAGCCCCAGGCTGCAATCCAGGTTCCACTTGCTACACTATCAGTATAACAGTGTCCTCCCCTAAAGGAGGCTATTCCCCTACACTGAGGCCCATATTTATAGGCTTTTTCGCGCAGGGCAGTGCACCAAGACACCTTGGTGCACTGCCCTGTGTCACAGGGAAAGGGCAGGAGTGTGCCGAATTTATCCAATATGGCGCATTCCTGTAATTTCCCCCTGCACTGGCACCCTTTTGGCAGCCTTGCGCCAATGTAGGCACCCTTACACCATTGTGCAAGCCATGCCTGCATTGCAGGCAGAATTGGTTTTGCGCGGAAGGGGCACCTCCCTGCACAAAAACAATCCAGAGAGGCATTTGCCTTTTTTCTGCACACAGAAGATATTTCTCCTTGTTATGCCTCTCCTAGGTAGACGTAAGGCCTTGTAAATATGGGAATGCATCAAAATCCAACTGAGTTGTCGGGGAACACCCACTGCAATGCCCCAACGCCTACTAAGGGCAAAGTAAGACAATACAGCGACTTGCACTGCATTGCCTTAGTCCATATTTTTGAAGCCATTCAAAGCCATGCAACGTGGCTTTGCGTGGCTTCAAAAATATGACTTAGTGGTTTGCGCCATGTATGTACCACATTGTGTGGTGCAAGCATGGCGCAACCCACTCATAAATATTCCCCTGAGAGTGGCTTTATCATCAGATGATTCCTCTCAGACAGAAAATTCACTGCCAGAATCTCGGACTTCCTTTTCTGCCTCAGATGCAGTCAGCCTCAGAACCATGGTCAGAGGAAGATTCGAAAAGCCAACCAACAACTAACTGAGCAGTAATTCTGCAGATAGCCATAATCCTTACTAACAGATGTAATATGACAAATAACTCAACAATAACCAACACTGTGTAAAATAAATAATAAACAAAGGGGCATATTTATAAGGAAAGTCAATCACTCCAAAGCACACAAAGACCCATATTCTCAAAAACGATACCACTCACTTGCCAGAGACAGCCAGACTGAGGATCACCTGCACCTACTCAGGACAGACACAGCAAGAACCAATGATATCTCACTGGAAAGGAAAAACAAAAGAAAATTACACACATGACCACACAATACACATCTTGTACAAATCCAAAGAGAATTTGATATACAATGAAACAGAAGCTAAATATGCTGCAATTATTACAGCATTTAAAAAATGCATTCATGCAGGGCAATGATACTCTTTTAAAATAAATAATACAAAACATGTTTTCTTACAAAACAGATGCAACTACTCAAACTAAAGATTTATCAGTGCTGAAACCACAAGCAAGAATCGCCACCAAGGAAATCAAAAGCTTTGCCATACAATAAAAAGAGAAATAAAACATTAGGGGTCACATTTGTGACCTGATTTGCGTCCCTCTTGCACCATGCAACGTGGTGCAAGAGCAACGCAAACCTCGTGAGATTTATGAAGCCAGGCAAGGCCACCATGTGTGGCCCTGCATGGCTTCATATATCTCATGTAACATAAAGCAGCGCAAATCACTGCATTACATTACTCTGTGCCAAGGAGGCGTTTCCACGGGTCTTGGGGGGGGGGGGTGTTATCACACATTCTGCAAAAAGAGGAAAAAGTCTCTCATTATTGTTTTTGTGCAGGAAGGTAACCCTTCCTGCACAAAAAAACCAGCATGCAGCGCAGCCACCCATGGCGCAAGGGTGGCTGCGTTGGCAATAGGCCAACCTAAAGGGCGCCGGCGCAGAGGAAATGAAAACAGCATGCAGTATTCTTTTGAATACCACGAATTACTGCCCTTTCCCTGTGATGCAGGGCAGCGCAACAAGGTGATTTGCTGTGCTGCCCTGCACCACAGAGCCCATACATACGGGCCTAAGGTCTTAAATGCAAATCATAACAAGAAATAAAACAGTAAACATTATAAAACACTATGAAGTCTGACTTTGGGGGCAGATCACAATCACAAAAATCCAATCTGCCCCCCACCCCACGGGGGTCCCAAAGCAATGACAAGAAACTGACTTGAAGAAGAGACCCTTACCCTAGCCAGACACCACTTCACACACACACACCCATCTAAACGCAAGCCACATACATCACCAACCAGAAGCCAGTCCACACACACCACCAGCACAGTAAGCCAAACTCTAGTTCACATACACACAGGAACTTATTTCCTGGTGTCTAGTAGTTTTTCACCCCCTTTGGGGGCAGATGGGCCTAAAAATATGGCTTATCTGCTCCCGGGGGAGCAGGGAAAGGCCTAAATAGGTGGCCCAATAATGGGAATAACCCTGCCCAAGGGGCTTCTCCCTGACATGAACATAAGAACACCCTTGGTGTCTAGTGGTTTGTGCCCCCCTTGGGTACAGATCAGCCTAAAAATATCGTCAATCTGCCCCTGAGAGTGGGGGCAGAAATGGCCAAAATATATGATCCAATAAATAGGGAACGATCCTTGCACAAGGACCTACTCCCCGACATGCATCAACAAATACACTACTATCCCTGGTGACTAGTGGCTTTCTGCCCGCTTTGGGGGCAGAAACGGCCAAAACATATGCCCCAATAAAAGAGGAATGGCCCTTGCCCAAGGGTCTTCTCTCCAAAATAAAAGAAAATCCCTGGTGGCTAGTGGGTGTATTCCTGCTGTGGGATCATGGCCCCACCTGCGATCCTGCAGCGGGAATGCACTGCAGAGAGACACAGGGGGAAAGGAAGAACTCTCTCCTTTCCCCCAGTGCCTCTCTGCACTCCCGAGCCCTCCCAGAAAAGAGAAAACCTACCTGTTTCCCCGACACGTTGGAAGCAAATGGCTTCCAGCCTGCTCCTGGAGGCATTTGATGACGTTATTGCACAGCACGTGCGCTGACATCATCAGATTGCTGGGGGAGGGGGCAGGGGTGGCAGCAGAAGCACTTCTGCTGCCATCCCTGGTGGGGGCATATTGTGGACTGGGGTTTGGTGGGGAGTTAGGGGTGTGGGGGGCAGCGCTCCCAACACGGGTAGGTGCAAGGTCCTCAGCACACCACCTGTGGTGGAGGACTGCTCCAATGACGAATGGATGAGTGAGTGCACAGAGTGATGCCTACTTCATCCACTGTTTTGTCCATCCAGACACTAAAGCGGTAACCATGCACTCACTTGCCAATCCATTCAAGATCTCGCTCATCCTCTTACTCACTTACTGCCCACATCAACAAATGTTACATTCGATGCATCAAACTTTTTGAGTCCCAGTTTCAGGAGATGGTGACGCAGGGAAAGAAGGATAAGAAGTTGGTCCTTCTTCACCCCAAGCTGGTAAAGGTTACATTAAAGGAGTTTCTATGGGCGATTTATTACACATCCACCACAAAATTCATACGGAGAAGAGATCCAGAGGCAGGGGTTCAACTCCAGATTCTACACCTCACATACCAACCCAAAACGTGCCCTGTTTCTCCATCTCCTCCGAAGTTCCACATCCAGGGCAGAGTGTGTTCTACAGATTATGAGGAAGGATGTGGTCATTCAGGTATTTGCTCAGGGACTGTATTTCTGTTCATTAATGTTTCTCATCATGAAACTGTCAGGTGCTTACTGTTCCGTTCACCGCATGCAGAAGTGTCACGACTCACGTGCTGCTTGCGCCTGGAATTTGCAGATCTGGTGGCGTGAATCTTCAATGTTCGGCTTTGGCCCAAAAAGGGGCGACTCTTTCTGGTAGCCACGGTGCTGTAGGCAATGGAGACACCAAGAACAGACCGTGCCCTTCAGAAAATAGCGCCAGAGGGAAAAAAAACCTTAAAAAGGGGAAAAAACCTCCAAACAGGAAGACTCCTGGAGAAAAACAAGAACAAACAAACAGGAATCCAAAAGGAGCAAAAATCAGAAAACACAGAATGCTGAATCCAAAACCAAAAGGCAAGGAAATCAGGAGCGAAGACACTAACTGAGCAGAAAGTGTTGCAGCGCAAAGAAAGAGGAAAAACACAGCCCTTATATACCAAAAAACAGGAAGTGACCCACAGGAAGTAAAAGGACACCATCTTAGATAGGGAAACAATACATAGAACAGAATAGTAGAGGAACCATAGAGAATAGGGAACAAGGAATGCTGGGAAAGCACAGGAATCTGGGAAGGAGGAAAAAACATAAAGAAAGGCACACAACAGACTGCAAAAAAGAAGAAAGGACAAAGAAACGAAGAAAAACAGGTAAGAGGGTTCAGAGACCCCTGGGACAGTGAAAGGCAGAAGGAAGAACGAGGCCCCAAGCAAATCTGGGGCCTCGAAACGCGCAGGAGAGGCTGGGGGCGCGCCACGTCTTAATAACGCGGTGCGCGGCCCGAGCCGAACGTCCGGCAGAAGTCGAGCTCTCGTCTCGCGACGCGCGGTGCGGCGCGACAGTAGGTCCCCCTCCCGAAGGCCCAGGTTTAAGAGGGAATAAACAGTGAAAGCGTTGAATCAGGAGAGGAGCGTGAACGGAAGAGGCATCTTCCCATGAACATTCACTGAGAGGATAACCCTTCCAATGAATCAGATACTGAAGTCGTTTATGAAAAAGACGAGAGTCACAAATTTCCTGCACTTCATATTCAGGAACATCATCCACAAGGACAGGAGGTGGACAAGGAAACTGACGTGAGTAAGGATCAGGCACATAAGGTTTAAGCTGAGAAACATGAAAAACCGGATGGATCTTCCATGTATGGGGTAAGTGAAGACGGACAGTGACAGGATTGACCAACTGGAGAATACGGAAAGGCCCATAGTAACGAGGTGTGAACTTGTTTTGAGAGAGACGTGAGGGCAAGAATTTGGAGGAGAGCCAGACTTTATCTTGCAGATGATAATTTGGATTGGTTGTACGTCTCTTGTCTGCAGCCTTCTTCATATACCTCTTGGTATGTAACAAATTAGATCGAATTAGTTTATGGAGTTGGAGAAGGCGTTTGGAGAAATAGGTAATAGCAGGTAGAGGAGAGTTGGATTGTGGAGAAGTAGGGAAAGAGGTAGGATGAAAACCATAGGAACAGAAAAAGGGAGTGACCTTGGAGGCACTATGGACTGAGTTATTGTAGGAAAATTCAGCTAAAGAGAGGTAAGTGCTCCAGTTACTTTGGGTAGAATTGCAAAAGCATCGAAGATATTGCTCTAGTCCTTGGTTCAGACGCTCAGTCTGTCCGTTGGTCTGAGGATGGAACCCTGAAGACAGGGCTCTATTTATATTCAGTGTTTTACAAAAATGCTTCCAAAATCGGGAGATGTACTGAGGTCCTCTATCAGATATTATGGTATGTGGAAGTCCATGGAGACGGAAGACATGATCTATGAATATTTGACTTAGTTCTTGAGAAGTAGGCAGCTTTTTTAGGCCAGTGAAATGAGCCATCTTTGTGAAAGAATCCACTGTGACCATGATAACCCGGTTTCCTGCTGATGGCGGGAGTGAACACATAAAATCAGTAGAGATAGTATGCCATGGGGCCGATGGAACAGGCAAAGGCTGTAGTAATCCTGCCGGTCTGGTGTGAGGTATTTTGACTTGGGCACATATGGGACAGGCCTGAACGTATTTTTCCACATCCAGTTTCCAGGTAGGTCACCAGAAAAATCGTGAAAGTAGTTCTTGTGTGGCTTTGATGCCTCTATGACCAGCTACAGGGGAATCATGGCACATTTGTAATGCTTTCTTTTGCACCTTGTTTGTAGGGAGGAATATCAGGTCTTGGTAATAAAAATATCCTTGTTTCTTGTACAATAATGGTCTTAGTTCTTCTATGTCATGGTCCGATAGGTTGGCGTATTCTTGTTGTACTTCTTCCAGGAAAGACTGAGCCACTCCAATGATCTTACTGGGTTCTAGAAGATACTGGGATGAGGAAGGAGAACACTCTGGATATCGGCGAGACAGAGCATCAGCCAGAATGTTTTGAGATCCTGGAATATATGTAATATAAAAATCGTACTGACTGAAGAAAAAGGCCCAGCGGGCCTGACGACTATTCTGGCATACAAAATTTCTTAAACATTGTAAATTACGGTGGTCTGTCCTCACCTCAAATGGTTCCTTGGAACCCATCAGAAACTGTCTCCACTCAAGGCAGGCTGTTTTCAGAGCCAATAATTCCCTTTCAAGTACGGAATAATGTTGTTCAGCTGTGGAAAGGATATGAGACAAATAGAAAACAGGATGTTCAAGGTCATCATCCTCTTGTCGTTGGAGTAAGACAGCTCCGATGGCTCTCTCAGAAGCATCAGTTACTACTATAAATTGTTTGGTGGTATCTGGATGTCTTAAGATGGGGGCTTGGGTGAAGGCTCTCTTTAAGCTTTGAAAGGCTGCTTCAGCAGCCTCAATCCAGACAAACCCCTTCTTTAAATTGTCCTTCTTTAAGGTGTGAGTTATGTGGCTAGTCTGACTGGCAAAGTCTAGAATGAATTGTCGATAGAAGTTTGCTAAACCTAGGAAACATTGTGTTTCTTTTATGGTAGAAGGAGAAGGCCACTCTAGGATAGCTTGTACCTTTTCTTGATCCATAGCTATGCCGGTGGGACTTAAATGATAGCCCAGATATTTGACTTCCGTCATGTCGAACTCACATTTCTCTGGTTTGCAAAACAGTTGATGATCACGAAGTCTTTGAAGAACTTGTTTCACATGGGAAGTATGGAGTTCAGGATTTCTAGAATAAATAAGAATATCATCTAGGTAGATCACGACTGTCTGATTCAGTAGGTCTGAAAACACTGAGTCCATAAATCTCTGGAAGATTGCAGGGGCGTTAGTAAGACCAAACGGCATAACCCTATATTCAAAATGGCCAAATGGGGTCCTGAATGCTGTCTTCCATTCGTCGCCTTCTCTTATGCGTAAAAGGTTGTAGGCTCCTCGTAAATCCAATTTAGTAAAACGTTGGGCCCCTCTGATTGCTTCCAGTATGTCCCTGATGAGAGGCAAAGGATAACGATCTTTAATGGTAATTTTATTCAGACCTCGAAAATCCAGGCACGGACGAAGATCCTTAGTCTTCTTGGGCACAAAAAAGAGAGGGGCCCCAGCCGGAGACGACGATGGAACAATAAGACCACTCTGTATATTTTCGTCCAGATACTCCTTTAGAACTTCCTTTTCGGGTTCCGTGAGGGAGTACATCCTCCCAAAAGGAACAATTGTGCCGGGTTCCAATGGAATTGCACAATCATATTCTCGATGTGGAGGTAGCACAGGTTTTGACGGTTTTTGGAAAACATCCTGAAACTCCAAATAGTGGTCTGGGACCCCTTGGACCGTATTAATGGACATACCAGTGGCACCTTCAGTAGCTAAGGATCTTTTCGGAGACCAATACTTGTCGGAAGTAAAACAGTTCTCATGACAAAATTGCGAAGACAAAGAGACTGTCCGGGTAACCCAATTTATATATGGGTTATGTCTGATGAACCACGGAATTCCAAGAATGATGGTATGGTTAGGGGACGTAATAAGATCGAAGGAGATGTGTTCTTGATGGTTTCCCACCTGTAGACTTAACATCAAGGTAGTGGTGTCTACAGGACCAGAGGATATCAAAGATCCATCCACAGTGTGTACCTGTTCGGGTACTTCTTTTGCTTGAGTAGGAACTAGGTTAGCAGCAGCCCACGTCTTGTCCATGTATATAC
Organism: Pleurodeles waltl; assembly: GCF_031143425.1. Classification (NCBI taxonomy): domain Eukaryota; kingdom Metazoa; phylum Chordata; class Amphibia; order Caudata; family Salamandridae; genus Pleurodeles; species Pleurodeles waltl. The sequence goes on from NC_090444.1 coordinate 1,176,903,388, forward strand.
CACTAGCACCACAATCTAGTAATGCCATAGTCTTTTCTTGACGACCGTCAGGAAGTTGTAACAGGACAGGAAAGATGAACAAGGCAGTTGTATTGTCATTAAAGGAGCTGATGGAAGGTATAGCTGTAGATCCCGTCCCCTCCCTTCTTACAGAGGACGGGAGGTGGCGTTTCCCGAAGGCCTGGACGGACGTACTGGACAGGTACGGAGCATGTGACCAGCAGAACCACAATACAGGCACAACCCTCTCTTGCGTCTGTCTTCTCGTTCACTAGCAGAGAGCGGACCTCGGGTAGTATCCACCTGCATGGGTTCCCCTTCGATGTCTCTAGCAGGAGTGCGAGGTTCCTCGGAACGCTGCAGGTATGCACGTGAGCTACTTGGCTGGGCAAACCCTCTACTCCTTTTCTTTTCTGATCTCCGTTCCTGAAGACGATATTCGATGGACAGTGCTTGATCCATCAGGCCACGAAGATCTTCCGCTCTGGTAGAATGCACTAGTTCATCCTTTATTTCTTCTTTGAGTCCTCTACGAAATAATGTTACCAGAGTACGTTCCACCCAAGTGGTCTCTGCCGCCAGCTGACGAAAACGGGTTATATATTGCAGGACGTCTTGGGAGCCTTGTTGGATGTCGCACAAGGCTTCTTCAGCGGAGGCTTCCAATCCAGGACGGCTAAACATCTGTTTGAAGCGACTCACAAAGGCGGAATAGTCTGACAATACAGGGTCGTTGGAGGACACCATCGGGGTTGCCCAGGCCAAGGCTGGACCGGATAAGGCACTGATAAGATAACCCACCTTGGTCCTGTCGTGGGAGAATTGAGTAGGTCGGAAGGCGAAATACACCGTTAAAGCATCCAAGAACTCGCGAAGCTTGGTTGGTTCACCAGAGAAACAAGGGGTAGAAGCGGAGATTGTCGGAACATCACTGGTGCGGAGGGCCAAAGCCTGTCGTAACGCAGCATTTTCATTACGTAGTTGTTGCAATTCCTGGGCTTGTTGCTGAATCGTGGTCAACAGAGATTGCTCCGGATCTGCAGCAGCCGCCACTGTATTATCCATGGTGTTTGAGGACGTCGGAATGGTTAGGCGCTGCAATCTGTCACGACTCACGTGCTGCTTGCGCCTGGAATTTGCAGATCTGGTGGCGTGAATCTTCAATGTTCGGCTTTGGCCCAAAAAGGGGCGACTCTTTCTGGTAGCCACGGTGCTGTAGGCAATGGAGACACCAAGAACAGACCGTGCCCTTCAGAAAATAGCGCCAGAGGGAAAAAACCCCTTCAAAAGGGGAAAAAACCTCCAAACAGGAAGACTCCTGGAGAAAAACAAGAACAAACAAACAGGAATCCAAAAGGAGCAAAAATCAGAAAACACAGAATGCTGAATCCAAAACCAAAAGGCAAGGAAATCAAGAGCGAAGACACTAACTGAGCAGAAAGTGTTGCAGCGCAAAGAAAGAGGAAAAACACAGCCCTTATATACCAAAAAACAGGAAGTGACCCACAGGAAGTAAAAGGACACCATCTTAGATAGGGAAACAATACATAGAACAGAATAGTAGAGGAACCATAGAGAATAGGGAACAAGGAATGCTGGGAAAGCACAGGAATCTTCGAAGGAGGAAAAAACATAAAGAAAGGCACACAACAGACTGCAAAAAAGAAGAAAGGACAAAGAAACGAAGAAAAACAGGTAAGAGGGTTCAGAGACCCCTGGGACAGTGAAAGGCAGAAGGAAGAACGAGGCCCCAAGCAAATCTGGGGCCTCGAAACGCGCAGGAGAGGCTGGGGGCGCGCCGCGTCTTAATAACGCGGTGCGCGGCCCGAGCCGAACGTCCGGCAGAAGTCGAGCTCTCGGCTCGCGCCGCGCGGTGCGGCGCGACACAGAAGATAACCAAGTTGGTCATGAAAATGTCCTACAAAACAATGCCTATTCAGTCTACGATCAAGTTGGTAGTGATGTTTTAAAGCATGAAAAAGTGGACCCTGGCCCAGGGTCCCTAATATTTTTGGGGTTCCCTAGTTAGGATGACAAGATATATTCTATTGCCGGTGCTGAAAATGTTCTCAGTGTAAATAAGTTAGGTTAATGGGCAAATGTGAGTATTGCTGAAATTAAATGCTTTCTTTAAATACAACTGTGAAGGTGGTCTGTTACAGAAAAGGCAGTATGTAACACTCCTAATGCTGAAAGTTCTAGATGCTATATGAAAGCACTTGTCATAAAATATACATCACAGGGGGCAGGGCCAGACAGGGCCTAAGATCTGAGCCCCTGTTCCTTTGCTTGCCTGGCTTCTTCTGGGCTTGAAGGACCTGCAATAACAGGTGGGGCTTGCAGAGGAGACTTGGGGCACCCATCAGTGAATTATTTTGGAATCTGGCTTTGGGGAGATATAGAAAGAAGGTCCAGTGTGCATACCTCGGTTGGGTAGCAGAGGACCAATATCATGACCACACTGCACAGCTGAGGGACCCATTGAGTAGTAGAAACATCAAACTCTTCTTAAGTGCTGGGAGCCAGTGCAGTGGAGCAGGATCATTGGGCACTCCAAAAGGGAACAAGCCCCTCACCGGACCAAGCCTGGACTCAGAACCAGAGGGGAAGAGAATGGAAAGTGTTGGCATTCCCTAACAACTGGCATGTTGCACTGCATCTAGGTTGCTGCGGAATGGCTATAATAATAACACCAGGAACTTCACTTGTTTGCAGCCCCTTCTGTACAACGGACAGCACATAGGCCACATGTGGCACCAACAAAGTGAGTTGTGTGTGTAGCAGGTGAGGCAAAAAATAAATATTTTTTTTCTCTACAGTTCACAGCCTCTAAGACTAGCAGACAATATGTATCTGGATCTCAGGCAAATAAATTCCCAATAGCGCAAGGAGATAAAATGCTTCTGCATCCCATTAATGCCTCACATAGAAGCTTGAAGGAAGAAACCAGCTCTATCACAGTTGCTGTCAGATAGGTTGGCCGCAGTTGGATTCCCAGTTTGGCTGAGAACCAACTATCATGGAAAGAGGTATCTGCTCTTGCAGGCAGACCCAGCAAGGGTCTTCCCAGACCATCTTGATCAGCCTTGGAACTGACTTTGTAACATGGTGGTGTGAGATCAGTAGCAGGCTACTCTTAGAGAACCAAGTGAAGATCTCAGTTTTGAATGTTTTGGGTCATTAGGAATCTTCTCCTGGGAAAGGCGAGGTAATCGAGTAATGAGGCAGTTATGATGTTGTTCTTCTGTTTCTTTGCTTTCCAGCTTCCTCTTTTGCTCCTTCACAGAGGATGAACATCTTGAATTGTTGAGGATCATCGTGTCTCAGTAACCTGGACAGCTATGTTGGTGGAAGGCAGGGTTGCTTACGCCTGACAGATCAAAGGGTAGAGACCTGATCCACAATTCATTGGTCTTTCAAGTTGGGGTATGGGTACAAGGCTAACAACCTTTCCCACAGAAAGCATCTGTTACGGAAACAGCAGCAAGTACCACTAACTCTTCTGAGTACAAGGGACTTTCATAGACTTGGCATGAGGCTTGTATGATTAACAGTAGTCAAGGACACAGGTAAACTGGTGACAAGATGATAGAGGTTCTAAGTGCCAAGTGCAAGACCAGAATTGGATTCTGGAACGCACAGACTATAAATGACTCAGGAAGGTTACCTCAAGTAATATCCAGGGTGAGGCACTACAACCTACACCTCCTGCGGATCAGTGAAAGTAGGTGGACTGGATCTGGAAGAATGAAAACCACCACAGAAGAGACTGTACTGTACTCAGGAAGGGACGAAGATAAACATCACAAAGGAGTAGACATCATCCTGAGCAAGTGGAGAGAGAAATGCCTAATTGAGTGGAAGCCAGTCAAAAGCAGACACATGACAGCCAGGTTAAAAGGCAGACAGATTATCTAGTGTTAAGCTCCGACAAATGATGCAGAGGAAGCATTCAAGGACAAGGACATACCCCACTAGCAGATGCAAGCTGAGCTTGAATCTGTGCTGAAGGAGGGACCTGAATATTATGATGGGGGACTTGAATGCTAAAGTGGGAAATGACAATAGGAACAGTGACAGAGCCATGGGAAATTAAGGTTGTGGAACAGCAAACAACAATGGAGAAAGACTGTGGAAATATGTGCCACATATGGTCTGGACATAGGAGGGACACTGATCCCCCATCATGATATTTACAAACTAACTTGGTGCTCACCCAGTGGCAGAGACAGAAATCAGATTGACCAGTTGATGATAAGCAGTACTTAGAGAGGCTCACTACAAGATGTCAGAGTAAGTAATGGAGCAGACATCAGCAGTGACCACTTTTATGAAGCTGAGAAAAACAAAACGCAGAACATCAGGACAATAGCACTTCACTGTGACAAGATTACAGGACCATATGACGGAGAAAGCATTTGTCTTACAAATCAAAAACAGGATCAAACACCTGGTAAATAATGAACATCAGTTTGAGACAGCTGCAGACAGTCAACAAGAAGTAGGAACAGGCCTTTTCAATGTATGTGAAGTGCAGTGAAACATGGCTGAGGACCAAGACAAGGAAGAGGAAAGAATGGATAAGACAAAAAACACAGGGAATCTATTGAAGGCAGAAAGGCATAAAAAAAGAAAATCATGGGCCCAGAATTACTAAACAGTCACGCAGCGCACTGCAGCAGCAAAAAATGCTGTGCTGCATGAGGGGAGAGCACCATATTTCCAGAAATATGGCTCTCTCCTTCCCTCTCCCTAGCGCCACTGATTTTAACCTCCGTGCGCCAAGCACATAACTTTGTACCATAGTGCAAGGGGTGTGTGTGTGAGTCTAGCATTAGTTTTGTACTGGAAGGGTACCCTTCCAACACAAAATACTACATGTAGACACACTTTAAAACTTTACGTACATGGTATGTGTGCTGCATAGTGCAACATGCAAGCAAAGTCAGAAAAGAAAGAAGAAATTAAAACATTTCTCTTTTTAACGTCTGCTTTCACATGGCGTTAACCTTTAGTGCAAAACCCTGTCTTCTGTTGTTTATAGATAGATTTTTGTGTCAAAAAGCATGAGGGGATGCATGGGAATGCCCATCTACCATCCATGTAACACCCCCGAAGTAACGCAAAACAGTGCTTTGCGCTGTTTTGCGTTCATTTTAGGGGACTTTTCAGCACAAAAGAAGTTTTGCATTGGAAAGTTAATAGGTAAAAAAGGTAGCCAGAGGTAAAAATACAACATCCTTATCATGGACAAGAAAGGCAGACTACTCACAACAGAGAAAGAGCAGGAAGCATGCTGGGTTGAGCACAGAAAGACTTTGATGTGAACACCGCACCACCAGAGAAAGAAGAAATCATCACTGCCATCCGATCTGTCAAAAATGGAAAACCTTCTGGAGAATTTAACCTGAATGCAGAAATGTTCACTGCAGACCCTAAAACATCTGCCAAAATCCCCCAACCAATGTTTACATCAAGTTGGGAGGGAAAAAAGAACAAGGTGACTGGAACAAGATCATCATCATAAAGATTCCAAAGAAGGGTGCATTATCCAACTGTAACAAGTGCAGTGGAATCATTCTTCTGTCATTTCTGAGTAAAAGCCTGGTGAAAATGATTATATAGCACATTTCTGACGCCATGGAAAAGCCACTAAAAAAGAACAACCTGTACACGAAGTGGCAGGGACAACTATATATCAACTTAATTTATATTGACAAAACCTCTGACTGTCCACTGTGGCAACATATACTGAGAGGCTATGGTACACTGCAGCAGATTGTTATCCTCATCAAAAGCTTCTATGACAATGTTACCTGCTATGTGGGAGATAGTGAGTATTGTTCTGAAGTCAAGACTAGTGTGACGGAGGGATGTGTGATGTCAGCGTTGCTCTTCAACCTAGTCATCGGCTGGGTAAGCAACACACAACAGAAGACCAAGCCAGAGGCATCAGATAGACGTTATTCTCTACACTGGTGCCCTTGACTATGTAGAGGACCTAGCCTTGTTGTCTCAACACACACCAACATGCAGGAATAGACGTTTCACCTCCTCAAAATCTATCCCGATCGAGGTGAACAAAGAGGACCTAGCCATGAATGAAGAGTTTACCTACCTACTCAGTACTATCAGACATGATGGAGGAGGAGGAAGCTACATCAAGAGCAGAAAAGGTCAGGAATACCTTCAGGATGTTGAACAATGTGGGAAGGTATCTCAGTACAGCACCAACACCCAGCTGCAAAGAGCTGCATTCCATCAAGACTCTTGTATGGCTCAGAATGCTGGCAGATGATAAAAAGTGGCATCACCAGACTGTCAGCCTTCCACACTAGTAAGCTGAAAAGAATTGTATGCCTTTTCTGGCCCCAAACCTTCTCCAACCAGGAACTACTCACCAGATGGAAGCAAGAGAGCATGGAAACCATCATTATGAGAAAAAGATGGTGATGGATAGGACAAAACCATCAGAAGAGAACAGGGCTGCATCACAAGAATAGCTCTCCAATGAACCCTACAAGGCAACGGGAGAGAGGAACACCAAAGAACACCTGGAAGGGAACTGTAAAAACAGAAATGAAAACCTTGAACCACAGCTGGGGCACTGTACAGAAACGTGCCTTAGACAGACAGAATTGGAGGTCATTCCTTCCTTCTCTACATGTTAGTTGGCACAACAGAGTAAATACGTCCTTCAAAACTACAGAGTTGTGACGGAAGTAGAACTCGAAGAATTCCTTTTACATTATTTTGAGTATGAAGGAATGTTCCACTGATTTCTGGATGTAATTTACGATTGCTTTTCAGAGCTTTGTCTTGTATTGACATATTCAAACGTAATCTATGTCACCAATAATGGACTGATTTGTTTTTCTTTAATAGTTATTTCTGTGGTCCATCTGTATGTTGTACATGCGTGGGCATGGTGTACCCCAAAATTTTAGACACCCCAAAAGTTACTTCAATGAGAATGCCCAAATTTCACTGGATGTGAGACAATGGTAGACTTTAAATACAGCAGGCACTGTACCCTGCGTTACGGCACATCCCAAAGAATCAAAATCAGAAATACAATTTATTAAGATAATGGGCTCACTCTATAACTGAGTTCTAGATCAAATCAAAGTATAAGTGTTTTATTACAATTTAAATAAGCAGTACAGAGTCAATACCATAATAGATCTTAATAAAAGGGGCACTACAGAGAAATGCAAAATCAACTATTATTCTAAGCACCAAATGGGCAGCAAAATTGGCAGAGTAATACACAGCATCCCTGGTAGAGTATGAACATCTTCTGGCTCACCCCCAAAATCCATAGCTTTTATACATTAGTTTTGCATATGAAATGTCAAAAGCTTCAGAATCACTGCTGAGCAAATGTATCATTTCAACAGCAAATCAGAGCACATGACAAATAAATGTCATATTGCCTTAACACGTAAGCACTATCCCACTATGTGAAAAAATATTCAGCATCTTATACGTTAACTCCATTCGGAGATGCTAGAACAAAATTAGATACATTAACAATAACATCAATGAATAGTGCACAGTGAACCAACTGAAGCACCTTGATAATGTTGTAGGTTGTAATTGAATTGGAGAAATGTCATCAAGAGCAGCATTACAAAACAGTGGAAATAAACCAATACATCTCATCTTCTCTGTGCGCTGCAGACCATATATTACAAATAGACATCTTAGGAGTTGCCAGCGCATGACTATAAACCGAAGTCCAACAAATAAAATGTAACATTAAAAAACACCATTTCCCACGACATTCACATAACGTGTGATATACCTGAGACAGAAGAATCTAATATAAATGTATAAACCTCTGCCCTCATTTTTGGATTAAGAAACCTTAAATATATGGAAATATATCCTCCGGACGCAACAATTTAAAAGTAAGAGAAATCAAGATAGCCTTAATCACTGGTTATGGAAATTTGATTTGCTAGCCTTTTTATCTCTTGCTTTGAGTGGAATGAGACAGGCAGTTGAATCCCCACTAAGGGGCTCTTTTACAAGCCCCTTGCACCGCAATAGCGTCATTGTTTTAAGCTACGGCGCCGCAGAATAGTCCTCCACCCCATGCCATATGTACAAATGGGTGCAATAGTATCACTGCACCAGCCTGTGAAACCTTGCGCCACATTATACCTGCACCAGTTATAATGTTTACAAGGGACGCATTCCACCACTAGGAGGCCGACAGGAATGGTGCAGTGCAATCTACAGGATTTACTGCGCCATTCTAGTGTAATTTTTTAACGCCTGCTCATGGCAGCTGTTAAAGTGACACTACGCTGTTTTCAATGGGCCTCCCGAGTTTTGTTGGATTAGCATCAAACGTTTGTTGTTATTCCAGCAAAGCGTCACCCCTGCATCAGAAATTCTGATGCAGTTGTGCTAACGAGCGCCATGGTGTGCTGTATAGTAAATACAAAGCTACTATGGTGTTGTTAGGGGGGCGCAAGGTGGTGCAGGCAAACTGGTGCATCGTGATCGATGTGCCAGTTTGTTCTAAATGAGGACCTAAGTGTTTTATTGCTTGTATCTGTTTCAATAATGAGGAGTCCCATCTGTGTTTGCTGTACAGTAGTTAATTCTAGCACAATTTACCAAATATTATTGTGTTCACTGCATGATAGCTAATGAAAATATTTAATGAGCGCATGCTCACTAAATTGTACCAAGAGATGCGGCTCAAGTCTGACTGTCTGCATAATCGTATATAAAGGAAAATTTTATTTACTTTTCCACATACGATTCTTCAGCGCACCCTCAGACACATTTCAGTGAAAGGCAAGTAATTCTGCCCCATATAATATCAGAAGAAGAGGGATTTTGGACTTAAAGGCAGATATCGAGAGATGCTTTGAGAAGCCGCCAAAATCTGAATTTAATTTTTGCAACCACCTTATAATATTATGAGCCCTCACTGCTACTTGAACTAGATGATCTGTCCAGTTCAGGGATGTACAGAAGGTAAGACCTAGCTATTTATAAGACTTAACTTCCTCAACACCGTTGCTTCACAGATACCGTGAATAATTTCTACTCCTTTTTCCAAAAACTAGAATCTGGGTTTTGTCTAAATTTACAGTCATATATTCTTCCACACAACAGGAGTGGAGAGTTGTCAGTTTTCTTTGAAGCCCTCTGGGTGTATAATCCATTAACATGACGTCTTTTGGAATATTGTCCAGACAAGGCTTTGCTGGGCCGAACTTGTGATGCCGCGCTTAACCGCGGCGTCTCTTTTTCGGCCACGGTCGGACCGCAACTCCGATTATCGGAGCGCCGTCCTCTGCGTTTTTGCACCACATTAACAGCACGTTTCGGGAAGCACATTTCGTGCTCTGGGTCCCGTCATACTTACCGATTTCTATGACATTTCTTCTTGCTTGTCGGTGGTGGACTCCTCTTCTTGTCTTTTTCCTTCTTTTCTTCTGGTTTCTGTGCACTTTGTTTTTTCTTTCTCCTGGTTTCCATGCTGGCTTCTTGCTGGTTTCCATGTTGTCTTTTTTCTGTTCCTTTTCCCAGCATGCCTTTTTTCTTTTATACTGCTACCTTTTTCCTATTCTTTTCCATGGGCCTTTCCCAATCCAAGATGTTGTTGTTTTCTCTTTCCTGTGTTGGCACTTCCTGTCTTCCAGTATATAAGTCACTCAGTCCTGATCTGCTTTGTGTTGCAAACACTTCCTTCTGGTGGTGATCCTCGCTCCTGTTCGTCGTGTTTTCTTCACTTCCTGTTGCTCTGATTGAGATTTTTTCCAAATGTTTTCCTTTTTTCTCTCTTGTTTTTTCCTCTTTCAGGAGTTCCTGTTTGTAGGTTTTTTCCCACATTAATTGGGGTTTTTCCCTCTGGGATTCCTTCTGGAGGGCATGGTCTGCTTAGGCTTTTCCTGTCAAGCAGCACCGTAGCCACTAGAAAGGGTCGCCCTTATCTTGGTCAGTCCAGAACCAGCAGAAGACCAGGTGCTCTTTCATATCCTTCAGTCAAAGGTGAGAAGCATTGTGCAGATTGTGACAGAACTTCCTTGAAGACTGCTAAGACATAACCTGGTTTTAAGCCATTCTTTACTTGAATCCTCCTTGAAATCCACCTGTTATGATCATCTTCCACCTGTGCTTAGCTGGACAACAGCAGGGCTTGAAGTACGGAAAGAAGGCCTTTTGATATGTTGATATACCCTATTTGTTTCCACAGGTCCTCCTTATCTACCTGATCGAATTCTGCATGGAAAAAACAAGCTCTTAGATTCCCTACCTGTTCTACAAATTTCTGCATGATTGGCCACAGGGCAAAACAGTGATCTATCATACAGTGATCTTCCTTGAAACCACCTTGTTTTTGGAATCAATGTATTGTCAACTATCCATTAATTCAGATGGTTTAAAATTGGTATATTAGTTTTGAATGGACTTTAGCACAGATATAATTGGCCTATAATTTGGTGTTATATTACAATCACTTGTTTTGTGAATCTGTGTAAGACCTCTCAGCCTTGTGATAATCTCCCCCTAAGCCTTTCCCTCCTGTGTTGCTGAATTTGTTTTGTTGGCCTTAGGACTCTGTGTACTTTAGTACTAAAGTGTGTGTGCTCACTGCCTAAAACATGGTAAAATTGGCTTACACATGACTGGCATATTTAATTTACTTATAAGTTCATTGTAAAGTGGTATTCCAAATACCCAAGGCTTGTAAATGAAATGCTAGTAGTGGGCGTGCAGAACAGATTGTGCCACCCAATTAAGCAAACCCTTAAAACATATCCCAGGCCTGCCAATTGCAGTCTGTATGCAGTGTTAAGATGCCAATTTGCCTTAGCAAAACAAATCCCCTGCCAAGCCTAAAACTCCCTTTTTATTCCATATAAGTCACCCGTACGATAGGACCTAAGCAGCGATTAGGGCTGGATGCACTGTGTTTAAAAAGTTGGACATATACTTATGGTTTAAGGCCCTGGTAGTTAGAAACTCCAAAACAATTTCACTAATGTGAGGCTTACCTCTAGCACAGGAGAACAATGGGTTCCCTTATTACATTTACCAAGTGGTAATATTTGCTTGGGAGCAGGTAAAAATGTCATGTTTGGTGTCAAAGGAATTGTAATTTAAACTACTTTTTAATGTAAAAGTCAGATTTTAAGTCACAATTCTGAATATGTCACTTTTAAAGAATAGGCATTTTCTTGTCCTAACCATTTGGTGCCTGCAGCCTGTTTCCTGGGTCACACAATAGAAGGACTGAGTATTGGCAGGATGGGCCATCCAAGTAGAACGGGGGCCAGAGCTGTTCACAGCCCAACCTGAACTTCAAAGACCCTGCTTCAGCTCACACACAAAGAACTTCACACAAGCCTATTTTGCCCCCAGACAGACTGGGACCAGGACAGGGAGAAACGAAATTCCAGACATTTGTATGTGGGGGGAAAGGGACTTCCACTTTAAACCTGGGACTAGGTATAAAAATAGGACCCTCTGACCCACTCATCAGTTCACTACTGGACCTGCGGAAGAATTCTCAAAGGACTACCCTGCTGCCTGTGGCCTGCTGAGTACTTCATATGACTGCCCTGCTGCATCAAGAGGACTGACATGCCGTCTAAAGTCTGCCTTGTGCCAATGGAGGGCTGCCCTGCTGCCTCAGACCTGCGTGAACCCAAGACTTTTCCAGAGTGACTCCAAGGGCTAGTTGGCTGGCCTACTAATCAGAGCCTAAAGGACAGAAAAGGCTCCAACCATCGTGAAACCGCACCTGGATTCCTGGACCCTAGGAAGTGGTGTTAGAGATGCCTAGCTAGCCCAGTTCAGAAACTTGGGACTTAAAACATGTTCTGCCAAAAGTTGCTTTGAGAAACGAGAAGAGGCTAGGATCGTCCGCTTGCCGATCTGCCCAAGGTGCATCGTCAGTCGATCTGACTTTGCTGCAGCTCCTGCTACGTTCTTCTCCGCAGCAGCAGATTCTGTTCAGCAGCTCCTCACAGAAGGGGTATTCGGCCACTTCTATCCAAAACCTCACTCCATCGTAGACAGCCATAACTTTCAACTTTGCCCCGTTCTTGAGCAAATAGAATTCTGCTGTTGGCTGTTTGATCTCTTTGCACTAGGTTTTACTTTAAACTTAAAAAATTCAGAACTCTGGTTCTACGAATTGTTTTTTTTATTCTGATGGCAAATAATGTATTAAGATGGACTTGATTTTTCTTGTGCTGTGTTTTCACTTTATTACTGCTCAATTGGTGCATAAATACTTTACACATTGCCTCTGAGTTAAACCTCAATGCTTTTGTGCCATGCCACCAGACGATTAAGCACAGGTTAATTTGTGACTTTTTCTGGTTCACCCTGACAAGGATCTTGGATGCTGCTTGAGTAGGGTTTCACCCCCTTTACCAACAACCCAATTTCTCACAATCTATTTTATCACTGTTCCCGTCTGGGATACTACAATAACACTTGAGTCTCTTAGCAATCAATTTGCTTGTACCAGCTATGTTAGACCTAATAATTACATCTGGCAAGTTGTCTGGTCCTGCGGCACTACTTAAATTCATTAAAAAGACTGAGATTTTATATTGACTCTAGAGTAAACATATTTGCTATATAATTGTTGCTCACAAAATGGTAATCTCATGGTGAATCTCCACCATGGCTATATAAATTCCTTAAGTATGTTACCCTGATATATATCAGTAAGAAATAAGACATAGTTTACTGTGGATCTTGGGAACCTTTGTTTTCCAACTGCCAGAATTTCCTGTTATCCGAGGATCCAATAGCTTCCGCCATTTGGAACCAATGCTTATTGAGATATGCATGCTTCTTTTCATTGTAAGATCTTACAATAAAGCTGCAGTGATTTTAACTTGTGAAAAGACTTTGGCGGTCATTTCAACCCTGGCAGTACAGGACCGCCAGGGCTGAAATGACGGAAGCACTGCCAACAGGCTGGCGGTGCTTCCGAGGTCATTACGACTGCGGCGGTTGCGCCGCGGTTGCACCGCCGGGGCCGGCGGTTTCCCGACACATTTGCCCCGGCAGTGATAATCTGCCTGGGCTGCGCTGCTAGCAGCACTGCCCAGGGGATTACGAGTCCCCGACGGCCAGCCTTTTAGGAAAAGGCTGGCGGTACGGGGAGTCGCCGGCCCCTGGGGGCCCCTGCACTGCCCATGCCACTGGCATGGGCAGTGCAGGGGCCTCCTGACAGGGGCCCATGCGGCTTTTCAGCGCGACCCGCACGCCGCAACACCGCCGGCTCCATTTGGAGCCGGCTCCTATGTTGCTGCCCACATCCCGGCTGGGCCGGCGGGCGGAAACTCGGTTTCCGCCCGCCGGCCCAGCGGGGATGTCAAAATGGGCACCGAGGGAGTGCGGCTGCACGGCGGTTACAACTTGGCTGGCGGCAGGCGCCGCCCGCCAAAGTTGTAATGAGGCCCTTTGTCTTATTGACTCTTTTTACTTTTCAACATACTTTTCTCAATTTACTCTTTCCCTGTTGGCAAGATTTTTCGAACCACTTACAGCACCCACAGCTCCCCAACAATTTATTATCTGATGTCTATGTAATGTAATATACTATAACTGGCTTTTGTAAAGCACACTGCTACCTAAAAGGTCTCCTGGCACTGAATGATTTAAAGCTGAAAAGAAGAAGGGACCCGGACCAAGCCCAAATTAGCAAGAAAGAATCCAGGTTTTTAAAACTTTCTGGAAAGGCAGGATCTGATTAACAGCTCACAGATGAGCTGGAAGGGAATTCCAAATATTGTCTTCCATAATGGAAGGCATGACCACACGCTTATGACTGGCAGATTCTGGGGACCACCAGAAAACAGACCTAAGAGTTCTTCTTGGACAGTAATATGGAAACTCTTGCTGTGAGTACATGGGACCAATAGGGTAGTAAATTCAAACTACCACACTCCTGGCCATATAGGTGTCTCATTTAGCAAATGGAAGTCAGTGCAGAGATTTCAGGGAAGATGATGTGGATGAATCCTATGGAGCTAAAGAGCAAGATGAGCTGCTGAGGTTTGAATGTGCTAAAGATATTGTAAGATGCAAGCTACAGAACCTAAGGAAAAGGGAATTACAGTAGTCAAGTTGACAAAAATTAGTATCCTGGACTACTAAAGGGTGGGTATGTGCAAGGAGGCAAGGATGGGTTCTGCAAAGGCATCTTAACAAAAGAAAACAGATGGAAGAAAGTTTATTAACCTGAGCAGAAAGAGAATGGTCTGGCTTCTAACCAGAAAGACCCAGTACTGAGTCAAAGCTGAGTAGGCTAAAGACCATCAAGTACTGCACTAACAGAACTACAGCCGGAGACTAAAAGAACCTCAGTCTTGTCTGTGTTTAATTTAAGTGAGTTGCTGCTCATCTACTCAACCACTCCCAATATGCAATTTTGAAATCTGTTGGTGGAGTCCAGGATATTATCAAGGGAGATCAGGATTTAAGTGTTATCCCTGTCAGGACTAGTTTGGGGGATGGTGTTAGGAGGGGGCTTAGGGATAAAGCAACATGGCAAGCAGAGGCTTATGGACCCCAGCCTTGGAGGCTGGGGTCGTGTTCCGGATCAGTCATTTTATGGCTCTGCAGACTGGACCAAGTACAACCTCTTCAGCACTGGACTCTCTATAGTAGTGATGGCAATCATTCAAAGGCTTCTGAGCCTTACAACAAGCTCAGCATTCAACAAACATTCAACAATCTAACAACGAATTGGCAAGTCCAGTGTTTGTCTTTATAAAAGAGAATCACTTTAAAACACTAAAATACACAGTACAACTCACTACTAAAAGGGTCAGGTACGCAAAGACTCTGGCAAAGAGTCATTGTCTTTGGGCAAGCATGCCACTTCTGTTGTCCCCATCTCCCCTTACTCTCTGTAAGCCTTAGGGTCGTCTGGTGTGGCCCTTAGGCACAGGTGCAGTGCACTCCTTCTTCTCTTAGGCAGTACAGTGCACTCAGTCTTTCAGGGTCTGCTATCTCACCCAGGCTAGGCCTCTGTGTGGTTCATTTAATGGAAGGCCTTGACTAGGCTTTTGTGTTTCAGTCCAAACTAGAAAATTAGCCAGCCCCAGGTGTGCTGGCCCTCTGTTCTGGTCCTCAGATCAAAAATGGGGCCCCAGGGCAGAGTCTGGAGGCAATGGCATGTCATACTTTGGAGTCTCTGCCAGTGAACCCACTGGACTGGACATAACTGCTCTTGCCCACACTGGTAGTCAATTCCTCTGTTAGTGTTGGCTCACTTCGTCCCTCTTCTTCCAGTTAGGGCACTTCCAAGCGTTATGAGAAAAGGAGACAATTCTTCCACCAGAACAGATTCCAAGTTGTGCCCCATCACTTCTGGGAGGCAGGCTGACCAGCAGACGCCGGCATTGGTTGTGAATTAGTCGTCTGAGTAATTACTGGTGCACCCCCTCCTTGGTCAGAGAGAACTGGAAAAACAAGTGGGGCAACATCTTCCTCTCTTTTACAGGTACACTAGACTGGGAATGTGTATTTCTGTCTGTACATTCAGAACCGGTTGAGGTATTGGTTCCTTTTTCATGTTTCCATCTCTTGCTGTATTCTAAACTCAGCTTTTGTCTATAGAGATGTTCGTCACAGGTGGCTCTTTTCCAGGAGGGAGCTCCCAGAACAGAGGCACAAAGGTGTGTGAGCATGCATCTTACACTTTGCCATTAATAGCCACACTAACAGTGATCAGGAAAAGAGGCAAAAGGCTGTCCTTTTCTAAAGGACCTTTCACACTCTGAACAACAGCGGCTGCAGTCTCACCCATTACCCCCACCATCTCCCAAACGGAAGTGCTAAGGCTCTTCCTTTAAGAAAAGGGCCTCATCAAATTTCTAAGAGGAAGCCTGTCTTCTCTTTCCCTTCTTGACTGTCTGGGTCCCGTCCATCCCATCTCAGGAATGACAGTAATACACTACACCTTGCTGAGAAAGTAACCTTGCCTCCATCTTATAAACATGAACAGGCCAAGGTATTCGAAAATGGAACCTACAGGCCTTCAACTCTGGTTTACTCAGACTCGTACTATGTGTGTTTAAGAAATCAGATTATTCGTTTGTTTATACATTTTTTATTGGTTTTGGAAGGTTTAACCAAATAACCCAAAGAAAGTAGGAGGGACCAAAAGTAGTGAAAACCTGCCCTATGTGCTGTCTTGCGATACATCAACGGTGCATTCAATGGGTGGTACATGGGCATTCCCATTCAATCACCCATGGCTTTTGGCACAAATCTCTATCTACAAATTGTAGACAGGGATTCTGACCCAAAATCATGTGCCTCCTTGAGGCAAGCGAAAAGACTACCATTTTTTCCATTTCTCCTAATTTTTCCCTCCTTACATGCATGCTGCATTCTACAGCACACATGCAAAGAGGAACATGTCTTAAAGCCTAATTTTGTACAGGAAGGGGCCACAACACAGACCACAAAACAGACACCCTTGCACTATGGGTGTCTTTGATGGTAGTGTTAGCGCGCCCGGTACTTAGTAAACTTACAAGGGGACACGTATAGGTCGATGAACCTTTTGATTGACATGGAGTATCCCAATTATGGTGTAACCAATGTTCATCAATAATCAATACACTATCCAATAACTATTAAACAAAACAATAATCAGTAGTTATTAACGTCAACATTCATGAATAACCAAAACTCAAACCACGTTTTAACAATTTTTATTTCCCTGCAATACTAAGTCATGAGGTTAATTCAAACTTTCTTCAAATCCACTCAAGATTAATTCATTAGTGACCACCAATAACATAATCTAATCGGAACTTGAGAAAACATGCGCTCTAATACCTCAACATAAGCCAATAACTATGAATATGCTAACATGGGTAGTTCAGCATGTTATCAGTCCGTCCATCGTTTGTCACCGTTTAGGTCAACGTTTCAGAATAGGTGCCCTACCTAACCCAGATTAGCATTAGCATGTGGGACTTCATGCCAAAAACTATTTAGAACATGAATTTGAAAAAAAACATCTAGCTTAAGAGAAAACTTATGAAACAGCGCAGTTGGTACCTAGAAAGAAAAGGCAAAAAGTTAAATTCAGTCACATTGTCATAGCTACCTATCCACAGTGTGGATCAGCAACAAAGTCAGTCTTCGTCTTCAGGTCACCAATCAATCAGCATCGCATCAGGCTCTCAAGAGTTTGAGCCCAATGACAGAATGTCGAATCTCTTCGAACATCCACGCCTCACCTCTAACATCTCTCTGAACTCTCCCCTTCTGTCACGTCATTATATCAAAGTCGCCCAGACTATCCCCCAATTACTAAGTGGTCAGTTAGTCTCCAGTTATGACTCTATCCAATAATTTTGGTTCTTCAAATCTATGAATTCTAATATTACATGGTTCTTAAGGTATCGATGGGTTCACTGTACGATGTCCTCATCATTCGGCTGGTCAGGTATCAAAAATGTTGCATCTTCTTCTCCAGTCAGTGTCTCCATTGTTCGGGTCCTGGGAAAGTACATCTCGTCTGCTTTACACAGTCCTTGTTACATTTATGATTCCATCATATCGTGTTCGACAGTTCACCCATAGGATTTTTGCAGACCAGATTTTATTTAACAATAAGCAGTTCAGCACATTAGCTTTTCTACATCGATCTAGTAATTCAGCTTCTGCCTGAGGCCTGGCACAACTAGGCCCCAACATCAGGTAAGTTAACTCTACAATATAATGCAAAACATACGTTATATATCTCAATATGACATACTACATTGTTTTAATACATTTTCTATATTTCATACGTTATTCCTTTTATTAGTATATTCGTGAATCTTGGTAACCACTTTCCGAGGGCACATTTTCAAACATGCACATTAATTCTCTGCATTAATTATTTTCTATATATTATTATTATTACTCAAAATGCATAAACACTTATTAATATCTCTAATTAACATATTTGCTTCAACATTCCCTCCTCTGATCACACTTCATTTATCATCAACAATTTCACAGCTCTATTTCCTCAACATTTTGCCTTCTTCTCAAATCTTCCCTATAAATTCTTTCCGTTTCGTTCTTCCCTCCTCTGATTATTTTTAGACCTTTTCAATTTAATCTTTTGACAAAATTTACATGAAGCCCATAATCCTAATATACAATGAATCACAATTAATATTCCCTGCATGATACTTAATAATACCCCATTCCAAATGTTACTAAGCCAGTTTCCCACTGAAGCAAATCCCTTTCAACCTTTTCCCAAACACCTGGTTCCTTCAATTCCTTAAAATCCTTACTTGAGTTAGTCAGGTTAGTGAGTAAGTCTCTTATCTCTTTACTATTGTTAGGAATATACGAGCAGCAATACCTACCTGTCATTCGCTAGAAGGATGTCTAAAGCAAAGCAATTCTGAAGCGTCATAGCTCTATCCGCAGCTAATTCTGTATCTATCAGGAGTATTGCCTCTGTAAAATTAGTCAGCATGTTATCCACAATAGTAGACAACTTTCGTATCTTGATTGAGTTCAGGATGACTCCCAGTGAAGGAATCACTGCACCAAGTATATCTCCCACAACTGCAGAAGAGGATTCCCTCCTCTGTCGCTTATGATGTAATTCAGTCAATTTCAGAAACTTCTTTAAGTCATCTATCTGATAAATCTTCGGGAAAACTATCCCCAAATAACATGTCCCATACCATCCTCCTGGAAGACGGTAATAAGCATTAAGTCCACAAATATAATAGATACCAGGAATCGCAGGGTCCTGACCAGTCAACATAAAAGACCATTTACTCTGAAACAAAAACACATGCCTACATTCACTCCTACCCACAAATAAAGTGTCAGTGCGTGATTTTGGCCCATAAATACAAAGCTTCCCTACATGTAATGCATCTAAAGCTAATTTCCCTTGCGTCTTAATTGCAGTGTAAGCATAATCATTCTTGGAAGTCTTTTTCTCTAAACCTTTTTCTAATTTCTCCTTCAGTGCTTTTCTCCTGTCATCAGTATGCTCTATAAAGCTTTTCTCAAAAGGTGTAAGCAAGCATGTGAGATTGTTTCTATGCGCATAAGCAGTCCCAAATGTTAGTATAGGATCACAGAATCCTATAACCAATACTATATCATGATCCTTAGCTACTCTTCTCAGATACCTAATAATAGGAACAAACGAAAACACCAAATCGTAGTTGGAATAAAAATATTGTATATACTCTTGATTATAGAACCTTGTTAGTAGCAAACTACAGCTTATTCCGTAGGTTGATGGAAGGCTGTGGTACGTAACTCCTTCCTCTACTGACGAAGGAATTTGCATACACACAAGACAATTCCTTGTATCCATCGTCTCAACATATTCACTCAACAAGCGATAGAAGACATTAAAAGAAAGCTCTCCTTGAGCATTAGTATAGTCATGCAAATACTTCTCATCTAACTTAAATCTCTCTAAAGCCATTAGTGTAGTAGTCTCAGGAGCAGAAGTAAGATTGGCTCCTTTCACGTCTAGAACAGACATTCCCACAATCACTACCATAAACAAAATCCCACACATGATCGCCAATCCAATACAATATATTTACAGCGCCTAGCATCCCTAACTTGATTATTTAACTCAGCCATGATCTGTAAAGAATCAGAAAGCAAAGCAAAGTGCAGTAAAAATCAAAAATAAGGGAAAAATTCCCTTCACAGTTCAGTTTCATATCCAGGAACCCTTTTCCTTTGGCAAAATCAATTAGCAGCTTGTCACATCCGGGTTTTTATGTCAATCAGGTTCTCAATGTCTCTTACGGTTTATTTTCAACAGTCTCTTTAAGGTATTTTAGATTGGTTCAACAATTTAGCTTCTTGTTCACCTTCAGGTCACATCAAAATACTGACTCGGAACCTCTCTATCACAACAAAAGGACATAAACTTGTGTTGCCATTCATTAGTAGTTGCATAAGCCCATTCAGGACCTGCGTAATGCCGACTTGCTATTCTCTTTCTTTTCAACTTTCAATCACCACTTATTTCTCCTTCACTTAATTCTTCTTTTTTCTTGGTATCTACTTCTTCCTCTATTGTTTCATTTATGACCACTTCCTTTCTTTTCTCTACTTCCAATTCAGGCCAATCATCTCCTTTTCTTGATCCTTCTGTTCATATTCTTCTCAAGATTGGACTCTTCTCCTTTTCTTTCTCTATGGTGTTTTCTCTTGATGGACCTGCAACAGGCTCAGGAGGAGTCAGATCACCTTGACTTTGATCCGTCTCAACTCCTTCCCCTTCTCTGTCTGGTACTTGCTCTGTCTGCTTCTCAGCACCATCTGCTTCTGGGAGAATCCCTGCTGAGCTAGGCGCTCCTGCTGTAAACGTGGAGATTGATTCTTCCGCACCCTCCTGTAATTCTTAACTTTTATCTCTTACAGAGGTCATAGAACCATCTTCCGAAAGCTCTTGTTCAATTTCAGGCTCTCTTGGTTCTTTTTCTGGTTCAGGTGCGACAACCTGTTTCATTGTTGTTGGTGCTCTCAACAACACTTCTTCATGATCCAGCGGACATGCCACTTTCTTTGTATGACCCGCGTGAATCCAGTTTGGAAGTCCTGCACACTTCACAGCTGTCATAGTTGTTAAGACCACCTGGTAAGGCCCTCTCCAGTGTGGCTCTAAACACGTCTTTCAAACATGTTTTTGGACAACGACCCAGTCGCTGGCTCTCAGATGATGCCCTGGATCGTGGATAGTGGCAGGGTAGTGGCCTGCACCTGTTAAGAGAAAGAGCAAACCACATCAGCCAGACCCTTGCACTAGTCCAACACCACATCATCTGTAATATCCACATGTGCATTGGCTGGAACCGCTGCTAATCTCATTGCTCTGCCCATGAGGATCTCGTGGGGCGACAACCCTGTCTTCCTGTCAGGTGTATTTCTCATTGACATCAACACCAAAGGCAATGCATCTGGCCATTTCAGATTCGTAGCTGCGCACATCTTAGCAATTCTTGATTTCAAGGTACCATGCATCTGTTCCACTAGTCCTGATGCTTCAGGGCGGTAGCTAAAATCCAACTTCTGTTCAATGTTTAGTGCTGCACATAAGAGTTTAATCACCTCATTGTTGAAGTGAGTTCCCCTATCTGATTTTAAAGAGATCGGAAACCCGAACCGTGGGATCAACTCCCTGAGCAACAACTTTACTACAGTGAGGCTGTCATTCCTTCTTGTGGGGTATGCTTCAATCCAGTGACTAAAAATACACACAATCACCAACACGTATTTCAAACCTCCACATGCAGGCATCTCAATGAAAACCAATTGCATTCTGCTGAATGGACCTCTTGCTCCTCCAATTTGGCTCAAATTCACCATTGTCCCTTTTCCCACATTTAGCTGCTGACAGATTATACAGCGATGACATACTGCTTCTGCTGCCTGCCTAAATTTAGGATTGAACCACTCAATCTTGAACAACCAAACCATTGCATGCCTCACAATGTATGCCTGCCCATGATAATACCTGGCCATTTGCGACAGTATACTATTTGGCAGGACCATCTGACCTTCTTCAGAAACCCATATTTCATCAGGCCTTTGAACACATTTTCGTTTAGACCAAATTCGTTTCTCCTCTTTGTCAACATTATTTTGCAGTGTTTTCAACTCTTCCAAAGTACTGATCACTTTCAATGCAAAACTTGTACATGTATTATCTAATTCGGACATCAGTTCCCACTTGCCTTTGAACGATATACAGTTCAATGCGCAAAACCTTGCGACTTGTTCCACATATCCATTTCCCAGTGACATGTAATCCTGTGTTTTCAAATGTGCACTGCATTTCACCACGGCAATTTCTTCAGGTAACTGTATTACATACAGCAACTCCTTTATTCTGCCACCATTTCTTACTGGTGTACCAGTAGAGGTCATGAAACCTGTTTGCGACCACAACTGACCAAAATCATGAACAATTCCAAATCCATATTGGCTATCTGTATAGATAGTGACTCTCAATCTAGCAGATACATGGCATGCTTTAGTAAGAGCAACCAAGTCTGCTACCTGTGCAGAATATACACCTCGAAGCCAAGAAGCTTCTAAAGTACCTGTAATTGTGCACACAGCATATCCAGCTCTCAATGTTCCTGTACCATCTTTGAGACATGAGCCATCAACAAAGACAATTTGGTCATTTTCATCCAATGATGTATCTCTGATATCAGGTCTTGGTTTGTACATAACTTAGTTACCTCAAGACAATCATGCTCAATGTGTTCCTCTTTTTCAATTTCAACAGTACCACCTGGAAGTAATGTTGACGGGTTCAGCACTGTACATCTTTTCAATGTTATGTTTGGAGCACCTAGAATGCTCGTCTCATACCTTGTCAGCCTGGCATCAGTCAAAT
Source organism: Pleurodeles waltl (assembly GCF_031143425.1). Taxonomy (NCBI): domain Eukaryota; kingdom Metazoa; phylum Chordata; class Amphibia; order Caudata; family Salamandridae; genus Pleurodeles; species Pleurodeles waltl. Next base: position 1,176,925,802 of record NC_090444.1, read on the forward strand.
ACTTCGTTTTTGTCCTTGTCAGTAAGATCTCAACAGAGTGAGGTGACATTACTGTCAAAGGGTATCTCATCACTACTCCCTCACACTGTGAAAGGCTTTGACCAACTGCGTCAACTGCACGCAAACAACCTGGTAAGTCTGCTGCAACTGGGTCCAAGGTAGCTGAAAAATAGACCTGTGTTAAGAAAGACAAAGAACAAGCATCACGTTCATGACAAAACAATGTGAATGGCTTTGTGTAATCAGGCGTTCCCAACGCTGGGGCCCTGTACAAACTCTCCCTCAACTCAGTAAACGCCTTCACCTGATCCTGATCTAAGGTAATGGGATCTGTAACATCTTTATGTGTCAGCTGCTGCAATGGTTTAGCAATCTCAGAAAAATTTGGAATCCATTGACGACAATAACCTACCATTCCCAGAACATTCTGACATCTCTCTGCAAAGTCGGGGAACTTCTCTGCAATATCATTGTAATCCTTTCTCTAGAGATCCTTCTTGACCCTTTCTCAATTTTGTGTCCCAAGTATTTCACTGATGTTGGACCTGGCTTTTTGACAGGGACATCCCCAAACTTTTTGCCTCCTTCCTCCTATTTTTTCTGACCTGTTGTTGTTGGCTTTTGACCTCTGGGCACTTTACCACTGCTAACCAGTGCTAAAGTGCATATGCTCTCTGTGTAAATTGTACTACTGATTGGTTTATCCATGATTGACTATTTAATTTACTTGTAAGTCCCTGGTAGAGTGCACTACATGTGCCTAGGGCAGGTAGATTAAATGCTACTAGTGGGCCTGCAGCACTGGTTGTGCCACCCACCTCAGTAGCCCCTTAACCCTGGCTCATGCCTGCCATTGCAAGGCCTGTGTGTGCAGTTTCACTCCCACTTCGACTTGGCATTTAAAAGTACTTGCCAAGCCTAGAACTCCCCTTTTTCTACATATAAGTCATCCCTAATGTGTGCCCTAGGTAACCCCTAGAGCAGGGTGCTGTGTAAGTAAAAGGCAGGACATGTACCTGTGTAGTTATATGTCCTGGTAGTGTAAAACTCCTAAATTCGTTTTTATACTACTGTGAGGCCTTCTCCCTTCATAGGCTAACATTGGGGCTGCCCTCATACACTGTTGAAGTGGCAGCTACTGATCTGAAAGGAGCAGGAAGGTCATATTTAGTATGGCCAGAATGGTAATATAAAGTCCTGCTGACTGGTGAAGTCGGATTTAATATTACTATTCTAGAAATGCCACTTTTAGAAAGTGAGCATTTCTTTGCACTAAAATCTTGTTGTGCCCTTCAATCCACATCTGGCTAGGTTTAGTTGACAGCTCCTTGTGCATTCACTCAGACACACCCCAAACACAGGGTACTCAGCCTCACTTGCATACATCTGCATTTTTAATGGGTCTTCCTGGGCTGGGAGGGTGGAGGGCCTGCCCTCACACAAAGGACTGCCACACCCCCTACTGGGACTCTGGCAGACAGGATTGAACTGAAAGGGGGCTTGGTGCATTTCTTAGATACTCTTTGAAGTCACCCCCACTTCAAAGGCACAACTTAGTATAAAACAGGGCCTCTGCCCTACCTCATCAGACACTTGCTGGAGAAGAAACCTGAACCAGAAACTACATCCTGCCAAGAAGAACTGCCTGGCTGCTCAAAGGACTCACCTGTCTGCTTTTCTACAAAGGACAGCTGCCTTGCTGTTGGCCTGCTGCCTTGCTGAACTGCCTGGCTGCTCAAAGGACTCACCTGTCTGCTTTTCTACTAAGGACTGCTGCCTTGCTGTTGGCCTGCTACCTTGCTGAACTCTTGTCTGGCTGTAAAAGTGCTCTCCAAGGGCTTGGATAGAGCTTGCCCCCTGTTCCCTGAAGTCTCAGGACCAAAAAGACTTCTCTCTTCCTCTTGGACGCTCCGTGCGCCGAACTTTTCGACGCACAGCTTGTTCCGCGGCAAGAAAAACGCCGCACACCGACGCTGATCGACGCGACGTCTTCGGGACGACCGAAACTTTGACGCACGGCCTCGCAAGGACAACGCCGCCCGACTTCCCGGGAGAAATCGACGTGACGCCTGCCGTGAGATCAAAACTTTGACGCACGGCCTCGCAAGGACAACGCCGCCCGACTCCCAGGAGAAATCGACGCGACGCCTGCCGTGAGATCAAAACTTTGACGCACGGCCTCGCAAGGACAACGCCACCCGACTCCGCAGGAGAAATCGACGCGACGCCTGCCGTGAGATCGAAACTTCGCCGCGCAGCCAAGCAGAACGACGCGCAGCCGGAAAACAAGCAGGAAAATCCACGCACAGATCCGGGACATCTGGTACTCCCCGCAAACCACAGTAAGAGACTGTCCGCGCGCCGGAAAACGACGCACGACTCCCCGCTTGGAAAAATAACGACGCAAGTCCGTGTGTGCTGAGGAGAAATCGACGCACACACCAGTTTTCCACGTACCTCTTCTCCTGTGGCCCTCTGAGGAGATTTTCCACCAGAAAAATTAGGTACTTTGTGTTTGAAAGAGACTTTGTTTACTTTCTAAAGACTTAAGACACTTTATATCACTTTTCAGTGATATCTTTACAAATTCGTATTGCAACTTTGATCGTTTTGACCTGAAGATACCCAGATAAATAATATATATTTTTCTAAACACTGTGTGGTGTATTTTTGTGGTGTTATGCTATGGTGTTGTATGATTTATTGCACAAATGCTTTACACATTGCCTTCTAAGTTAAGCCTGACTGCTCGTGCCAAGCTACCGGAGGGTGAGCACAGGCTGATTTTGGATTGTGTGTGACTTACCCTGACTAGAGTGAGGGTTCTTGCTTGGACAGAGGGCAACCTGACTGCCAACCTAAAACCCCATTTCTAACAACTGACTTCGGACAGTACTGCAATTTCAAAGATGACACTTTAAGTCCAAATTTCCCCAAATGATTTAACAGTGCAATCAAGTCGTACTTACACTTGTTCCTTGTTTTGGATACAATCAGTAAGTCGTCAATGTACTGCACCAGAGTCGATTGGTATGGCAATTCCAATGACTCCAGATTCTTTTTCAAAATCTGACTGAACAAGGATGGTGACTCTGTGTACCCTTGAGGAAGCCTGCACCAGCTGTAGACTCTGTCTAGGAATTTGAAACTGAACAGAAACTGACTATTGTCATGAAGAGGCACAGAAAAGAAATCTTGTGATAAATCAACCACTGTGAACCACTCTGCATCGCATGGAATTTGAAACAATATTACTGCTAGATTTGGCACCACAGGACAACACTTGACCACCATGTCATTCACTTTTTGCAAATCTTGCACAATTCGTACTTTCCCACAAGGCTTCTTCAAGCCCATTATCGGTGAATAACATGCACTTCTCAATACTTCTTTCAACACCCCTTGTTTCAGGAAATCTCCAATTATCTGCGCCACTTTCATCAGAACATCTTGTGCCACGTTATACTGTGAAAGCTGCGGGAACACTACATTCAGCTTCAAATTGATCTTAATCAGCTCCACTCCCTTAATCAAACCCACTTCTTTACCTGTCAGGTCCCACACATTTTCCTGCACTGTTCCCTGCCAGTCTGCATGTAATTCTTTCACAGTAAACATCGGGAAAAACTCAATCAATGGGTACTCTTCATTAGTGGTTTCATTCTCAGTTTCAGGAGTTTGTTCTTCCTCATCATCACTATTCGTTTGAACCTCTATTCCAGCAGTTGAACAATTAATCGAACATCTAGTCTTGCACAATAAGTCCCTTCCCAGTAGGGATACTGGACTTGAATCACAGACTACAAACTTAAGCAGTCCCTGAAAATTGCCAATCTCAACCTGTACTGGATCTGTGATCGGATTTATTAACTGTCTATTCGCTACCCCACAACCTGAACTGTTCTGCTTGAAAGAGGTAAGTTCGGATCTTCTCACTCTAGAGCACATGGCGCCTGCGTCCACCAGAAATGAGACCCTATGACCCATCACCTTCCCTCTCACAAAGGGCCCTCTCTGATCTACCTCTAGGGACGCTGCAAGCATGCATGGCTCCTCATCCGAACTCTCACACATCCATTCATCGTTTATTTCCTTCTCACTATGTAATGGGAATTGGTGCACTGTGTCACTATTTCTGTCTTGTCTCTGACCTGTGACCTTCTGGGTAAGCATCATCTGTTGCTGCTCCTTCGGGGCTTGAGATATCTGCATTTGCTGTCTAAGTACCATAGGAACCAGCTGCTGCAGTGGTTACAACTGTGTCATTTGTGCACAATGCATTTGCTCCTGCTGCATGGGTTGAAAAGTCTGCACTTGATTCATGTTATTCTGAAAATTAGGATTAAGTCCTCTCATTCTAGGGACTTTTACAGTTTGAAATGAATTGACATGACCACCCTGCTGAACAACCCCATCCTGCACCATCATCGGACACTCCCGCTTCCAGTGTCCCATGTTTCTGCAAAGATGACACAGCAACATATTTTTCATCCCTTGCACATCATTTTGAACCACTACTGTATTCAAATCTGGACCACGATTCATATTAGCTCCCCGACCTCTACCTCTCCCCTGAGGTTGGAACATAAGAGTTCCCTGCTGCTGCAGCATCTGCTGACCAAAAGCTCCCTGCACTCCTGTTTGAGCTGCCTTAATCTGCATCACTATCAATTTCTCTTTCAGCTTTTTCTGCTTCAACTCAATCTCGTCACTACAGTATTTCACACACTGCAACACCTCATCAATTGGTTTCACTTGCAAACAAATCAAATGACTCTTAATCATCTGACCTACCATGTGGACAATTTTCCATGTGAAGTTCGATGACTTCCCTACTCTCATACTGCAGAGTACGCACACTCCTACTAAACTTCAACCTGGAGTACGCAGACTCCCTACTCTCCACGCATACGTCACAATTCACCTGCGATTTGCATAAGCCTTTGCAAGCACAATCTACCACTTTCACACTATCTCTAGGACGCCGAGAACATACCCAACTTTACTAGCGGGATCCAGGATCTGGGAAAGTTATTTCTGGGCTTAAGGGGACATCATTCTTGCCACAATTGCCATTTCAGAAAACAAAAATCCAATCTCAATAATAATGAACAACTAACCCTAATTCAAACTGTCACCATAACCATTGGTCACCACATAACTAGTTCTCAAAGGAAACTAACCATCAAGCTGCTACCAAAAACTGTATTTACAAGGGGACGCGTATAAGTCGATGAACCTTTTGATTCGCATGGAGTATCCTGGTTATGGTGTAACCAATGTTCATCAATAATCAATACACTACCCAATAACCATTAAACAAAACATTAATCAGTAGTTATTAACGTCAACATTCATGAATAACCACAACTCAATATCCGTTTTAACAATTTTTATTTCCCTATTAGTTACAATACTAAGTCATGAGGTTAATTCAAACTTTATTCGAATCCATTCAAGATTAATTCATTAGTGACCACCAATAACATAATCTAATCAGAACATGAGAAAACATACGCTCTAATACCTCAACATTAGCCAATAACGATGAATATGCTAACATGGGTAGTTCAGCATGTTATCAGTCCATCAATCATTTGTCACTGTTTATGTCAACCTCTCAGAATAGGAGCCCTACCTAACCCAGATTAGCATTAGCATGTGGGACTTCATGCAAAAAACAATTTAGAACATGAATTTGAAAAAAAAAAATCTAGCTTAAGAGAAAACGTACGAAACAGCACAGTTGGTACCGAGAAAGAAAAGGCACAAAAGTTAAATTCAGTCACATTGTCATAGCTACCTATCCACGGTATGGATCAGCAACAAAGTCAGTCTTCGCCTTCAGGTCACCAATTAATCAGGATTGCATCAGGTTCTCAAGAGCTTGAGCCCAATTAATCTCTCTGAACTCTCCCCTTCTGTCACGTCATTATATCAAAGTCGCCCAGACTATCCCCCAATTCCTATTGGTCAGTTAGTCTCCAGTTATGACTCTATCCAATAATTTTGGTTCTACAAATCTATGAATTCTAATATTACATGGTTCTCAAGGTGTCGATTGGTTCACTGTACGATGTCCTCATCATCCGGCTGGTCAGGTATAAAAAATGTTGCATCTTCTTCTCCAGTCAGTGTCTCCATTGTTCGCGTCCTGGGAAAGTACATCTCGTCTGCTTCACACAGTCCTTGTTACATTTATGATTCCATCATATCCTGTCCGATTGTTCACGCATCAAATTTTTGCTGAGCAGATTTTATTAAACAATAAGCAGTTCAGGATCAGTTCAGAACATTAGCTTTTCTACATTGCTCTAGTAATTCAGCTTCTGCATGCATCCAATTGCCTGATGTTCAGTAAAGTTCATTGAAAGAATAAGAAGGGGCTTCGAGATGAGTAATCCAATTCAAGGTTTATTGGTAAGAGGTGAGTGACTCCAAATTATACTTCAAATCAATAAATCATAGAGCGAGGTAGAAGCTCAGCCAACACGTGTTTCGCCCTATAATGCGCATACACCAGGGCTTCCTCAAGGCTGTGAAAAAGGAAATGGAATAAAATTGAGGATTGTAATAATGAAGAACTATAAAAATTAGAAAGGAAAACACCAGGGAGTGAGAACTCAAGGTTCGTGAGGAAGAAAGTGCACCTTTGTGTTATCCTTAACTCTGAGAGACAGTCTCCAAAAGTAGTCTGTTAGAATATGAAAAGTGAGACGTGGTTAATGAGAAATAAATCCATGCAATACAGGTGCAGTAACATGGATCCGTTCCAGACTGAGAACTGTGGAAGTATAAGAAGAAAGAAGAAGTGATCCAATAACCATATCCAGGTTAAAGATAATATGGACACCATGGAAATTAAGAGATTATGACCAAGAAAAAGGGAAAAGATAAGTGTGTTAGGTGATACTGATCTATAACTTGTTGAAGGTGCCGGCACTGAAATCAGAATAAGAATACCATATACTTGTGCTGATTAGTAATAATCAGAGAAACTAATTGTAGGTACATTGTTAAATAATACAGGTTATTAAAACATACCATGATATATAGGTACTATTGTACTTCAAACTATAAGCTGGGTAATCATTGACACAACAAGCAGTCTGTAAGTAAAAACATGGAGAACATGTAACCTTATGTTGAAAGTACCCTAAACTGTCAAAACTGAATAAACTTCGTTTGAAAAGGAAAGATATTTTATATCTTCTAGCAAGTGGAAAAGATTAATCGTATTATTTTTCGCATAAGGCGACAAATTGGTGACTAACGTAAATAAGTAGGTGTTTAAAAATGGGTTTAAGCGTAAGTGGTTTTCCGTAGGACCTTAGCCGTAAACACCAGGTCCGAAAGACTTCGAAATAACAAAATATCCGAAATATCCAAATCTCCCAAGGAAGTATATAGAGAAGTACAAAATCATGGAGAGAAGACAGTAATGTGCTATTAGGTCGGTTCTTACCCGTTAAATTCATTAAATTCATTTAGGAGAGCCAGACTGAATTGCACCAGCACACTTGACTATGAAACTACCTCCACACAAATGATTGAGAGATTTACAGTCAGGGGCTACAATCAGAAGCTACTGAATACAACAAAGGGTAAATTAAGTGGTATGGATCGAGACAAGATGCTCAACAAACCGCACCAGTCTCAAAAGAATTCAGTCATTCGCTTCCTAACAGAGTTTCATAATGGTCACTATCTAATTCGGAAACATCTGAGAAAACATTGGTACTTGTTACAGAATAACTCATCTATTAATCAATACATAACAAATTATCCCCAAACAGGCTTTCGACGAGCCCTTAACCTAAGGGATAAACTATGCCCATCTTTTTTTCAGGTCAAGTCCTCCAATACAGTTTTACCTTTGAAACCCAACGGCTTCTACATTTGTAGTAAATGTTCTATTTGTAAACTAGGTCTCTCAGACTCTAAAATTATTACAATTAACGACCATCATCACAAAATTTGTGACTTCATAAACTGTGAAAGTATCAATGTTGTCACCTTAATAGGGTGCCCCTACCATCAAGCCTATATAGGCAGCAACACTCGATCACTAAAAACTAGGATACAAGAACATTACTGCATCATTCAAAAACCTGATGTCAGGGCACCACTTGTAGAACATTTTAATGAATTTCACCCTAATGAGCGCACTTTCAACTTTTGTGGCCTTCGACATATTAAATGATCTCCTAGAGGTGGTAACTTACAACTTCGTTTGCGCCAGGAGGAAAGTCGCTGGATTATTCTTTATGACACAGTAAATCATGGACTCAATAAAGACCCGGATTGGAACTACTGGCTGATGTAATGTGTTAGTTTAGCATTTATACCACTTTGCTGATGTAACGTGTCAGAAAGCACCTATACCACTTAACGTGAAGAACATTTATCAAGACAGTTGCAAAATAAACATTGATGTATACTCATAGGTGTTTGGTAACCAGATCAGATTTGACCTTCGAATGAATTAAATTCTGATAAATATTGCTTTTTCGCCTAGGATATCTGGTGGTGGAGATTTGAACCGTACATGACCTGTAATGTACATATAGAATGCTTTTGAATTACGCTTTTTCATAATATTTTTTCATAATATCTTTTCTAGCAGAGGCCTGCCTTGCTATTTTCATTTCTCATTTATGAGGTTGTGTAATTAACAAATTTTAGTGTTATCAGTCCTGTCTTTTGTTTAGCTTTGTCTGACGTATAGTTATTCCATACAGTTTCTCTTTCTAATATGTATTAGCCCTTTTCTTATGAAAAGGATGATGGTTACACCACAAAAGGATGGCACCGCCCATTTACGACACGGAGTTGGCGGCACCTCCTTTTTAGTCCTTTTCTAGTGTCCATTCCTTTAATCAAAATCAAGGTAGGACTTATGTCATACTTTCTCTAAATAAAAGATCTCCCAACCAGTCAGCGCGTCCCTTAAAATGGCGATGGACGCGACTTGACTAAATCCCCCCTACACTGTTGCTGAATGAACTTAATGAATTTAACAGGTAAGAACCAACCTAATAGCACATTACTGTCTTCTCTCCATGATTTTGTACTACGCTATATACTTCCTTGGGAGATTTGGATATTTCGGATATTTTGTTTTTTCGAAGTCTTTGGGACCTGGTGTTTATGGCTAAGGTCCTACGGAAAACCACTTACGCTTGAACCCGTTTTTAAACACCTACTTGTTTACGTTAGTCACCAATGTGTTGCTTTATGCAAAAAATAATACGATTAATCTTTTCAACTTGCTAGAAGATATAAACTATCTTTCCTTTTCAAACGAAGTTTATTCAGTTTTGACAGTTTAGGATACTTTCAACATAAAAGTTACATGTTCTCCATGTTTTTACTTACAGACTGCTTGTTGTGTCAATGATTACTCAGCTTATCGTTTGAAGTACAATATTACCTATATATCATGGTATGTTTTAATAACCTGTATTATTTAACAATGTACCTACCATTAGTTTCTCTGATTATTACTAATCAGCACAAGTATATGGTCTTCTTATTCTGATTTCAGTGCCAACACCTTCAACAAGTTATAGATCAGTATCACCTAACACACTTATCTTTTCCCTTTTTCTTGGTCATAATCTCTTAATTTCCATGGTGTCCATATTATCTTTAACCTGGATATGGTTATTGGATCACTTCTTCTTTCTTCTCATACTTCCACAGTTCTCAGTCTGGAACGGATCCATGTTACTGCACCTGTAATGCATGGATTTATTTCTCATTAACCATGTCTCACTTTTCATATTCTAACTGACTACTTTTGGGGACTGTCTCTCAGAGTTAAGGATAACACAAAGGTGCACTTTCTTCCTCACAAACCTTAGGTTCTCACTCCCTGGTGATTTCCTTTCTAATTTTTATAGTTCTTTATTATTACAATCCTCAATTTTATTCCATTTCCTTTTTCACAGCCTTGAGGAAGCCCTGGTGTATGTGCTTTATAGGGCGAAACACGTGCTGGCTGAGCTTCTACCTCGCTCTATGATTTATTGATTTGAAGTATAAGTTGGAGTCACTCACCTCCTACCAATAAACCTTGAATTGGATCACTCATCTCGAAGCCCCTTCTTATTCTTTCAATGAACTTTACTGAACATCAGGCAATTGGATGCCTTCAAATTATTGCTACTAGAAGTGGGATCTTACCATATACCTGCAAGTATACTTCTAAAATGGGGGATTAGGGTCCATGTCCTCTGGTTCAAGTTCCCAAGCCTGCTGAACGAATTGGCATTTTATACAGGAAGTTTTTTATTTGGACTCTCTCTTATGTAGCACCAGCTTCTGCATGCCACAATTTCGGCTAAGTTAACTCTACAATATAATGCAAAACACATGTTATATATCTCAATATGACATCATTGTTTTAATATATTTTCTATATTTCATACATGTTATTCATTTTATTAGTACATTTGTGAATCGTGGTGACCACTCTCTGAGGGCACATTTTCAAACGTGCACATTAATTCTCTACATTAATTATTTTCTATATATTATTATTATTATTCAAAATGCATAAACACTTATTAATATTTCTAATTAACATATTTGCTTCAACAGTAGCATAAGTGAATCAGTGCACGTAGAAAGCAGAACTGTGCTTCATCTTAGTAAATATGGCACTGTTTTGCTCTCAACGTAGCATGGTAACTTTACTCGTTGCACAGCACTACATAATTTATTATTACATTTGGGCACAGGTCCTTTGAGATGTGAACTCTGTTTGCCTTTCATAGCCACTTAAATACCGTTGCTGTCATCATCACCGGACTTAGAGGCCCTTTGTGACCTCAAATTCGTCTTGGGCTGTCTCCTCTCATGAACCAGTAGGGTCACTTTCTATTCTAAGGCCAACTTCTTCTCCTCCAGTGCTAGGGTTGAGGATGCCCTTTTCTCTTCACCAACCAGAGATGCCTTTTTCTCCTCAGCAGCAAGGGCTGTCTTCTTCTCATCAACAGCCAGAGCTATTTTTTTCTTTCTCTTCAAAGACAATGGTAAGCAGATGCAACTTGAAGGCCCTCTCTGCCTGCCTGTCCACTAGCTGTGATGGGGACAAACTCTGGCTGGACACAAAGCTCCCTGCGGTGGACAATGCTGGTGATGCTGCTCATTAGAGATAACTCTCCTCTGGCACTGTGGCTTCCATGATATCCTCCTCATTTCCCTCTTTAACCTCCTCCTCCTCCTCTGAGGTGCACTGTAGTTGACATCTTCCCAGGCTCTTAGGGCAATGTGATAATCCTCCTTCTTGGACTACTTGTTCCGCTTCAGTCCCCTTTGTACATGGTCCTCAGCTCTGCCATGCTAGGGGTCTCGACATTAGCCAGATTCACCTCTATACTGCCAAAACCTAAGGTCTGAAAATTGAGGGCAAAAATGAATTCTGGAAAAAAATTACTCAATTAAAACAAAAAACTATTTTAAAATCCAAAAACACAATTTTTGCTGTTAATTTAGCAAGGTATTTTTAATTTTATTTGAAATCCTTGTGTGATACTGCAAACACAAGGGGGCTTATCTACAAGCCCACTGCGCTGCCGACGCATCACTTTTTTTGACCACCGGCGGTGCAGAGTGTGGACCCTTATCTACGAGACCACGCTAAGCCACTTTGCGTGGCTTTTCGTGGCCTTGTAGATACTGAGCAAGGCAAAGCAACGCAAGTCGAGGTGTTGGCATTCTGTGCATCAAGGAGGCGTTCCATGAGTATTGCTGTGGGTGTTCCTACGCAAAACCCATGGATTTTGACGCATTCACAGATTTACAAGGAATTGTAACCCTGGGAATGCGTCAAAAGACTGCTCCACCCCAGGGGAGCCATAACAAGGGGAAATAACTTTATTTCTCCTCATTTTTTTCCTCTTTCTATGTGTGCTCCAGAAAGCAGCACACATAAGAGGAAAAGGCCTCCATGATTGTTTTTGTGCAGGGAGATGTCCCTTCCTGCACAAAAACAATCATTCCTACAACGCAGACACCCTTGCACCATGGTGCTTGGGTGCGTTCGTTGGTGCAAGGCAGCCAATTGTGTGCCAGTGCAGTGGAAAAGAACAGGAATGCGCAGTATCTCATAAATACAGCAGATTCCTGCCCTTTTCTTTTGATGCAGGACAGCACAGCAAAATGACTTGCTGCGCTGCCTTGAGTCAAAAAACAGTAAATAGGCCCCTATAACTGGAGTCCACTGATGTACACCAATGTAAGAAATTGGATTTTTATTTGGGGTAGGGAACTGCTCCCTTTAATAAATAATCGCAATCCTTGTTAGGTTGAACCTCAACGTTACTAAATCAACTTCAGCTCAACCGCTGGTAGCTATGACACAGAGAAGACAGGCTTAACTTAGGGCAATGTGTACAGTATTTATACAGCACCAAAACAGTAATAAAGTCAAAAGCAAAACAATGAAGTTCCAAACCAAATTAGAAAAAATAAGTGAAATATATTTTTAAAAATGACACCATTATGACAAAAATACGTTGGGGCAACTGGTGATACAAAGTTTTAAAGACTGAAATATATGGAATACAAAAAACACAAAGTGCCAATGATAATCAATGATTGGGGAAGACCGGGACCTATGTGTGATTTAAAGAAGACTGTGATGGAGTGCAGGTGAGATACACCAACCAGGTTCGTCCTGGTGAAAGAGTTTACTTTCTGACTTACGGCCTGATTTAGATATGGCGATGAGTTACTCCATCACAACGGTGATGGATATCCAGCCTGTCGAAATCTAAATCCCACTATATCCTATGGGATTTAGATTTAGGTGGATGGTATACCCATCACCGTTGTGACAAAGTAACTTGTTCGCCAATATCTAAATCTGGCCCTTAGCCTTTAAAATCCCAACCAACCACAGGAGTTTACTTCTGAGGCAATAGTACCTCACTGTAGGTGCTTAGACACTCTAATTATCAGGCAGAGGCCAATACAAGGGCATAGTCCAGGTACATTTGCCACAGGTCAGCTGGGTACTTCCAGGAAAAAGGCCTCTTGCAGCTTGTTGTCTCCTTGGAGCCAAACAGGAGATCAGCCAAATCATGCTCTGCGTCCAAGTCTTTGTTCTGTGTATATGAGGGAGCAGGTCTAGTCTTTTATGGTTCCTCTCAGATCACAGACGGGATGTCCAGTCCTCTTCTGATCTTGCACAGGTCTTGAAAGTGTTCTGAAACAGGTACCTGGAAGGGCCATGTTTATACCTGGAACTAGCTAGTTGGAGGGGTGACTGCTGGCCCCTCCCTAACCAGTAGGATAAACATTCCTGGGGCCAACCCTCCCCACTTTTCAGTAGTTCCTGTTTGCCTTAGTGCCATGAAGATGGCCGAAGTTTTCAGCCACATTGAACTTTGGTTCTGAAGCTGGGGGTGTGAGTGTGGAGTATAATATAGTAATTCTACTGCCCTCCAATGTCTAACACTAAACCCCAGCTTAAAGCTTGCTGTGGGTATTGTACCCACAGCAAACCCAGAGACAAAACTCTGGTAGGACAAAGGCAGGGCCCTTCAGCAAACAGACAGGGGATCCACAGAAACTGTCTTGCTATCCTGTTCTCTCCCTTTCAAGTGTGCCCAAGTGTTACATGTGGCTCAACAGACCAGTCAAGCTAGATTTGACACTGTGATGTCAAAAGGAGACCCACAGTCCCCATCCTACGTATCATTTTGAGAATTCATCTCTGATAAATTCAGGTCAGCTTATTGTTTTCTCCTGGGGGGAAGGAAACTGAAGTGACCTGTCACATGTGTTAAGTGAATAGTGTGGGATGTAAGTTTTTTTCTAAAACAACATTAAAATAGCTTGTGAATGAACTGTACAAATATTTTAAAATATATTTCAGTAGTTAGGAAGGCACTTTTTGTAATTCTAAACTGTAATAGAGATTTAATGAATTTAGAAAGTGACCAGGGACATTATGTCACAAACTTTCCACATCACTCACTATATTTGTTGATACTAGACTTAGGAGGCCACCAGACAGGCAACTTCCATTTAGTGAACTTGCTTCTTGACATACTGATACAAACCTTTCAAAGACTGTTCTGCATGTGTCAAAGAAACCTTCTAGTGGGTGAACCTATATGTCTAATCTCGTTCTCTGGATCTCACTAGGGGCCAGATGTATGAAGCTCTTTTACTGGTCGCAAACCACCCATCAGGCCGTTTGCAATCAGTAAAATACTTTTTGCCATGTACCATAACCTGTTACTGACTCTCAAAATAGGGATTGCGACTCGCTACTAGGAAGGGGCGTGCCAAGGGCTTCCCTTCCTAACAGTGACTCCCAGGGCCATGTATGATTGTTTTGCGACTAGGAATGCAGTTGTATAACAATCGCAGTTACTATCAACTTCAAGCTGGTGGTAACCCATTCGCAAACAGTAAGGGGTAACGGACCTCTTCCCCTTTGGGAATGTGGGTGCAAATACAAACCACTGCCTACTCTTAAAAGAAAAATAGAAAACTTTTCAGTTTTCTTTTTCTAATTCTTCCCATTTTCCTTTAATGGAAACGGGTTGCATTACAAAAAAACAGACTGCTTCATTAAAAAAGCAATCACAGACATGGTGGTCCCCTGTGATTGTGGCCATTCGCAAATGAGTCCCAAATGTGACCTGCCTCATGAATATCAATGAGGCAGGTCTCTTGCGACCCATTTGGGAATCGCAGACAGTGTTAAACACATTGTGAGTTCGCAATTTCATAACAGCGAAATGCAAAACTTCACTATTTGGAAACCACAAAGAGCTTACTTGATACACCTGACCCTAAATTCTTTCTTTGATTATGTAACTTTATTGGTAAGTATATGTGTATATTCCTTTTCACCTTTCATTAAAGAAAAACCTCCCAGGTCTAAGCAAAACAGGAAAGAATGAAAAACCTAGCTGAAGAAAAGTATTGCTTTTTCAGAAATAATTCCCTCACCAATCAGAGGTAGCATGCTTCATCATTGGAATTCTCCTTGCACAGTGACAACAAAGCACAGTGTAGACTCCAACTTCCTCTCTAAGAAGGAGGAGTTCTTCTGGTGCTTTAATGTATGGTAGAAGCCCTATGGAGATCTTAAAGGTGGTGAGAGCGTGAAATACGTCAAAAAAGTGACAGTGATAATTAAAACTGACTCTAGAGCTTTATACCAATACCTGTGATCCATGAAATGTTTATGTGGTTGTTAGACATGTGTACCAATAATATTTTACTATATACAGACACTATTTATGAAGAGATATTTAATTTCCACCGACATGTTTGTCTCTGCTTCTCAGCGATAGATTGGCCCTTGTATCAACTCTATGCCAACCTATCAAAGAACGAGTTACTTACCTTCGGTAACAACTTTTCTGGGGGATACATAAGCTACCTGTGGATTCCCCACCTAATGAATACTCCCATTGTGCCAGCATTCAACGGAAATCTTCTTCTTAGCTTCTGCACGTCGACGAGGACGTCACATTTGCCCACGCAACGCCGTCTGATGTCATACAGGCAATAAGAGGTCCTCGCCGACGTGCCGACGTCAGTACCAACATTTTTTACGTGCCTGAGAACAATAATCCATTGAGATGAAAGACAATAGCCATATTTAATGACATTGTAAACAACACATCATTGTGAAAAGATGGACTACTAATTTAATATATATATATATATATATTTATTTTTTTAAACAAGTAAATAAATATATAAACTATATATAAAAATATATATATATACATATAGACATATATACATAATCTATACCAATCCTCAAAGCCAAGAGGAGCACACTCAAGAATTACTTGGTTAGACCAAACAGGCAACGGGGAGGCGGGTGGGATTCTGTGAGGAATCCACAGGTAGCTCATGTATCCACCAGAAAAGTCGTTACCGAAGGTAAGTAACTCGTTCTTCTGATGGATACAACTACCTGTGGATTCCTCACCTAATGAATAGAGTCCCAAAGCAGTACCGCGCTCGGTGGTGGGTGCCTGAATGGTCAAACCAAGAAATCCTGCAGCACTGACCGTGCAAAATGGCCGTCCCTTTTGACCTCAGAGTCCAAACAGTAATGTTTCGCAAAAGTGTGAAGGGACGACCAAGTTGCGGCCTTGCAGATGTCGACCACCGGAACACCCCTGGCCAAGGCCGAAGTTGCCGACTTAGCTCTGGTAGAATGAGCTCTAATACCATCAGGAGGATCCTTCTTTGCTAAAGAGTAACACATTTTAATGCAAAGAACAACCCACCTGGAGAGTGTTCTCCTGTGGACTGCCTTTCCTCTGCTCTTTCCCACGTATCCGATGAAAAGCTGATCCTCCAGCCTGAAATCCTTCGTCCTGTCTATGTAGAAGCTTAACGCCCTCTTTGGGTCCAAGCGGTGTAGTCTGTCTTCTTCCTTTGAAGGATGAGGCGGAGGATAAAACGTGGACAGAGTAATTGTCTGTGCCAAATGAAAGGGTGAAACAACCTTCGGAAGGAAAGCAGCCTTGGTCCTCAACACCACCTTATCCCCATAAAAAGTTGTATAAGGGGGTTTTACTGATAGAGCCTGCAACTCACTCACTCTCCTTGCAGATGTTATAGCAACCAGGAAAACTGTTTTAAGAACTAACAATCTTAAAGGGCAAGAATACATAGGCTCAAAAGGGGACCCCATAAGGAAAGTTAGGACCAAGGACAAATCCCATTGAGGCATAACGAAAGGATTTGGAGTAAATGTATTCATAAGGCCCTTCAAGAATCTAAGTACTATAGGAAATTTAAATAATGAAGGCTGGTCTGGAAGACAAATAAAGGCTGACAAGGCAGACAAGTAACCCTTAACAGTAGCCACTGCACAACCCCCCTGTGCTAAAGACAAAGCAAAAGATAAAACATCCGACAAATGAGCACGTAAGGGATCAATCTGCCTCTCTCCACACCATACCACAAATTTAGACCACCTATTAGCGTAGATAGATTTAGTGGAGTGTCGCCTGGCCGCTAAGATAACATCCACTACATCAGGCGGGAGAGAAAAGGAACTCAGGTTGCCCCGTTCAATCTCCAGGCATGAAGGTGCAGGCTCTGGAGGTTGGGGTGTAAAACCTGCCCCTGCGACTGCGAGAGGAGGTCTGCCCTGAGAGGGAGACGGAGCAGAGGGCACAGTGAGAGTTGGAGAAGGTCGGAATACCATACCCTCCTTGGCCAATCCGGAGCAATAAAGATTACTTGGGCCCGGTCTTGGCGAATTTTCCTCAACACTCGAGGAAGCAAGGGTATGGGGGGAAACGCGTAAAGCAACTGGTCACACCAGGTTCTCTGAAACGCGTCCCCCAACGCTCCTTGCACCGGATACTGGAGGCTGCAGAATAACGGGCAGTGCGAATTCTCCCGGGTGGCAAACAGATCTATCCGAGGAAACCCCCACATCTGGAAGATTAGACGGATTTGATCTGGATGGAGGCGCCACTCGTGGTCGGACGAGAAATGGCGACTGAGACTGTCCGCACGTACATTCAAGACTCCGGCCAGATGATTTGCTACCAAGCAAATCTGATGGTCCTTTGCCCAGGACCATAGCCGAAGAGCTTCTCTGCAGAGAAGGTACGACCCCACTCCTCCCTGTTTGTTTATATACCACATCGCGGTAGTATTGTCCGTCAGGACCTGAACCGACTGACCGCGAAGGGATGGGAGGAAGGCCTTGAGAGCCAGACGTACAGCCCGTAACTCTAACAGATTGATATGAAACATCTGTTCCTGTGGAGACCAAAGCCCTTTGATCTCCAGGTCCCCCAGATGAGCTCCCCACCCTAGAGTGGAAGCACCCGTTATGACCGTGGTCACTGGTGGAGGCTGCATGAACGGCCTTACCCGGGAGAGATTGTTGTCCGCAATCCACCACTTCAAATCCGTGGCAGCATCCCTGGAGATCTTGACAGAACCTTCGAGATCTCCTTTGTGTTGAGACCACTGCCTTCGGAGGCACCACTGAAGAGCCCTCATGTGCCAGCGAGCATGCGTGACCAACAGTATGCAGGAGGCAAACAGACCGAGCAGACGTAGGACCTTGAGGACTGGAATGACCGCTCCGCTTTGAAACATTGGAACCAACGCCTGAATGTCATGAATCCGCTGAGGCGGAGGAAAGGCTCGATTCAATGTTGTATCCAGTACTACCCCTATGAACAGGAGGCGCTGAGAGGGCTCTAGGTGAGATTTGGGCACGTTCACCGAAAAGTCCAGGTCGAACAACAACTGGGTTGCTGACTGCAGATGATGCACCACAAGCTCCGGGGACTTGGCTTTGATCAACCAGTCGTCCCGGTGAGGGAATACTGCTATCCCCTTCCTCCTGAGCTCTGCTGCAACCACCGACATCACCTTTGTGAAGACTCGAGGTGCTGAAGTAAGACCAAACGGGAGGACCGCAAACTGATAGTGCTGCGACCCCACCACAAAACGGAGATACTTCCTGTGCGACTTGAGTATCGGGATATGAAAGTAAGCATCCTGCAAGTCGACAGACACCATCCAATCTCCCTTGTTCAGCGCCAAAAGCACCTGAGCTAGGGTCAGCATCTTGAACTTTTCCTGTTTGAGGAACCAATTCAAGATCCTTAGGTCCAGGATTGGTCTCAACCGACCATCCTTCTTGGGAATCAGGAAGTACCTTGAATAACAACCTTGACCCTTTTCCTGCTCTGGAACCAACTCCACCGCGCCCTTTAAAAGGAGGACTTGAACCTCCTGTTCTAACAACAGGAGGTGTTCTTCTGAACAATAAGATGGGCGGGGCGGGATGGGGTGCGGAAACTCCCGAAAGGGAAGGGTGTAGCCTTTTCTCACAATGCTGGTAACCCAGGCGTCTGATGTAATGACCTCCCACTTGTGAAGAAAATACAGTAACCTTCCCCCTACAGGAGAGGAGTGAGTGGGAATTGGTGGAAGCCTAAGGCTGCTTCCCCTGCTGCACCCCTCCAGAGGAAGAGGAAGAGGCAGAGTGCTGCTGAGAGGCTCCCCTGGTACGGACCCTACCCCTCCCTCTAAAAGATCTATAGGCGAGAGAAGAGGTAGGCTGATGGAATTTCCCCCGAAAGGAGGAGGAGGATGAGCCACGACCAAATCCTCGAAACCTCCTAAAAAATCTGGAGGAGGCAGAAGAAGTGGCTTGTAGTCCTAATGACTTGCCCGTGGCCCTGCTCTCCTTAAACCTCTCCAAAGCCGAATCTGATTTGGCACCAAAGAGCTTGTCCCCATCAAAAGGGAGGTCCAACAGGGTCGACAGCACATCCGAAGAAAACCCTGAGTTGCGAAGCCAAGCCTGTCTTCTCGCAACCACAGCCGTGCCCGTCGCTCTGGCCACTGAGTCAGTTGTATCAAACCCAGATTGGATAACCTGGGTTGCAGCAGCTTGGGCGTCTGACACGAGATTCAACAGCCCTTGAGGAACCTCTGTACACGTAGATGTTATCTCGTCCATCAGAGCATAAATGTACCTCCCCAAAATACACGTAGCATTGGTGGACTTTAACGCCATGCTACATAACGAGAACACTTTCTTTGATTGCATATCCATCTTTTTGGAGTCCCTGTCCGCCGGCACTGATGGAAAAGATCCAGGCGCAGATCTTGTCGAACAGGAAGCCTGGACCACCAAGTTTTCAGGCATAGGGTGTCTGGAAAGAAAGCCAGGGTCAGTTGGTGCAGCCCGATACCTCCTGGCCACAGACCTATTGACAGCCAAGGAAGATACCGGCTTCTTCCAGACCTCCAATACAGGTTCCAGCAGCACCTCGTTAAATGGCAAAAGAGGTTCTGCTGATGTAGAGGCCGGATGTAAAACCTCAGTCAGCAGATTTTGCTTCGCCTCAGTTACCGGCAAAGGCAGTTCCAGGAAGTTAGCTGCCTTCTTTATCACAGCATGAAAAGTGGCCGCCTCTTCAGTATACTCCCCTGGAGATGACAAGTCCCACTCAGGGGAAGTATCAAGGCCACTAGCTGTGTCCAGCCCACGAAGACCCTCGCCAGAGTCCTCAATTTCTCCTTCCTCCAGGACCTGCTGATACTCTTGTTCTTCCAAGAGACGGAGAGCACGTCTCCTCGAATGCAGCCTTTCCTCAATCCTCGACATCGACATGGCGTCAGCAGATGTCGAAGAACGACGCCGATCACCGGATCCGTCCAACGCCGGGTCAACAGGCGCCACAGGTAGCTTCGGCGCTGAACCAGGAGTCGGATGAAGAGAAGACTGCCTCGGAGTCGCAGAAGGCCCAGACGGCGTCGCTGGCCGAAACACCGAAGCCGATGGAGCCGAAACCTCCGGAGCCAAAGCCTCTGAAGCCACAGGAGCCGACACCGGCACCGAGCTCACGTTCCCCAACGGGAGAAAGGGCATGAAGGGTGCTGGTCGCAGCGGAGCCGGAGTACCCAAACTGAAAGCCAAAGGACCCGAAGGCCCAGCCGGTGTGCCACCTGGAGCCATCTGCTGAAAGATGGAAAACATTGCATTTAAAAATGCGGTATTATCGGCTCCAGGGGCCGGAAAAGCCGGATACTGGGGTGCCTGGATCGAAGGCGACACCGATGCCGGCCTCGACGTCTACAACGTCGGTGAGAACATTTGAGGCTGTGGCACCTCAAATACTGAAGGCGGCTGGCCCGAAGACCCGGGCGAAGTCGGCGAGGCTGGAGAAGGCAACGGCGTCGATGGATGAGGAGTGACTGTGGGACTGACCTCCCAAGTCTTCCGACGCCGAGTCGATGGCGACCTCGACCAAGACCTCTCCTTACTCGACCGGCGCCGTTATTCCCAACGGCACCGGGAGTCTCGATGCCGTCGATGAGACTTCGGCGAGGAGGATTTTCTATGGTGCCTCTTCTCCTTTCTCTTCGACTTCGCCATAAAAAGTTTGGCCTCTCGCTCCTTCAGGGCTTTCGGATTCATGTGCTGACATGAATCACACCTGGCCACATCATGGTCGGAACTCAAACACCACAAACAGTCTGAATGTGGATCAGTAACCGACATTTTGCCCCCACATTCTCGACAGGGCTTAAAACCAGACTTCCTCTGAGACATAGTAACCTCAGAGAAAAAACACACAGCCAAAAACACACTGTAACTGCCGAACAGCAAAGGTAGCTCCCTCGAAGATAACCGTTTTGAATGGCACGGAAAAAAGGGAACTGACGTCGGCGAGGACCTCTTATTGCCTGTATGACGTCAGATGGCGTCGCGTGGGCAAATGTGACGTCCTCGTCGACGTGCAGAAACTAGGAAGAAGATTTCCGTCGAATGCTGGTGCAATGGGAGTATTCATTAGGTGAGGAATCCACAGGTAGTTGTATCCATCAGAATAACTTCAGCAGTAGCCCCTCTACCATCTCTTGATCAGGTAATCTGACCACAACACGTACTACTATCTAGATCCAAGTGTAAATAATTTTCAACGTTTCTAATTTTCAACAAGTTATGTCCTTTGACTAATTTCTGTATCTTTCCAACTAGCTTCTATTACCTCTGAAGCCATCTGCCACCCTAAATAGGTTTACATGCTTGGGAGTCCCATAGACTGTTTCTCATATCACCAATCTTCCCCACATTCAACTTTCGGCAAAGTGACCACCCCAGCTATTCCCCTGAAATCTCAACCCTCATTTCCTGGTCTCCTTTCATCAACTCATGTAGGCTTACCTTATGCAAAATGACCTGCCCAGTCCCCTGCCCTCTCCCTACCTAACTGCCGCAGGGGATTAACACTGCTTCTGGTTCATCACTTTTCTGGTAGCAGAGGATGGTTCCAACTGCATCTGGATAGGTTAATTTGGTTTGGAAGGACCTTTATGGTTCAGCAAAAATTAACTCCCAAAGCTGAATTTGTCCCTAATTTCCTCTATACTCTTGAATTTGGCCCTCTTTGGATTTATGGCAGCATTCCAGTGCTCCTGAAACTGATGAGCGAGTTGGGGAGAAGTGAATATAAGTTACGTGATGCACTGTGATAAATTGTGCCATTGAAAGCATTGTATTTTATGTTTTGAACCATGTGGTGTGTGATTTGTTGTTTGGGTTAGATGTCAATGAGAAATGTATGCAGTTTGTTTGTGCTATAGTTATGCAGCTTTGATTTGTGGGATAATACAGACTTTGGTTATTGAGACTTTGATGCTTCTTTGCTATTTTTGAACTGTGTGTTCATTGTGTCCATACTGAGTGTGAGAGGGCTATGCGTGTCCAGTGAGATTTTAGGTGTTCATTCATGGTTATTGATTGTGCTTATTGTGATTTAACTGTCAATTGCTTGAAACTGATGCTGGTCTGTTCTATTTTTGAGTTGTGCTTTCCCAGTGTCCAAATTGTGTCCAAGAAGGCTTTGCATCTTGAGAAATTCTGAGTGATCATTCATTCTTTTTGGCTGCATTGATTGTTATTTATGTGCTAACTGCTAAGGTGTAAAATTTGGTTACTGAATTTCAACAAATATCCAAGAACTTGAGATATAAACGTATTTTGGTTTCTGACGGTTAAGTTGAGTGTGTATTGTTCGGCATAACATTCACACCATGGGAGGGATGTCCTCAAGGTCTAATTGTGAATGTGTATTAATTTGGGTTAGTGTCATTTATTGCTTCATGCGTAGGAGTAAATACACTGATGAAGAGCAGGCTATTGCTGGGCGAGAACCTGCTTTCCTGGTTGTGCAATTTCCTTCAAAGAGATTGGTTTTCCTTTCCTTACGTTAGATAAAGCAGACAAGTATTGTTGATCATTTCATTGTTTCAAGCTTTTCGTATTTAGATTTTGCATTGTTCTGAGTCACGCTGTGGCAGTTTGCTTGCTGTTGGGTGACATGCAGAGAAGTACTGTGATTGGTTAATCTTTGAACTGGACGCACTGCAATTAGATGATCAGGTGGTGATTAACGCTGTGAGTGGTTGCTTGCATCATCAGCTGTTATCAGGTATTGCACTACAATTAGCTAGTTAATATTGAATGGCACGCCACAATTTGTGTATTATCTTTATTGATCTTAGGTGATGCAGAAAAGTGAAAGAAAATACCACCGAAGGCACACCTGACTATGATATGGAACTCAATGAAGGGTTACATACGGTCCTATGGATAAAACAATGACTTCACTTCTGATGACAAAGAAAAGCAGTTTCCTCTGAATAGTCCATGTGAGAAATTGGGCTGTTGGCTGACTAGGGTGTGAGCCCTGGTCAAGAACAGACACAATCCCTTGCAGGATGAACCGCAAAAAGTAATTACATTTAACTGTGCTTAACCCTGGGTAGCTTGCCACAGAAAGCAGTCAGGCGTAACTTAGAGGCAATGTGTAAAGTATTTATGCAGCACACAAACAACAATATAGTAAAAACCCAACACAATAAAAATCCCAAATCAGTTAAAAAAAAACACAGAGAAAATGTTAATCAATTATTTGACACCAAAACCATCAAAACCCAATTGGTGGAACCGGAGTTATGAATTTTAAAGTTTAAAGTCCAAAATAGTGCATAAAAGCAAAAAGTGCCAACCGCGATCATCTGGTCGCCCTAGTTAAGGCCGACAGCGATACAGCGTCGTTCGGATACACAAAGTGGATTGGGCCCAGTCAGCGCTTACCTTCGGTCTTAGAAATCTTTTGAAGAAAAAATCTCTGAGAAGGTAGAAGTTCATTGGGGCAAGGCTGCAGTAGTTTCTGAAGAGGGAGCGTCATAGCCAGATAGCCGTGGAGCGAAACCACGTTGAAGGATTTTTTTAAGGATGGGTGAAAAAATTCACTCAGCTATCAGAGTTGCCAGAATTCAGGAACTCTGCGCTATGGGTGTAACATGGGGTTCTTTAAATTCTGGCATCCAGCGCAGGGCAGAATTATTTTTTCTTTGGCACGCGCAAGACATGTTTTGGCACGTGCTGGCGAGTGACACAATACTTGTCAGCCGCTTGTGAGCATGTGCAAGATTTTACACCATCTAGTGCAGCTTCTGACCACGACATCGCTTTCTTCCAGTGCCTTTTTGTGCCGCTGGAAAGCGACTGTGACTACGCCTCCAGCTGATCTCACTCAAGAAGCTGCTAAATCTACTCGAAAAGATGTATTTGAGTAGATATTCTACTCCAACTGAGCATTTAAGCTGTTTTTAGTGCAAGAAGCCTGTTTTAGTTTTGTTTTTCAACAGGAAGGAACTGCCCCAGAGACTCCAACTTCCTGTTCCTGTCCAACAGGCTCCTCCCAGTGCTTTGTCCAACTCCTAGTCACTTTTCACTTGGATTTTGGGGTGGAAGGGTCACTCCCTTTGTCTGACACATATAAACCATTGGATTTAAGGACTTTGCTTTTGTGATATCACACATAAGTTCACAAACTATTGTATAAGAGTGTTGTTTGTTTGATAGGGCATGCACCAGTATTTCTTTGTACTTTTTTTATTTTTCTCAATGTGGATGGTGGCCTTGAGTTTCAGAAGGGTCCTAGTTATTATTTTGCATTTCATTTTCCACCTTTTTGTAAAGGAAAATGTTGCACAGTTCAAAACATTTTTCCATGTTTGTTACATTTGCAATATTCTTTTATTTTACTATGTGGTCTAGTCTGCCAATGGGCCACCCAGCAAGTAGACCTAGTACTAGTCATCAGTGCAAGAAAGAACTGTTTCTGTGGTATATGTATTCTTTGTTATGGCTATGCCTCATTGCTTGCTGTTGTTTGCTGACCATGTGGCTGGTAACCATTATGTGTTGCTATCCAGTGTACTTTTCCCACTGACCTGCATGTGATCTTTGTTGTGACCATGCCTCCTTGCTTGCTGTTGTTGTTTGTTGACCATGTGGCTGGTGGCTATTTTGTGTAGCCAGCCAGCGTGCTTTTGCCATAGGCCTGCATGTGTCCCATGTTCTCAAGACCTCTTTGCTCACTGTTGTTGTTTGACTATGTGGCCTGTGGCCATTTTTTGCAGCCAGTCAGTGTGCTTTAGTCATAGGGGTGCATGTGCTCTTTGTTACACATGTCTCACTGCTTGCTGTTGTTGGTTAACCATGTGTCCGTTGGCCATTTTGTGCAGCCAGTCAGTGTATTTTTGCCATAGGCTAAATGTGTTCTTTGTTCCCCATGCCTTACTGCTTGCTGCTGTTGGATGACCATGTGTCCGGTGGCCATTTTGTGCAGCCAGTCAGTATGTTTTTGCATGTGTTCTTTGTTCCCCATGCCTCATCTTGCTGTTGTTGGTTGACTATTTGTCCGGTGGCCATATTGTGCTGCGAGTCAATGTGCTTTTGCCATAGGCTGGCATGTGTTCTTTGTTCTCCTTGCACGTTTACTTTCTGTTGTTTTTGACCATGAGGCCGGTGGCCATTTTGTGCAGCCAGCCAATGTGCTTTGCCAATAGGCTTGCATGTGTTCTTTTTTCTCCATGTCTTCTTGCTTGTTGTTGTTGGTTGACCATTTGCTGGCAGGCATACTGTGCAGCCATCCTTTGTTCCAGTTTTCAAAGCCATTTTCTAGAGAGACTTAGAAGACAGGGCTATGGCTTTTTGTTTTTGTTCATTTTTTTTGTTGCTATTCCCTGATATCAGTTTGATAATATGCTTGAGGATCATTGCTGTATACGTATATTAAGATTACGATGAACAGTGAGTAATATCACATGCATTTTTTTAAATGTTCACCTGCACCTCCTTGTCTCCCATTGGGTTTCTCATACTCCTGTAATACACCAGCAATTTTTTTTTTTTTTTTTTATTAGTTTAAATTTTTGTTAATTTTTTTATTTTTATTTTCATTTTCATTTCGTTTTTAATTCTTTTTTTAAAATTTTGCCTTCTTCCATCCATCCCGACTGCCATAGGTGCACAGCCACACTACAGTATTCATTTTTTAAATATTTTTCTTTTTTTACCCCTGGACCCACTGCCACAAAGGTTACACACCACCAGCATCTTTCATTTTTTAAGGATTATTCCATTTCCTCTTTCCTGCAATAGTAGGTGCACACAGACCAGCTCCATTCATTCCTTAAGGATTATTTAATTTTCCCATGCACCTCCCTCATTGCTACAGGTGTCTCCCTTAGAATAGTTGCATATAAAGAAAGGAGTTACATCTCTATGTTGTTATCCTGAATGGAAATTACAATTTATGTTATGGTGGTATGGTCTGACTTTAAAATGGTTGGAGATATTGTTAATTATTTAGGATAATAAATTATGTAACCAACCATGCTAAATTATATTGCATATGTCTGTACTAATTCAAACTGCAACAATGCAACGTTTCACTGAATGTTTTCCTTGTTTGTTTGCTTTTAAGTGCACAAGAGAAGAGACATCACCCACAGTACTGCCAGACAGAAGACTGTACAAACTGATGTGACCACACAACACGTGACAGCTTCAAGATGGCCCCAAAGAAAGGTGCTGCCAAGAAAGTGGCCAGTGAGAAGAAGCAGCTTTCCACCACTGGTGTGCCACCCACAACCTTTTTCCGTAAAGTTGTGGCTGCCACAGCGGCCTCAGGAGAGCTATATGGGAGCAGCACTCCTGCACCATCCCAATCTAAGCCCAAGCCTATGTCTGTCAGCAAGGCAGCCACTGCGATCATGGAGATGAATGTGTCCCTTACGCAAAGTAGTTCCCAATTGTTACAGGAAACTAAGCAAAGTGGACAACAGCTGCAGCCAACAATAGTAGATGTTGCTGAAGTAGGAGCAGGACAGGAGGTTAAGCTTCCTGATGAGCAAGAACATCCTATTTTAGAATTACTGGCTCCCAGATCTCCAGCAAGAAAAAGGAAGGGTACTCCACCATCTTCTCCAAGCTCCCCTATTGATGATCTGGACATAGATTGGACCCCGGCAGAGTCCAAGTCATACTAGGAGAGACAAGGAAAAATAAAGGTTCTTGAAAGCCTCAGAATTATGGAAGAGGATGAGGAGGATGACGAGACAATCATTGTCATGGAAGGTGGCCCAGAGGAGACCGACATTACCCTTCCAATTCAACCTGCTCCAAGGCATGTGGCAATGGTACCATCAACCACCCCAGCTACCATATTTGTAAGGACCCCTTTGAGACTTGCATCAACCATTGTCTCAGTAGAAGTATGCACTGCAGAGAGGCAATTGAAAGTCTCTCGAGAAAATGGCTTTTTATGATTAGCACGGATACCATTGCAATATGCTCCATTTGCAATGAGAGTGTTCATCGAGCTAAGCCTCGTTCACACTAGGGTACTGTAGGCCAAACGACCCATACGAAAAAACATTCCTCAATCCGATGGGAGAAGCACCTTAAAAAATTGCTGCAGGTGGTGGCGGTGAAGGTGAGGAGAGAGGGGAATCAGCTCTGGACACAATGGGAGGTGAAAGCAATGAGGAGTAGAGGGTAACATCTTTATGCAAAGCAGCCCTATCCTCAGCAGTGCGCCAATATCACCAGCCTCAGCAACCTCGAAATGACACAAGGGTCAGATGGAGACACCACAGCATACAGTGACTGCCCCAAGACATACACTGAGTCTACCACTTCTTACTTCTTGGAAGTCGCCTGCATCCGTGGCCCTAGAAAATAATCAAATCCAGGCTCCTATTACCAGCATGTTTGAGCAGGCGGGGTCCTACGACCGCAACCACCCATTGGCATGTTTGTACAATGGGAAGCACCCTAAAATAGTAGTGCTGGACCTCCTTCCTTTTGTGGAAGTAGTGAGATTTTTTGCATTTGTGGCAGCCATCTGCCAAAATGGAAGGTTCCCTATCAGACCTATTTTGCCAGAGTTGCTGGTCCAGCGCCCCATCGTGATGTGCTGCAATTGGCTGGACAAGCTTTGCAGCAGAGTGCTGTTCACACTATCCACCTGGCGACAGTCATGTGAACCAGTTGTCAAGCAACTGATTACGTGTGTGTCAGTGCACACTAGATCTCTTTTGCAGGGGTTAGGCGACAGCTATTTATAAGTCTCAGTACTGAAAATACTTTCAAGGGTGCTCACCTAGCAGGGCTGCCCCTGAAGGTCATTTGATTTACAAGACTGCCGAATTCCAATGTGTTGCTTGCATCAAAGAGGAGATACAATTGTGTACCTACACAAAATACTCCAATTCTGTTTCTCTACTTGTTCTTACATATCAGTGCCCTATAGGTCCATCTCGCTCCGGTCGGGACAGAGTTACTTGGAGTCAGGAGGAGGTTGGAAGGGCTCAGGACGGGACTACCTCAACAGGCAGAAGAAGGAAGTTAGCGACTTCAAAGGGAAACCGTGATGATGATGATGAGCTTGAGGCCTAGTACTCAGCTATGTGGAATGGAGAAAGGTGGGTTGATTTGGGAAATGCTGCTGAGTGTGTGTGCTGCACTACTGGTTCAAATATTAAAACTCTCATGTATTCTTGCTCTGTCTGTGAGTCTTCTTTGTACATTCCTCATGAAGCTTACTTTCTGTCTCTCTCCTTGACTCAACAATAAAGTTTCAGTTTTACAATCTGCAGGCCTTCTCCTCTCCTGCATGAAAGGCAAAAGTTCAACAATCCTGCTTACCTACCAGACCGGTTCAGTTAGGCACCCAAGAGTGACGGACATTCTGAGAAGAATGCAGATGCACTGCCCAATTTGGCAATACAGTGTCATTTCTCTTTTAACAATCATAATTTTTAGAACTGGGTGGGCTCACTTCACTTCTCCATAATTTCCATTTTTCAAATCCTAGATGACAGAACAGATATCTAATAATGACTTGAGTCTCTTGGGCTGTTTGCAATGCATTTAATGGAACATTGTCATATTCATTATTTCATTTCCTTCCACAACAGATTGATGATGATGTGATACTCATCACCCTGATGAATACTGTTGTTGTGTTTTGTAGTGTTTGTCTTTGTCACACCTTTCCTCCAATCCCCTTTCCCATCCATTCATATAACCCCTAACCCTCTTTCCCCTGGGCTGTATGATAAAGGTGTGACTTAACTTATACCATAAATGGATCACACGCTTGGTGTGGCATTTGTGGGTAAATACCATACCAACTCACAGTGAGATCTTTTATTACCTGAGCATTAGCTCATACCAGCCCCACTTATCTGTCCACACATAAAAGGGATCCATATTTTAGATGTAGAAAGACCTCATTCCTCAACATTATTTAGGCCTTGTGTTGCGTAAATGCTTAACCATGTTCGATCCAGACTTTGAATACACTTTCCCTGACTCGAGGATTTTGTAACTTTAGTTTTAATTAAATTCCGTGCTCGTCATTGCTCAGAAGAAGTTACTACTGTTAGTTTTTGTTATAATATCTAGTATTCTTTGTTGTGTCATGGTGGTAGTAGACTGGTCTCAGTCTTTCTAAAGCTATGATATAAATATATAACCCACTAACTCTGGCCCGATTTACAAAGGTAAACTTACACCTGAAGTCTAAGTTTAGACCTAAAGTTTAACTTTAGACCTGAAGTTTATGTTTGGACCTGAAGTCTAAGTCTAGTGACCTCGAACCTCTGCCCTGCCGCAGCTTGGCTGCTACCTCCTGCCATGTTGGTGGTGGACCAGCAGGAGTAGCTATATAAAAAAAAAAGACAAATTGCAAACAATACTCTGTGCAAACACTTGTATAAAATGATATAGTGGCACAATAATAGTACATTGCTTCTCCCCTAGGGCCATTGGAATTTTATGTTATTAGGAGAATCACAGTGACATTTTCCCCACACATGCGTCTCATAAAAAGCACTGACTGGCTGAAAGGAGTTAAGGCAGCATAACACCAGATTAAAAACAGTGATTTGTTTCTTGGAAAGGATTACTCCCCCCCCCCCAACACAAAAAAAAGATACCTTGTGTGGAAAAATAAATTAGCTCTTATTAATCAGTAAGGCATCGTCCACTATGGAGCAAAAATATTCTTTTTGTGCAAAATTAATTGAGGCACGCTAGTTAACACGTCGGGTACCACTTTGGAGCTGCCCCAGCTGCAGACTGCAGAGAGTAGCAATGGACAAGTATCTTACTTTAATTACAATGGCCCTGCTCTTCTCCAAATGCCTTTCAAATCTACCCTGACTGCAAAGAGGCAGATGAATAATACGTCACACACATCATGTATAACATTCATATAATAGATATCTGTTCTGCCGCAAGTAGACTATAGGAAAAATGATGCACTGCAGTACAGGGAAGGGAACGGGATATATAGATTTATTTGGACACATTCATCATAAAGTATTCCATCCACAAAACATGAAATCAGACACTTAGGGGGTCATTCTGACCTCGGCGGACGGCGGAGGCCGTCCGCCAAGGTACCGCCGTCAGAACACCGCACCGCGGTCAAAAGACCGCGGCAGTGATTCTGACATTTGCCCTGTGCTGGCGGGCGGCCGCCAAAAGACCGCCCGCCAGCCCAGGGCAAATCAACCTTCCCACTAGGATGCCGGCTCAGAATTGAGCCGGCGGAGTGGGAAGGTGCGACGGGTGCAGTTGCACCCGTCGCGTATTTCAGTGTCTGCTGGGCAGACACTGAAATACTTTTTGGGGCCCTCTTACGGGGGCCTCTGCCGTGCCCATGCCATTGGCATGGGCACGGCAGGGGCCCCCAGGGGCCCCGCGGCACCCCCTACCGCCATCCTGTTCATGGCGGGAGAGCCGCCATGAACAGGATGGCGGTAGGGGGTGTCAGAATCCCCATGGCGGCGGAGCGCGCTCCGCCGCCATGGAGGATTCAGACGGGCAGCGGAAAGTCGGCGGTACACCGCCGACTTTCCGTTTCTGGCCGCGGCTGAACCGCCGCGGTCAGAATGCCCAGCGGTGCACCGCCAGCCTGTTGGCGGTGCTACCGCCGACCTCCGCCATGGCGGTAATTACCGCCATGGTCAGAATGACCCCCTTAATCCCACTTTACTCCCTAACCTCACCCTCCAACACACATTATTTCCCAAAAACACATTCTCTTTGCAGTAAGGAAAGAAAACTTACCTTACTCTACTTCAGTGTAAGTTAGAGGGATTAGGCCGGGTAGATAGAAGTTTTGCTATAGAATAGTGGGGTGTCACTGATCATCATCATATGCCTAAGCTTTGGCTTAGTCAGTCACTGTAGTTGGTGAATGTCAAAACAGAAACATTTGAACAGGGGTAAATCCATTATGGAAGCTATTAAATATATAAACCAATTGTGGCACATGCCAAGAATTGATTTTCAATTTTTTTTTGGTAGGCAGGGACAGAATTTAGGGAAGAATAAATGAGTGAAGTACTAGGAGGTGACTGAGTGGGCAAGGGAAACACACCTTGTTATTGTTTCGGTTTGCAATGCATTGAAAACTTTGTAAATGCGGCATTAACTGAAGCAGACGAACATTGCACAGCCCACACTGCAGTGCCGAATCGAACTATGCTGCAGTTAGGTCATGGATCTCAAAATGCCATGGGCAGGGAGGTGATAAATGATGATGGGTGGGATCTGCCTCCCTTAACAAATACAGTTAGTATACTAGTAATTGTAAATAACTAGGCAATGTGACTTACCGCCCCCATCCCTGTCGCCTCTGGAACTCCCCCCCAACTGCCTCTCTGTCTGGCGTACGGGTGCTGGCCCCGGCACTGATGGTGTGCAGCTAGAAAAAACATTAAAATGTTTTATGCCAGATACGCCTCCCCTTATTATTTTCTTTAACAAAATACAACCAAAATACATTACTACAGTTTGGTTAGCAGTATCTTGTTTTCTATCGAAAATATCACATTAGGCACTGTGTTGGTTGACAATCTTGGAAAAGCCAGGTAGTCAAGCCAACCAAAAACTTTTCAAAATGTAGGGGCAAAGCTATGATGACTGTGGGTCATTGAAAGCACAATGAAAGGGTGGAATATATTAGTCAATGAAGGACATATGGTTTTGGTTGACAAATGCAACGGGACCATCCTCATACTACTTTCCTGCCATGCTGCACTGTCATCAAAACTGCTGGTACACTTAATAATCTATACAACCTAACACTGAAGGTCCACCATGGACATGGCAAATCTCTCGTTTTACTGTTTGAGCATAAGCAAGAAAAAAACAAAGCCTTCTCAACACACATGCATGGAACAGCTTGCTTGGTTCTGCGATCGTCACAGTAGAGTACCTACAATCTAATCTCTTAGTATTACAGTACCAGTCCACAAGATATATAAGGTAGAGGAGAGGTAAGGCTTAATAACAAAGCAGGAGAAAGCTACAGACTAGTACATACAGGAGAAGCCAGATACAGGACGCACAAAATATAGAAAAATAATAATAATGCAGACTAGAAACATTAGATAAAACGAAGAGTTGAAAAAAAGAGTCACAGTATTAAAAAAACAAGGAAAATGTATTCTATATGGGGAGACGTAAACGTCAGGGAAATAATAATAATAGGAGGACTTACTGCGGCCAGCAGACCTGTCAGCCACTGCTATGGTGCTGGCAGTAGTGCTTCAACCCGCTGCGGCACTGGTGGTGGCAGCCCTTGCTTCAGTCTGACCCTCCTCCGATGCCCTCTTCTTACCCTTGGGTGATGAAGTAAGAAATAAAGAACATAACAAAATAGATTAGTGGTACATTTACTCTCTCAGAAAATATTTTAACAGGCAAAGGCAGACGTAGTAACATATTCTAAATTAGATGGCCTACCTTACTAGTATCGAGTTGACCTATTCCTAATTTCCTAAACCTAAACCCTATTCCAAATTTCCTAAACTACATTTGGAACTACTAATGCATTGCAACAAATGATCTTTGCTTCTTAATCTCAACCCCCTTTGATGGGCTAACTAAGTTTTCTTTTTCAATGCATAGAGGCTTACTACACATCACTGGGACACTGCTTGGGACTATACGAGCTACATAAAGAAAGACACAGAGAAGCTAACTCAATGATATTACTACTACCACTATCCTAGTGACAGGACAGAGGAGTCTCCATGACTTCTAAACCAATCAGTCCAGTTGAGTGCCGATGAGTACCATAAGGTAGCTCCAAGCACCCGGTTCACTCAAATTTGATCACATAATATTTGTAACATTACGTAAATGTAACTTACCTCTAAGTGTGGGCAGCATGCTATTTGAAGAAAATATATTGGCATTGTAGAACACAATAAAAAAATAATTACTCACCGAGCCCCGCAACCTGGACGCCAAGCAGGTCCTGCTCCCGGTCGAGGATGTCAGCCTAGCGGTGCGTCAACTGCTGGTGGATGCAACTCACTTTAGTCCTCCTCTGCATGCCCCGCACGCCAACCCCCACGGCAGCCTACGCTCCGGCAGGCCGTACAGACTCCTGGGCCTGCTGCCAGCATGGAGGGGAGGTGACGCTGCACATAAAAAACATCTATGGCCACCTCCGCCTCTGAAAAAATTGTGCGGGGCTGCACCCCTTGGAAGCACCGGCGACCCCAAGGTATGCGGCTACCAACTGCTCTGCCAGGGCACTGGCTGGGGGGAAAAAAAAGACATGAGTAAATACACAGACACGACACACACTAATATAAAAAAAATTAAAAGAGGAGTGGGTGAGTGGGACAGGGGGAGGATTGATAAAATGTAGGGTGGACTGAAAACAGGCCCAGCACCATGCAAAGAAGAGAGAAAAGCAGGTAAAACAAAATGACTATGCGCATGAGACCATGTGGTATTGTTCTTGTTCATTGTGGAACGTGCTAGTGGCACTAGGCGGCAGCGCACACAGGCGGCCAAGCTAAATTCCGCATGGTCAGAGTTAAGAAGAATCTCGCTGAGTTTTTTGGGAACTCCACGGACCTCTGCGTAGCAAAACCGTGCAAGTTCAACAAGGCCTAATTTTTACCTTCTGACTTAGTCATCCAGCAGGAGGCTGGTGCCGCAGATAGTTCCATGTGGTAGGATTCCACTTTGACGAAGAACCACTGAAATGGATTTGCTGCTGCGGAGAACACAGCAGGAAAAGCTGCAAAGTCAATCCGACCAGAGATGCACCCTGAGCGGACAGGCAAGCAGGTTAGTCCTGATCTCCTACTGGTTCTTAAAGCACTTTTTGGATACATTTTGTCTAAGTCTTGGGTTTTGGAAATTACCATCTGGGCAACTTTAACACCACAACCAAGGGTCCAGGAGTGGATGGAGACCCCTTGAGGGTTCAGGTTGGGTATAGGTGTGGGTTTCAGGTGGTGGGGGCCTGTTATGTCTCTGTGGCTCTGAGAAGGAGGCCAGCACACTAGCTCTTGGAGTCACTTCTGGACATCCTGGGTGCAGGTGAAGATGCTGAGGTCAACAGCATGGCTGGCCTCTGAGGCTCCAGGCAGCAAACCAGTCCTTTCAGGTACAGCAGCAGACTGGCAGAGTGCACAGCAGTTCAAATCCGCAGACAATCCTCTGAGAGTCCTTCCGCAGGTCCATTAGAGAACTAAAGAGAAGGCCTGAGAGCCCTATTTTTATACCCTGGTGCCCTGCTCCTGGATCAGCCAGGCCAGGAGGTTGCCTGCTTTATTCGCTGACGCATGAGTTCTCGCGGAGTGTGCTGTGTAATTTAGGCATCTTAGACTCTCTAGTAATGACAGGTGCTCTGCGCCTATTGCAAATAGCTCTGTCTGTTCGTTTTGGTTGTTTGCAATTTCTTCTTCTATACGCAACGGGGCCGTTCTATTCGGGTCAGGTCTCATTCAACAGAACAGCGCACGTTACACTGAGCCCCCAGGCAGTGTCCCCAGATGAAGACTTTGAATGCATCCCACTCAATCAATCCCGATGTGGCCGTGCCCTCATTTTGCTCAAAGAATTCTGGGATTATGGCACTGAGTGATGATCTGAAGGTAGCATCTTCCAGTAGCTCTGTCCTCAGTCTCCACGTGGGGACAGCCGAGCGCGGAGGTTCCCAACATAAGTGCACCATCAGTGGATTATGATCTGACCCCAATGTTATCCTATGGGAGGGGTAACAAATACCAAGTTGACACGGCAGTGAATCACTGCATTCAGGTTGCAAATGCAGGCCTGGATATGTTTTAAGGTGCTACATAAGAGTATGGCACAATAAATGCTGTAAGCCCACATGTAGAATTTAATTTACAGGCCCAAAATATAAGGTATGCCACTCTACAAGGATTTACATGTAAAATACATATGCCAATTGGGTATAAGCCAATTTAACCATGTTGCAGGAAGACAGCACCAGCACCTTAGCACTGGTTAGCCATGGTAAAGTGCATGGATTCCTAAGGAAAATAAGTTTGGGGGTGACCCTGTAAAGAGGACCATTTCCAACATGACCCCCTCCAGCCTAAAGCCAGGACAGATAGCTCAATACCTTGATGGACTCCCTGCTAAGGCAATAGAACGTGGACAATGGCCCTTAACTGCAGGGGTGCTTGTCAGTTCTATGCCCCTCTGACTTCATTTGAACCTGTCTATCTACACTTTTCTGAACCACGGAACTGACCCTTGGGGAGCCCTTCTTCTCACCTATGGACCCCATTTGTGCAGCGCCAAACCTTAACTTGCCCAGAGATGCATCCCAGTAGGCAGACAGTACCACCATGCCCAATAAAGTGATGTGGCCCATCCCACTCCTTGGGTCAGAATTCTGTCCCCAACCCAAGGAAAGCTCTGACCATAAGGACATCCACCAACAGAGAGTACGGACAGCTCTCAGTGTTAAGAGCTGGGCCCCAATCCTCCCTGGAGTCTCTGACCTCTGAGGTCTCTCATAGTGGGGGGAAGTAGCCCTAGGTGTCCTCCACCCTTTATCCACTCCACCACTCACCAGTTCAGTGGTGGTAGCCTGAGGCTGGTCACTCAGCCCAGGATTTGAACCCTGAGGCTGAACAGGAGTCATCAGGAGTGAGTCATTTCACCCCCTGACCCTCCACCTGGACCTCTGTGGAGTCGTACCCTCAAAAAACTGAACTGGCAGGGTACCTTTAACAGCTGCCCCACCCAGTTATCCTGACACTGGAGACAACTCATTACCCAGAATGTGGTCTATGACCATCCAAGGAGTAACTATGATCCTTCTCTGGGTTACCTACCCACCCCACGGACACCAGGCCCATAAGGTGGGAAAAGTCCTGTTCATGGGCAGGAGTTACCCTAAACACCCTGCTGGTGTACTGCTCTTGAAAAACTAGCCTTTCTAATAACATGGTCAAGCTAGCCCCAGTGTCCCTCAAAGCAGTGACAGGGATCACAATCATCTCCATCTGTTGGAGGTGATGACTCCCACCCTCAGGGATCACAAGCTCACTCTCTGAGTCTATTTTCCAACTAAGGGAGATTAGGGCATGCTCTATCTCTTGCCCCTGGGGACTACCTACTCCTAAGGCCATACTGGCCACCCTTGTAGAGGTCCCACCAGTGAGTGCCTTCTTGGGATAGGCAGAGATCCCCTGCCTGTGCCCTAGCTGAGAATAATCAAAGCAGCTGGTTGGAAATGGGATGCCCAGGGCCATCGGCCACCAGACCCTACCTCCTTCTTCTCAGAAGGGACGTGGGAACCCTTTCCTTCCCACTTGCCCTGGGACTTGTCTCAGTCTCCCTTTACCTCTCCCTCACTCTGCTGGGGGGAACTTGAACCATCCTTCTTGGAATCACTGCCAGGAACCTTTTTAGACACTCTGGTGCTGACCTCGAGGTCCACCTCCTTAGAAAGCTTTATAGGTTCAGCATGCTTGCTATCTATCAGGTTTTGCCACAGTTCTGTATAACAGGAATTGAGCATGTGCTCCTTCAAAATCAGGTTATATAACCCATTGAAATAATCTACCTTGCTGTCCATCACCCAGCCCCTCAGTGCCTTGCAGGCATAATCTATGAAGTCCACTCAAGACTGGTTTGGGTGTTTGTGGCTATACCTGAACTTTTGCCTGCATTTCTCAGGAGTCAACCCAAATTTGGAAAGAATGGTCTTCATGGGGGCATACTTCGTCTGCTCCTCTACCTCTACTGTCAGAGGTGTGTCCCTCCCTACTGTGGGCATGCACCTCCACAAGCCACCCCTAGCCCCCAGTACTCCTCTGGGACCTTATGTACCCTCAAGGCTGTCTCATATGCTGAAACCATTTATCTATATCATCCCCACCAAAAAACTGGGTACCAGGATCCTCAGCTATGCAGACTCTCAACTCTACTGTAGACGCTGATGATTTGTTGCCACCATTACTGCTGGACTCCCCTTGCTTGGCTTTAATGTCCAGTTCCCTCATGTTTTTCTCATGCTCCAATAGTAGTTTCTTTTCAGCCAGGGCTCTCTCAGTTTTCTTCGCCTTCAACTTCAGTTTTGGTCAGCTCCAGCTTGAGCTTCCTTTCCACCCTCCTGTCCTCCAAGTCCACTTGTGACAAGCCTCTGGAAGACACACTGCTCCCTGACCAATCCCAGGAATCCTGATTCTCTTCTTGGGGCAGGAGGGTTCTCCCTGCAGCTCTGGGTCCTGGTTCTCTTCCTTATTTGGTCCCAGGTCCCACTCAGGATCATCTTCCTCTGTTGATGCTTGCAGCCTCTTGACCTCCTCATAGGCTCAGAGGGCAATTTATAGGCTTTGGAAGCTTTCCTGCCCACATTCAGACCCCCTCTCCTTGCCGACCTTTTGCAGCTCAATCTTAATGAGATTGTCAACATTCATCAGCTTCATCTCCATGGTAGTAGAGGAATGTAGGGTTATTTAAATTTA
This sequence comes from Pleurodeles waltl, assembly GCF_031143425.1. Lineage (NCBI taxonomy): Eukaryota > Metazoa > Chordata > Amphibia > Caudata > Salamandridae > Pleurodeles > Pleurodeles waltl. The sequence continues at coordinate 1,176,963,479 of NC_090444.1, forward strand.
GAAAAAACAGCAAATCGAGACTAAGGAGAATTTAAAATGAGGTCAGTTCTGATGCCAAATTATTTATCTGGGATTTCTGTTCATCACAAATAACTGCATGGTACTGCACAAACACAAGTCCTGATGCACAGTGCTGAACACCAATGTGAGAAATTGGGTTGTTAGTTGACTGGTGTGTGAGCCCTGGTCAACAGCCCTTGAAGGGTGAATCACAAAAAGTCACTAAATTAACCTGTGCTTACCCTGGGTAGCTTGGCACAGAAAGTAGTCAGGCTTAACTTATAGGCAATGTGTAAAGTAGTTACACATCACAGGAACAGCAATATAGTGAAATCTCAACACAATAAAAATCCCAAACCAATTTAGAAAAATAGAGAACATTTAATAAATTATTGGACATCAAAACTATCAAAATCCAATAAGATTTTTTAAGTCTAAGGTTAAAAATAGAGCTTAAAAGCAAAACGCCAACCGTGGACATCTGGTCCCACTATACCTGGACAAAGCCAAGAGCTAAGGGCAACCGCGATGGAGCATGGTTCGGATACACAAAGTGGGTTGGGCCCGGTCATCGCTTACCTTTGGACGTAGAAGGTTTTTGAAGAAACTTTCCCTGAGAAGGTAGAAGGTCAGCGTGGCAAGGATGCAGGAGTGTCCAAAAATGGATAGCCATTGCCAGATAACCTTGATGCGAAGCCGCAGTAAAGATTTTTACCTTCGGACTCTGTCATAGAGATAGAAGTCAAAAATCTCCAGCGGGATGCAACAGAAGGCTGTAGCAGAAGAAAGTTCCTTGAGGTCGGATGCCCCTTTGGTGAAGGACCACTGAAATTAATTTGCTGCTGTGGAGAATGTAGGAGGAGAAGCTATGAAGTCAATCCGACTGGCCATGATCCTCTGGTGGATAGGTGAGCAGGTTGGCCACAGTCTCCTCCTGGTTTTCAAAGCAGTTTTTGGCCACATTTTGCCTAAGTCCTCAGTTTTTAAAATGGGCCATGCTGGCACCTTTAGAACCACAACCAAGTGCCCAGGTGTGGATAGAGACCTCTTGAGGGGTTCAGTAGTCACTTAGGTACGGTCCAGGTACAGGTTCAAGATGGTGGGAGCCTGAGGTTCTGAACAGGAGACCAGTAAACTAGCCCTTGGAGTAACTTCTGGACGTTTTGGGTGCAGGTGAAGAACCAGGGCTGAACAGCATGGCTGGCCTCGGACTGTTCAAGACAGGCTCCAGGCAGCAAAGCAGTCCTTCCAGGGACAGCAGCAGACTGGCAGAGTGCACAGCACGTCACAGCAGCAGACAATCCTCCGAGAGTCCATCCACAGGCCCAGTAGTGAATTAAAGAGTAGGCCTGAGAGCCCTATTTTTATATCCCGGTGTCCTACTTACAGAAGGGGGGAGAAGTTTCCACAAAGGTTCTTTGAAGTTGCAGGAGTTTCCTGCCTCTCATGCCCTCACTCCTAGCTGGCTGCACTGACAAAATGGGGTCAGTAAGCCTATTGTGTGGCGGCAAAGCACATCCTATTCAGGTGCAAGTGGGGCTGTGCTCAGCTATACCCCCAACCCTCCCCCCCCCCACATCCTGCCAGTGGAAAGGCCATTCAGGCTCTGCTAATCCCACTATCGTGTGACTGTCTGTGGTGGATTCACAAGTCTCAACTGTAAGTTATACCCTGTCATGTGACCTAAGTCAGGCTGCAGCCACAGAGGGCTAAGGGCAGGAAAATGCCAACTTTCTAAAAGTGTGAGTTTCAAACTTGTAATGATAAATTCGACCATTAAAGAGGTTCATACAAGTTCAGGTACAAGTTCATAGATACCAAACACACCATATCTGCCTTCTCTCGTTTAGGAATTACAGCTTATTAATTGCAATAAGGTATCCCCACTGTTATCTTATGGGAGGAGCAGGCCTCAAATAGTGAAAAACAAATTTAGGAGTTTTTCACTACTATGACATGTAAATTTTAAAAGTACGTGTCCTACCTTCTAATTACACTGCACCCTGCCCTATGTGCTACCTAGGGCCTACCTCAGGAGTGACATATGTAATAAAATTAGAGTTTAAGGCTTTGCAGGGGCTTTTAAATACTAAGTCAACATGGCAGTAATGGTAAGCTTGGGGACATATTTAGGGTGCTACTTAAGTGAGTGGCAAAAAGTGCTGCAGACTCAGTGGTAGCATATAATTTACAAGCCCTGGGTATATGATATACCATTCTACAAAGGACTTACATGTACGTTAAATATGCCACTTCGGTATAAGTCAGTTTAACCATTTTTTAGGAATACAGCACTGGTTAGCAGTGGTAAAGTGCGCAGAGTCCTAAGGCCAACAAGCAAAAATCATCCCAGAAAGTAGGATGAGGAAAGTAAAATGCTTGGTGGTGACCCTGTAGAGAGGGCCATTTCCAACAATGCTTTAAAAAGGAAGAAAGCTTGAATACTTGAGACGTGTGACTTATGACATGAAACACCATTCTAGATCCGTACAGTTTGAAGCATTAAATGCATGGGACAAAGATGTGGAAGTCCTATTGCTGGATGCCCGGGACATATTGCTTGGGGTCAACGGCAGCACGTTTTCATGTTTATTTTGACCCTGCAGCACAAACCCTTTGGCTGCCAGTTTACAGAGACGAGAGCTGTCTGCAGTTGAGGTAATATGCGTGTTCATATGTTAATGCTGTTCAAACTTGTATTTATGGTTCATTAATGAAAAACCTTCATTATTAGGGTGAGACTGTAAATAGGTGTTTTAAGGTCACACTGCACTACTAATAGTGGTTCCATTAACCGGTTGTGTGCCGGGGACGTAATGGTTACGTCCCGCGGCAAAGTGCTCTAGTGCCGAGGACGGACATTAGGTCCTGGCACTGGAGCACGCGGGGAGCGCTAGAGCTCCCCATCCCCACACCTGGGCAGGGATGGAAGGGGAATCACTTCCCCCAACCCACAGTGAGGTCTGATGACCTCATCAGAGGCCGCCCCCATCACGCTCCTAAGAGGGCAGAAACTACTTGGCCCCAAAGATTATTTTTTTTTACAGATGGAGAGTGACCCCTTAGGCAAGGGCCGCTCCCTTGGGGGGCAGATTTATTTCAGGCCATTTCTGCCCCCCTTGGGGTAGATCGGCCTATTTTAATGAGGCCAATCTGCCCCCAAGTGGGGCAGGAACCACTAGACACCAGGATTTTTTTTTGCACCAATTTCACGCAAGGCGAACGACCCCTTAGGCAAGGGTCACTCCCCTGGGGGGCAAATTTCTTTCAGGCCATTTCTGCCCCCCTTGGGGTAGGTTGGCCTATTTTTCTTAGGCCAATCTGCCCCATGGGGGCAGAAACCACTTGACAACAGGGATTTTGTTTTGCGCCAATTTCACCCAAGGGGAGCGACACCTTAGGCAAGGGTCACTCCCCAGGGGAGGTAAATTGATGTTAGGCCATTTCAGCCCCCCTTTGGGGCAGATAGGCCTATTTCTATTAGGCCAATCTGCCTTGAGGGGGGCAGGAACCACTTAGGCACCAGGGATTGGTGTGTGTGTGTGTGTGTTTTGTTTGGGGGGGGCAGCCTCTTGGGCAAGGGTCACTCCCCTTGGGGGCACATTACTGTTGGCCATTTCTGCCCCCCTATTTTTTCAAGGGCCATCTTCCCCCAAGGGGGCAGAAAGCTCAGCAGACACAGGGAAGAATTATTTTTTCAAAAGAAGAGGGTGGGGACAAAGTTGTTCTGCACACTGGTGGGCAAATGGGGCAATTTCTCCCCGGGGGGCAGAAAGCCTACTAGAAGCCAGGGAATTAAAAAAAATTGTGGGGTGGTGGCTACCACCCAGGATAGGCATAGTTATTCCCCCACCCCAACTAATGGAGGTAACAGTCTTTCAGCTCGCCCCCGCACACTAAAAGATCTTATCCCAACGGCAAACAAGAGGACATTTGATTATTTTGGGTTTTGGTTTTACATTTGGGCCATGAGAGTTTATCTAACTCTCAAAATCGTCCCACATGGAATGATGAGGGCTGCACTTCTTGGAATTTGGGACGTTGCCATGTAGAAAAATCTACAAGACCTAGACACATCTGAAAACTAAACATCTGGGTGAGTCCAGGGTGGTGTGATTCACATGCACCTTGCACCATTTTCTTACCCACAATGCCCTACAATCCTCCAACTTTGCTTGAAATCACACATTTTCCCCACTTTTTGTGATGGAACCTTATGGAATCTGTAGGAATCCACAAAATTCCTACCAGCCAGCATTGTTGCATCTATACCGATAACAATTCTGCCCCACTTGTCAGCCTAAAAGCGCGTTTTTCCAAACTGCCCTTTTGGACCTGCTTTGGTTCCCCCTCAATTTCGACATGTTTATAGATCTTCCCTGTCACAGGCACTTGGCCCACCTACACAAGTGAGGTATAATTTTTATTGGGAGACTTAGGAGAACATTCGGTGGTAGGAAATCGGTGCCGGTGCAGTGATCCCACACAGCAATGTGGGAAAAATTAGATTTTTTTAGCTAAATTTGAGGTTTGCTGAGGATTCTGGGTAAGAAAACACTAAGGGTATCCATGCAAGTCACGCCTACCTGGACTCCCTCGGGTGTCTAGTTTTCAGAAATGTCTGGGTGTGGTAGATTTCCCTAGATGGCTGTTAAGCCCAGGACCAAAAATTCAGGTGCCCACCCCCGCAAAAACAGGTAGATTTGTATTTGATCATTTTGATGTGTCCACGTTGTGTTTTGGGGCATTTCCTGTTGCGGGCACTAGGCCTAGCCACACAAGCAAGGTACAATTTTTATAGGGAGACATGGGAGAATGCTGGGTAGGAGGAAGTTTGTGGCTACCCTCAGATTCCAGAACTTTGCAGCAACAAAATGTGAGGAAAAAGTGTTTTTTTGCCACATTTTGAGGTTTGCTAAGGATTCTGGGTAACAGAACCTGGTGAGAGCGCCACAAGTTACCCCATCCTGGGTTCTCCTAGGTGTCTAGTTTTCAGAAATGTCCAGGTTTGCTAGGATTTCCTAGGTGCCGGATGAGCTAGAGGCCAAAATCCACAGGTAGGCACTGTTTTCTATGAAAAAATGTGATGTGTCCACGTTGTGTTTTGGGGCATTTCCTGTCGCGGGCGCTAGGCCTACCCACACAAGTGAGGTACCATTTTTATCGGGGGACTTAGGGGAATGCTGGGTGGTAGGAAATTTGGGGCTCTTCTCAGATTCCAGAACTTTCTATCACCAAAAATGTGAGGAAATGGTGTTTTATGCCAAATTCTTAGATTTGCAAAGGATTCTGGGTAACAGAACCTGGTGAGAGCACAACTTACCCCATCCTCGGTTCCCCTAGGTGTCTAGTTTTTAAAAATTTATAGGTTTGCTAGCTTTCCCTAGGTGCCGGCTGAGCTAATGGCCAAAATCCACAGCTTTGCAAAAAAACGCTCAGTTTTCTTTGGGAAAATGTGATGTGTCCACGTTGTGTTTTGGGGCATTTTCTGTCGCGGGCACTAGGCCTACCCACACAAGTGAGGTACCACTTTTATCGGGAGACTTGGGGGAATGCTGGGTGGAAGGACATTTGTGGCTCCTCTCAGATTCCAGAACTTTCTATCACCGAAATGTGAGGAAAAAGTGTTTTTTTGGCCAAATTTTGAGGTTTGCAAAGGATTCTGGGTAACAGAACCTGGTGAGAGCCCCACACGTCACCCCATCCTGGATTCCCCTAGGTGTCTAGTTTTTAAACATTCACAGGTTTTGAGGTTTCCTTAGGTGCTGGCTGAGCTAGATGCCAAAATCCGCAGCTAGGCACTTTCCAAAAAACATGTCAGATTTCAATGTAAAAATGTGATGTGTCCATGTTGCGTTTCCTGTCGCGGACGTTAGACCTACCCACGCAAGTGAGGTGCCATTTTTATCGGGAGACTTGGGGGAACACAGAATAGAAGAAAGAGTGTTATAGCCCCTTGCCTTTCTCTACATTTTTTCCTTCCAAATGTAAGACAGTGTGTAAAAAAAAACGTCTATTTTAGAGATGCCCTGTAATTCACATGCTAGTATGGGGACCCAAGAATTCAGGTATGTGCAAATAACCATTGCTTCTCAACACCTTATCTTGTGCCCATTTTGGAAATACAAAGGTTTCCTTGATTCCTATTTTTTCACTCTTTATATTTCACCAAATGAATTGCTGTATACCCTGTATACAATGAAAACCCATTGCAAGGTGCAACTCCTTTATTGGCTCTGGGTACCTAAGGTTCTTAATGAACCTACAAGCCCTATATATCCCTGCAACCAGAAGAGTCCAGCAGACGTAACAGTATATTGCTTTAAAAAATCTGCCTGAAAGCTGGGAAGAGGGTGATTTTAGCACTGCAAAGTCTTTGTTGATGACATTTTCAGAGAAAAAAAACACAAGCTTTCTTCTGCAGCCCTTTTTTTTTAACAACATTTTTGCTGTATTTTAGCTAATTTCTTGGTCTCCTCAGGGGAACTCACAAACTCTGGGTACCTCTAGAATCCCTAGGATGTTGGAAAAAAAGGAAGCAAATTTGGCATGGTTAGTTTATGTGGACAAAAAGTTATGAGGGCATAAGCGCAAACTGCCCCAAATAGCCAAAAAAAGGCTCAGCACAGGAGGGGAAAAGGCCTGGCAAAGGGGTTAAAAGAAAAAAAGTGTAGACTCGTTGAAAAGTTTACCAATATGAGGCTAAGTATAATACTCCCAGACTGCTCTCTGATTATATGCAAATGTCTACAGAAGATTGTAAGCATGAGTGTTGATTCTTTGCTTTCAAAATAAAATATTCTGAAAAAAATGCAAGTAGGAAAAAAAAAGTTTCACTACTATGAAATTTTAGGTGATATTTCTTTGAAGTGTCATTTAGTAAAATGTGTTGATGCATGTTAGTATTTCCAAAAAATATTCTTAATGGAAAATCAGTGTAACCATTTTCAACAAGATAATGGGAAGCATGAAAATACAAACAAACACTGGCAAAGTCAACTGATCCAACATTCATTTTTTGTGAGTCTTTTGGTTTCATCAATGCGTGTTTTGTTTTGACATGGCCTATGTGAAATTTATTGTTTTGGGAGCTCCCAGACCCTCACTAATGTAAAACAGAGAGGGATAGTAGTAGATAGAGAGAGAAATAGGAGTTTAATAAAAACAAAATGTCTTTGTTAACAACCTAATTAGGGACCCAATTCTGAAATAAAGTCACAAAAGTGCACCCATGGTATATCTCTTCGAATTAGTGGCTTTCATGAATTCACAGGAACTTACAGAAGTAGACCAGGAAATCATACTCCTAGAAAGTATTTGTGTACTGTATTTTAGCATGAGCAATTATGCATGTGTAGATTTGCTCATGTGAAAATCTATTGAGCGTTTACAAGTTCACTTTCCCTTCAACCATTTTTTCCCTGCCCTGGAAGAACTTCTATTTCTGCCATTGTCAGGAGTACATTTCCAACCTTTCTCATTATGGGAAAAGATTAGAGAAGAGCTGGTGAAAATCCTTAAAACATGCAAGTTAGTTGATTTTCAGACTCAAAGACATTCCAGCCCTGGAACTATTGCTTACTGTGTCCTCCAGCCCCAGTATGTAGATATGCAGAAAGGTGTCAAAATAAAAGAAATGTTACAGTAGGGATTGAAATTGCAAGTATTCAAGCCCTACTATAGTTGTAGCTCTGGCATAATCAGAGAGGCTATTATCAGAGCTCTTACATAATGAGATTGCTGCCATAATTTGTTGCTGCACTACATGGCACCAAAGGGACAAGTTGATTTTGTTTACAGGACAAGTAGATTTAAGAAGCAACCTGTCTCATGGACAAGTAGATATTTTATTAAATTCAACACCCCTGATGGGAGCATCCAGCTCATGAGAAAAAGAGTATGAGAATGATGACTCAGTTCAGGAGCTCTGTTGGTAATTGCCTAGTTGCAAAGTGGAATTCAAATAAGCAAGCATGGCATGAAGTTCTGATTGATGGTGTGGGAGTTTATCCCACAATTGTGAGGGAGAACAAAAAGAAAGAGAGAGACAAGAAAGAAAGCTAGACTAAAGAAAAACAGAAGGAAGGAGATACAAAATCAGATAAGGACTAAAAAGTTTTTTTTTTATGATTCATTACACTTTAGACTGCCTCCATATCAGATTTTGCCCTATACTTTACTCTACTCTTTCATTTTAAACACCCCCTAATAGGCAGTCTCTATATTGGGCTAGCTCTGAATTACAGGATAACTGTAAGGTCTCCAGATTTTTCCTCAGTAGTGAATTAAACATTGATGGGCTTTCAGTATACCCCTGTGGGACCCTACACCAAATGAGAGTACTACTCAAAAATTTGAATGCAAAGAGAAACTGACTGTCAGTTAATGGGGAATTAACAACGGGTGGAAATTAAAATGCAAGTACATCCACTGCCCCAAGTGACCCTCCAGAAAAATAAATCACTCCTGCTATAGCAGGTGCATCCAATGATGCAATTGCCACATCTACTGTTGCTGGTATTATAATCATAGAATTACAGCCTACCTACAGAGAACTAGCGCCTTTATGAAAATAATGCTACAATTAAAGACAAAATTTGAAGAAATTCCAAAGGCTACTATTAGCATAGAGAAGTTGGATACTTATGATGAATCTGAGTTGAGCTATCTAAGCAAGGAAGCTGGTGGACAAGCCCATGAGGCTCATAAGAAGTTGGAGACTTTCGCTGAAGAGTTTAAAATGATTCTGAACGAAAACCTGGCTTTCTGGACGAGTTTCAGCCTGATGATGGGTAACAAAAAGATGTGAGAGATAATAGCATTGAGCTTGAGGTTGCATGTTGGGGAGTTAATAAATTGTACTAGAGAATGGAAACAATTGAGGAAATACAAGGATAAGTGAGCAAAGACAGAAGGGGGGATAATGAAAAAGAAAAAGGCAACAATGGAAGCTAAAAATGCAATGAGTGAGGTCAAGAAGGCAAAGGGGGTAAAGTGTGTCTGAGTTTGAATATCGTTTGAGGGAAGTGCATGGAGGATAGTATGAGCACAGGCCTTAGAATCAATGTAATTTTCTTTCATTTATGAATAACTTCCACAAACAGGGAGTGGAGCAAAGGAAATGGTATGAAGTGATACAAAGGACTGCGACGCTGTCAAAGATGCCATGGGAAGATTTGAATAGGGTGGTTCAGGTCATTGTTCTCAGGTATTTGTGAATGGACTGCAAACAGGTTGTGAATTGGCCTGCGCAAGAATGGGCTAGAAAGCACCAAAGTGGTCCATCTCCTGATGTCATGATAAAGTACACAGAGCTGATCGAGCATTTGAAACTGAAGTGTACCCAGTAAAAGGTAAATTGGCCCAAACTAATGAGGGCAACCCACAAGCAAAAGGAAATGGTGCATGCTGACTGCTAATTTACAGACAGAACAGCGCAATAGACAATCCAGCCTGTGAAGGTCTAAGGAATTTAATTTCAGCATTTGTGCTTTGTTTCCAAATACAGCAGAATGTGATGTGTTGGCAAACAAAAACCTGAAAACTGCAAAGTGCTGCAGTGGTACTCAAGAAGCCAATCAGAGAAAGGTATAGGAAAGGTAAATGGTGGTTCAGACAAAGCTGGCACGGATATGTGGAGGGTTCTTCAGTGGTATTCTTGGGTTTGGATTGTGTTTTGAATATGTTCATGGGCATGCAGTTTGAGTTCAAGGTGGTGCTCAGTACCACCTGCAGGGAATACTGTTCCTCAAGGAGACAGAGGTTTTGTTGATAACTCCAATACAAATGTGAGCAGTAGTGCCCTGAAAAAGAGCACTATATACCATACCTGGAACAAGGTTGGATAGAGGAAGTGAGAATGCAGACTGTATCCTAACAGAGTTCAGAATGATGCGCCGATGAATTCTCAAAATGTGAATGTGATGTTTCAGAATGGGGTGATGTAGTCAGTAGCCCCAGTCTAACTGACTTCTGTACAGAACATGCAAAATCAGAGACTGAATGATGCAAAATTGCCACAAAGCCTAATGGTACAGCACGACATGCAAATCAAGAGATTTAATTATCAGAAAAAAATCCCAGTTTTCAGAAGATTTCTTTGATTATTGATGAAAGAATTCCTCATTTTTTTGCAGCTTCTACTGATCTTCGCCATTATCACTCACACTGACGGTGCCTTAGGGAGGAGGAGAATTGCATGCTTGGTATTATGGTAGAGGTAGAACAGAGAGGACCAAACGTAGAAGGTAAAAGGTGATTAGCCATCCAGTATTGTTTTTGATTCATACCGGTGCTACCCACTCCACAGTTCATTAGACAGAAGTTCCATTCCTACCCCTATCAGGAAGAAAAATCCAGATTGTAGGCATCTCCAACTATCTGATCAAAAATCAAGTATCAGCAAATGTTTCTATACAGATCGGCCCAATTAAAAAACAAATTAGTTCATAATATGTGACACAAGTCCTGTTAATTTACTCGGAAGGGACCTTTTGTGCAAAATGAACTGCACAATATTCAGTACACCAGAAGAAGTAGGAGTTTAGATCCATGATGTGGATGCAAACTTTAATACTAAATTGCTAGATTCAGAAGTCTGCTTGTTCTCCACTTTGACAAAGGAAGATTTACCTCCTGATTTCAAATGCATAGTGAAGGAGGAAGATTGGGATATTACAGGCCAGGGCATTGGACTAATAAAAGGAGAAGAGCCTCTGAAGAAAAAGGTAGACCTTGATGCAGTTTATTTCCAAATGTCCCAGTACAAACTCACTTCAGAAGTAATTGTAGGAATAACTTCAGAAATTATGCAAATGATAAGCCAGGATATTTTTGAAAAAAGTACTGGCCAGTCCCTGTAACTCTCCCATCATGGCTCTTCAAAACGCAAAAATAGATGGAGAATAGTGTAGGACCTGAGAAGGGTTAATCAAATTGCAATCCTGTGTTCTCCTGTGGTACAGAATCCTCCTGTAATATTTTTGCAGATTCCCCTGGATGCAGAATAGTTCACAGTCATTGACTTGTGCCACACATTATTTTCCATTCCCCTACATGAAGACAGTCAGCTTCCCTTACAGTCAAATGTTTGAGTAACACTCTCATTTGGTGTAGAGTCCCACCTGAGTATACTGAAAGCTCATCAATATTTAATCCGCTACTGAGGAAAAATCTGGAGACCTTACAATTGTCCTATAAGTCAGTTCTAGTCCAATATATAGACCGCCTATTGTAGGAGGCTGGCCTGGTTTGTAGTGGGTACCAAAGGTACTAACACCTTATACCAGGTCCAGCTATCCCCTATTAGTGAAATGTAGTCCATGTCTAGAAGCCAGGCTGTCTAGGGGTAGCTGTAGCTGAGCAGCCAAGGCTTATCTAGGAGACATGCAAAGCTCATGCAATACCACTGTAGTCACACAGTACTTACACACATGAAAGAAAATACTCAGTGTTACAAAAATAAAGGTACTTTATTTTTAGTGACACAATGCCAAAAATACCTTACAGACTATACTCCCTTAGGAGGTAAGTAATATATACAGTATATACACTAGAATGCAGAAATAGCTGTAAAAACAGTTAGAAAACAGTGCAAATAGTGACAATCACAATAGGTTGCAATGGTCCTAGGGGGAATACAAACCATGTACTAAAATATTGGAATGTGAAAGTCGGTTTCCCACCTAGGCAAGTGTAGGGTGAAGAGGGGCGCTGGGAGTGTAAGAAAACACCAAAGGTAAGTAATAGAACCCACCCCAGAGCCCAGGAAAACAGGAATGATTCACAGTAAGTGTCCCAGAACACACAAATAATCGTAATGCAAGGACCAGAAGAGACCGCATGACACCAACGATGGATTCCTGGACCTGAAGACCTGTGGAAGAAGGGAACCAAGTTCAAGAAGCACTGAAGTCCAGGGAGAACTGGAGCCCCTGCTAACCCGGGTGAAGGTGCAAAAAAAGAACCACCGGTGAGGAAGACCAGTCAGTACTGCACCCAAAAAGACAGGTGCAGGGTCCCGGTTGGTGCAGATGATGTCCCACGCCAGATGGATGATGCAGTCTGGTCTGCGTCGCTGGATTCCGCCAGCAAGCCTTGGCACGCGCAAAGCATGCGGTTAGCGGAAAATGGCACTGCCCGGGATAAGGAGGGACCTGGTGGCCTCTACCCAGGAGGGTGAGACAGAGGGGGCTCTTGGCAACTTAGAGAGCCCTCAGAAGACTAGGCAGCACGCGCTGGAGTCCCACAGCACGGGGACAAAGAAGGTGCAAATGGAGGCCCACGCAGCACGACACGAAGGGATCCCATGCTGCCGGAGAACCACTCAGGAAGCTGTGCGTTGCAGGATGGAGTGCTGGGGGCCTAAGCTGTGCTGTGCACAAAAAACTTCGTGGAATGTCGCACACAGGCCTAGGCAACTGCAAGTAACGCGGTGCACGGGGGTACACTCTTGCATGTGGAGGCAAGCTCTTAGCTCCACCAAAGTTGGACAGCTGGGCCTTGGGACTGTCATGGTCACTTTAGTCCACCACCAGTGTTGCTGGATCCAAACTCGTCGTCAGGACAGGGGACCCACGCCATCAGTCGTCGCTGCAGAGGGGTGCCTGCTGAAGCAGGGAAGTGACTCCTTCACTTCAAGGGAGATTCTTTCGCTTCTTCTGGTGCAGGCTGAAGACAGGCAGTCCTCGGAGGATGCACGACCTGGAAACAGTTGCAGTTGTTGGCATGAGCTGAAGATACAATGTTGCAGAAGTAGTCTTTGCTTCTTTGTTGCAGTCTGTAGAGTTCCAGGAGGGTCCAGATGCAGTTCCGTCGGTAGAAGATGAAGTAAAGGATGCAGAGGATTCTATGTCAGGACCGGAGGCTCAGATTATGCTTCTCTTTCCATGCTTTATTTTAACAGCAGCCAATGAAAATCATGGAAAACAAAAAAACTACATGTCCCAACACTTGCAATATCACGTGATGACCATAGAGGAGGAAGCCTATAAAGTGTTGCACCTCACCCAGCCACTCCTCTTTCTTTGCTGCTTCGCAGCCAGTTAAGTGATTTTTCCCGTTTTCTTCTATATCTGTTTATCAAATGTTAATATATATGGGAGCGATTTTTCCCTCCTTCTAAAGCGTCCATTTGGATCGCTTTTGTAATTGTGGAGTGGGAGCAGGGGAGCGAGGGCTCGCGCGTTCCCGCGCAGTCCTCTCTTTTTGCCGGTGTTAAAAGTTTTATTACCTAGATAATTTTATTGCACGCTTTACGTGATCGCGTTAGCCGGAGCAGTGCTGTTCATGTGCACGCTTCTCCGGAGCTTATTCTGCTAATTGGGCTCCTGCGAACAGCCGCGTATTATTTGTTCTGCCACGGGGGCCTGTCAATTATTCGCGCTTGATAGCCAGGCCGAGTTTTTGGTTTGTTTTTCCCCAGGGAGTCCCCTTTCATCTAGCGCTCGTGCCGGAGCGCGTGGTTCACTTTCTTTAAGCCTTTTATAGGCCAATTTTCACGCTTGTGTGAGCGCTGCTACGGAGGTGCTGCCTCTTCAAGAACTAGCGCGGCTGCGCTATTAATTGCTTGTCCTTTTGTCACCGTCTCAGCTCCCCACCTACACCCCAGTGCCTGGACACTGGGGTTGAAATAATTATTATTCAGGCTGGGCCTGCTTCCAAGGGTTATTAAACCTCTTCACAGGGCAGCTCCCTCCACATCTTATCTGATTGTTTGTTTTCTGCCCTGCTTCTTTATACTATTTTACTGCTCCTTTGGAGCCCCTTCTGCTGTTACACAGTATGGCTGGCTACGATGACCAGGCCGAAGAATTGTACTATCTGGATGATACAGCTATGTCTTTTGACCAAGATTTGGTGTATGCTCTTGACGCAGGAGTGCGTCACTCGGTCAATCAGGCTTTAGCTCAAGCCATTCAACCCATCAAACACCATCTCTTGGGTTTGGTGGAGCAACAGGGCTGGGTAGCCCCTGCGAGCGCCCAACCCATTGTGGAATCTTCCCTTTCAACAAGCACACAGGCTTCTAAGCAGGTTACTAACCTGCATGCTGCGGACTTTGAATCCCTTATAAGAAACATGGCAAGGGAGCAGGACTATAATGCGCGATCGCAAAAGAAAGCTGTTAGTGACCCAGCTTCTTCTTCTTCTTCCTCTGAGCACTCCTCCGAGCAGGGTGATGTTCCCCCTCGTAAGCGCAAGAAGAAAGCTCATCCCCCTAAGGTTCTGACTTTCGAACCAGAGGACATAGTGCAGCCCAGATCTTCACTGTGGTTACCACCCCCTGAGGTGGCGGATTATGTGGAGGCCCACATTAGACACAGCTTCTATAAGGATATTCGCTCCAGGCTGAGGTCTGAGTGCCCCAGGCCAGATTTTCCCCCCAAAGTTACCGAGACCCCCGAGTTAGATCCTACTCTGGTCACTTTCCTCAAGAAATCCGCAAAAGACCCAAAGAAGGGTATAGATCATGCCTGGCGCGGATGCCAGGATAAGCTGTTGGACATTTCCAGTCCTTTAACTAAGATTTTAGAATTGGCCTTTCAGGCCAAGGAGTCAGGGGATCCTATCAACGCGGACATTCTAGTAGGTTTGGCTCAGAGAGCTCTTTGCTTCTTAGGCAATGCCAATTGCGCCATTTCTTCGGAACGCCGCAGATCTGTGTTGATGAAGCTAGACCCCAAATTGGCGGACCTCGCTGCATCTGAATCAGGCCCCGTGGCCCATGGTTTGCTGTCTGGGTCCACCTTTATGAAGGAACTTTCCAAGTTTGTCCCCACTTACGCCAGTTTGGACAAGGCACAAGGATCCATCCGGAGAGTGCTACGTCCACTTTTTAGAGGGGCCGGACGCTACAGAGGGCGTGCCTTCGGCCGCTTCAATCAACAATGCCCTCAACGTGGCTTCTACCAGCAAGGAAGAGGAGGTTTCCAGGAATACGATTCCTCCTCTTCTACCTTCTACCCGTCGAGACCAAGATATGGTCGGGGCAGATTCCGCAGGGGGAGAGCCAAAGGCCAGCAATCTTTCTCCCAGGACTCGGGAGCCACAGGTGAGCTTGATTGTAAGTTCAGAGGTAATGTTGGGGGGCAGAACTCAGAGTTTTTTGGAGGCTTGGCGGCAGATTTCCTCAGATGCTTGGGTCTTAGAGACCGTGCAGGGGTTCAAGCTAGAATTTTACGAGTCCCCGTATCAACAGTGCCTTCCCAGGCAGGTATATTTTTCCCGTCAAGTACTCAGTCTCATTTCCGCAGAAATTTCAGCTCTAGTAAAGAAGGGCGCTGTTGTCAGGGTGCCTCGTCACCCTTCGGGCTTTGTCAGCCCAGTGTTTCTAGTAGACAAGAAAGGTGGCGGTTCTCGTCTGGTGTTAAATTTAAAAGACTTCAACAAGTTTTTGCTATATCGTCATTTCAAGATGGAGGGCATCCATTTGCTGAGAGACGTTCTCCAAGAGGGAGACTGGTTGGTCCGCTTAGATCTAAAGGACGCTTACCTGACCATTCCTATTTTTCCTCCGCATCGGAGATTTCTCCAGTTCTGTTGGGAGAACGAATATTACGAGTACAAAGTTCTCCCCTTTGGTCTGTCTTCTGCCCCTGGGTGTTTCACAAAGGTAATGCGTCCAGTCGTGGAATTCCTTTGGTCCCAAGGGGTCAGGTTAATTGTTTATCTAGACGACATTCTGATCATGGCCCAGGATCGAGGCCTTCTTTTGTCTCATCTGGAATGTTCAGTGTCTCTACTTCAGAGTCTGGGTTTCATAATCAACGCCCAAAAATCCATTCTGGTCCCATCTCAACGGATAGACTTTCTGGGTTTCCAGATAGATTTGATGCAGTCTCTATTGATTCTTCCCCCTGGGAAGATTCATTCGATCAAGAGAGAGTTGAGGTCTCTATTATCCAAACAGACTGTATTATTGAGGGCGATTGCCCGCATGGTGGGCCTGCTTTCTTCTTCGATTCAGGCAATTTTTCTGGGTCCCTTGCATTACCGAGCCCTTCAACGTTTGAAGATATCTCATCTTCAGAAAGGTCTCCGTTATGCGGATCAGGTTCCCCTATCAGAGGAGTCTCGTGCAGAGATGAATTGGTGGTTAGATCATATGGAAGCCTGGAACGGCAGAGCAATCCTTTAGCTCTCACCCAGACGTAGTGATAGAATCCAACGCCAGTCGTTGGGGCTGGGGAGCCAGATGCGGATCAGTGTCCACGGGAGGCAGATGGTCCAGCACGGAGTTGAGCCTCCACATCAACTGTTTGGAACTCCTAGCCGGCTCATTTGCAATCAAGAGTCTCTCTCAGAGCGAACGGTTGTATCCTCCTTCGCATGGACAATATCTCGGCAGTGAGATATGTCAACAAGTTGGGGGGAACTCGCTCCCGCATTCTAGCGGAGATGGCCAAGGAGTTTTGGCACTTTTGCCTTCAGCACAGGATTTCAGTTGTGGCGGAGTACCTTCCTGGGACCAACAACTTGGTAGCGGACTGGAACTCTCGCCATCTGAGAAACTTCAGCGATTGGAGGTTACATCCCAGGGTTTTCAGAACTCTGTCTGCGCGGTGGGGCCCCTTTTCAATCGACCTGTTTGCGTCTCGCCTCAACCGGCAGATAAAACGTTTTTTCAGTTGGAGACCAGATCCGGAAGTGTCAAAGACGGATGCCTTTCTTCAGGACTGGTCGCAGGAACGGAGTTACGCCTTTCCTCCTTTCTTGATGATACCCAGGGTCTTAGCTCAGATCAGGCGTCAGCAAGCAGAGTTGGTCCTGGTGACTCCTCTTTGGAGATCTCAGGCTTGGTTCCCGTTGGCAATGGAGTTGAGCTGCGATCATCCGATCCTTCTTCCCTTCCGGGAGAATCTTCTCCAGGACCCTCTGGGGTTGTTACATCCATTGATCCTGTCGGGTCAGCTATCCCTGGTGGCTTGGCGTCTTTCAGGGAAATATGGAGCATCCCAGGTCTTTCGCAAGAGTCTTCCGAGTTTATTGCAAGTTCCTGGTCCTCCAGTACTCACAAGAGATACGCTTCGGCCTGGAAGCGATGGACTTCTTGGTGTAGTTCTAGGAGTGCGGATCCTTCTTCAGCAGGTTGCTGTCTGGTCCTAAATTTCCTATCCTCTCTAGCGGCGTCAGGTCTAGCGTATCGCTCTATCAATAATTATAGGTCTGCTATTTCGGCAGGTCATTTACCAGTGGAGGGTAATCCCATTGGGGAGTCTCCAATTGTGTGTAAATTAATGAGGGGTATCAGATTGGCTAATCCCCCTTGTCCTCGTTATTCCTCCCTTTGGGATGTGAATATTGTCCTTTGTTTTTTAGAAGCTTGGCCTTCCAATAGATTTTTGTCTAGGAAACAGCTGTCAGCTAAACTAACTATGTTGTTATGTTTATTTCTTGTAAGAGAGTTTCGGATGTTAGGGCTCTGGATTTGGCTGGGAGAGTGTTTTCCCCTGAGGGGGTTTCTTTTTCTATTTTGCGTAGAACTAAATGCAATCTGAAGACTGTTTCTTATCCCTGTTTTGTAGACAATCCCAAACTTTGTGTGGTGCAGTGCCTTAGAGCTTATGAGGTGAGTACAGAAGAATTTTGTTCTGATATGGGGGGTCAGTTACTCATTTCGTTAGTTAAGCCATATCATCCTGTTTCCTCAGCCACCCTTACTAGATGGATGCGTTGGTTACTGAGTGAAGCAGGCATTGATATTTCTAGATTTGGTGCTCATTCTGCCAGAGGCGCTATGGCTTCAAAATCTTTAGCTTTGGGTTCTCGTTTAGAGGACATTTTAAAGGCGGCGGACTGGTCTTCCCCGTCGACTTTTAAAACTTTTTATTGTAAACCTATTGTGGATATTGCATTGGTGGTTGCGAATCAGCTTTGAACAAGCATAATCTGAGCCTCCGGTCCTGACATAGAATAAAAAATGTTCTAGCTTTCGCGTTAAGAATTTTTCAATTCTATTAAGGACACGGAGGCGAGGATTATCCCGCCGCACTGTTGTATATGTTTTATTGTGGTACATATTATTTATTTAAGTTCATGTACAAGTTACGGTATTTCAGTGCTAACCCACCCTACTTAGTAGTAATATAAGTATATCTGTATGGTATGCAGTTTTTATGGCCTGAATTTTTCCTTTTTCCTAGGAAATGAAGAGAAGTAGTTCGGCTTGTTCCAGTTTCGCTCTACTTCCAGTCAAGTTGGATTCCAGTTCTTCCGTTTTTTCAGGATTTCGTTTTCAAGTTTCATGTTAAGACTTTGACTTATCTGTTGCGAGTTTGAACAAAGAAAGAGGAGTGGCTGGGTGTGGTGCAACACTTTATAGGCTTCCTCCTCTATGGTCATCACGTGATATTGCAAGTGTTGGGACATGTAGTTTTTTTGTTTTCCATGATTTGCATTGGCTGCTGTTAAAATAAAGGATGGAAAGAGAAGCATAATCCTCACCTCCGTGTCCCTAATAGAATTGAAAAATTCTTAACGCGAAAGCTAGATTTTTTTTTATTGCTGCTGGAGTCTTGCAATCTGAATCTGAAGAAACACCTAGGAGAGAGACCCTAAGTAGCCCTGAAAGGGGGATTGGCCAGTTACACAGGTGAGCACCTATCAGGGGAGGGCTCTGATGTCACCGGCTGGCACTGGCCACCCAGGTGCTCCCAGAGTGACCCACCACCTTGGAATCCAAGATGGCAAAACCCAGGGACACTCTGGAGGAGCTCTGGGCATCACCCCTGGGGTGGTGATGGACAGGGGAGTGGTCACTCCCCTTTCCTTTGTCCAGTTTCGTGCCACAGCAGGGACTGGGGGTCCCTGAACCGGTGTAGACTGGATTATGCAAGGAGGGCACCATCTGTGCCCTTCAAAGCATATCCAGAGGCTCTGGGAGGCTACCCCTCCCATGCCTGTAACATCTATGTCTGAAGGAAGAGGGTGTAACATCCCTCTTCCAAAGGAAATGCTTTGTTATGCCTTCCTGGGCTTAAGGTGCTTGAGCAACAGGAGGACAGAAACCTGTCTGTGAGGTGGTAGCAGCTGGGGCTGCCTGGAAAACCTCAGAAGGCTGGTATGGCAGTACAGGGGATCCACCGTGGAGTCCCTAGAGTGCACGGAATTGTAAAACCAATACTAAAATCAGTATTGGGGTGTAATTTCCAGATGTTAGACACCTTAGATGGCCATATTCAGAGTTACCATTGTGAAGCTGGACAGAGGTATTGAGCTATGTCCAGTGCACGCGTAAAATGGCGTCCTCGCACTCACGAAGGTTGGGAATATTGTCCTGGACGACATGGGCGCACCTCCGCCAGTGCAGGGGTGCCTTCACACACAGGTACTTTGAACCCAGCCTTTAGGGTTGGAAGGCCTGACATATAGGTGACTTATAAGTGACCTGGTGCAGTGATAATGGCTTTGAAAGGGTGCATGCACCATTTCACGCAGGCTGCAATGGCAGTCCTGCAGAAGCCTTTGCATGGGCTCCCTATGGGTGGCAAAGTAATGCTGCAGCCCAAAGTGATCCCCTGGAACCCCAATGCCCTGAGTACCTAAGTACCATATACTAGGGACTTATAAAGGGGCACCAGTATGCCAATTTGGGATGAAATACTGGATTACCAGTATGTAGTGACAATTTTGAGAAGAGAAAGAGCATAAGCACTGGGGTCCTGGTTAGCAGGATTCCAGTGACACAGTCAAATACACTGACATCAGGCAGAAATTGAGGGTAACATGCCAAAAAGAGAGTACTTTTCTACACCTATTGGAGTTGTCTAAAATGAAAGAGAGCTGCAAACTAGACACAAGTGCCCTGTTAAATCTTGTTGAAGGTAAGGGTGTTGGTTATATCTTTACCACCGGATCATTTATGGGAGCTACTCCAAAACTGTCTTATTTATCCTAGAATAAAGTGAAAGGACAATTTGGTCAATTTTCTCTCAATATTGGTACTGGTTCAGTCTGTATGGGACCAGCTTTGCTGTGTTTGGTATGAAGACTGGTACTGGTTCCTACAGAATATGCTCCGACACTGAAACATTTGACAGGGCTACGTATTTTGTTTTAACTGCACTTTTCTAACATTGTTGTGTGTGTTCTACACTGGTGGAGCATGACTGGCCTCGCATGAAGCTGATGGTGGTGGGCTATGACTCTTTCTCTAACAGTCCGTTGTTAAAAAAGAGAATGATTTGCACTCTATTCGAACATTATGCCTTACCGTCTTACCAACTCAGTTTCTTATACTAAGCATGATTTGTTCAGTAGATACACAGGTGATGTTTGCACCCTGTTGGAGAAAGGTCTTTTCTTGTGCTCATAAACCACCAACCTATATAGGGACACTGAGCTGTGATGAACTTGGATGATGAATTTTATTGTCTTTTATTATATAAGGTTGAATACCTGGTAGTTCTTCCTATTACACAAATGAGCTCACTATCATATGATGAGCTACTCTTTGACTGCTTAGTGGAAGTTTATAGTATGGAAAAACACAGGACTTAGAAATGTTTTTATTTCTGTTTCGCTTATTTCTAGGCCTTGTAGTTAGATGACTATTTCCTAAAGAGACCCTAATAATCACATGGCGTTGAACCATCGTCAAACCCTTCCACTTGGTTGTTATGTGTAATTTGACTTCAAGGGATTCCACGATGGCATATGCAGCCCCTGTTATGAATTTGATAAATCAATGCATACAACCATTGGGAATTGTACAGTGCCTTTTATATATGTTCTCTGTATAGATAATCACCATTGGAGCACTGTGTCCTCTGCACTATGATCATTTATTTTGTTGACTGTACACTTGATTGGAGTCAAAACATTACAAGATGCAATCTATATCAGTCCTGTATTTTGTTTTCTTTGTAATCAATTTTGGGCCTATGAATAAACATGAGTAACTCTGTGTTCCTTCTAGGACAAATCAGAAGGGACCACTTTGAAATGAGTCACATGGGACAATTGTTATAGTAAAACATGCTGTTAAATCACCCAGCAGAGAACAAGAACAAGAGCCCAGATTTACTAAGGGCTTTTGTTGCACTTGTTTCACAAAAGGCAATGCAAGGCAGCCCACGCCCTCAAATCAGATTTACTAAGCCACGCAAAGCTACCTTGCGTGACTTAGTAAATCTAGAGTAACGCAAAGTAGTGAAAGTCGCTGCTTTGAGTTACTCAGCGCTGGGAAGGGGTTCCATGGGTGGAGTGTGGGCGTTCCCACGCACCAACCCATGGATTTCAGAGCATTCTCAGATTTACTAGGAATAGTGTACCTGGGAATGCATCAAAATGCTACTCCATCCTAACAATGGCTTAACGAGGAAAAATTTGTTTATTTATCCTTGTTATTTTCTCTTTTTATGAGCAGCACACATCGAAAGAGTAAAATGCCTCTGATGATTGTTTTTGTGCGGGAAGATGTTCCTTCCTGCACAAAAGCAATCCTGCCAGTAACAAAGGCATTTTCAGTCTCCTTGAAGCACTATAGTTACCCAGAGACACTTCTGTTGTGAAAAGTGCTGCACTCAACAAAGGTGACAACATGGTGACATCAGAAAATGTATATGTTGACCAGGTGGCCTAATACTGTGCTTCTGAGTCCAGCTTATGCAATATAAATGAACCAACCATGTAACATTGACATTGTAACAAACATGTTATTGACTACTGTTCACACACTCAAGTGAGGCACCTGGCAGTGAGGAGAGGTAGGACAGAGGAGGATGTAGCAGGGATGAGAGTGACACATGGGTTTCAAGCTATGGAAGGTGAGTGTTGCCAGATTCATTACTGCCCACTATGGTGCAACGCCTCCATGTGCCTTCCCAACATTGGCAGAGAATGTGGCACTGTGGCCAGAGCTGCCAACTTTGGAATTTGGGAACCAGGTTGTCATTGGCTCAACATCCTCTAATTCTGGGCAAATCACTTAACGTCCCTGTCCCTAAAATAACAAATTATGAATGTGTCCTTGTGTAATGTATCTGGTGCTCATATAAAGTGCTCCAATACCTTTTGGTCGAGTTTGTGCTATATAAAACTGCAAAAAGAAAAAAAAGAGACATGGTATAACACACACATTTCTGAAATACGGTTTAACATCCATTTTTGATCCATGGCGGAGAGTAGCCCTGTAAACATGTCTGTGGCCTGCTACTGCAGAGCATGTATGTTCAGTTTCACTGCTATCTTGACTTCGCATTTAAAATTTCCTGCAAAGCCTTAAAATGCCCTTTTATTACATATAGGTCACCCCTAAGGTATGTCCTAGGTAGTCCATAGGGCAGCGGGCTATGTAAGTAAAGGGTTGGACATGCACTTTTAAGTTTTACATGCCCTGATAATGAAAAACTCCTAAAGTCATTTTTCATTACAGAGAGACCTACTCTTCTCATAGGCCAGTACTGGGAATTCCTTAATATACTTTTAAGATGTAATTCCAGATTAGAAAGGAGTAGCTGCATCATGTTTCATATAATTGGAATGGTAATGATAAATCCTCTTTACTGGTGAAATCGGATTTATCATTACTTTTTTAGAAATGCCACTTTTAGAAAGTGGGCATTTCTCTGCTCTCACGTCTCTGTGTGCCTGACAGCCTGTCTCCAATACACCTCTGGACTGGGAAACAGCTACATTTGGGTATTCCCTCCAGACAACCACAACACAGGACACTCAACTGCACTGGCATACTGATGGGTCTTCCTGGGCAGGAAGGATGGGTGGGGCACACAGTCTGACCCCACAGAAAGGGCTGATTACCCCCAACTGATAGTCTGGAGACAGGGCTGGGATGAAAGAGGGGACCTGTGCACTTCAGGGAGCTGCTTTGAAGCCACCCCCACTTCAAGGCCACTTTTGGGTATTGCAAATCAGTACACTTCTGGACGTGGGAAGAACTCTGCTGGAGTAAAGATTGCTGTGCTGTAAGGACTGCAACTTTGCTTGGTCTGTTCCAGGGAACAGCTTCTCTGTTTTGCTGAGCTGCCCTGCTGCCTGCTGATCCCTGCCCTGCTGAGCACAAGGACTGGACCCATCTTGCTGAACCCAGAATGACTCCAAGGCCTTGCTGGCTTGCCCCTGTTCTCCTGCAGTCTCAGAGACATCAAAGACTGTCTGGAACTCTCCTGGTGCTGTTGGAGTCTGCCATCTATTAGTCCTACCCTTCCCTGAGGAGCACCCTCCAGTCCTAGACCTCAGAAGTGTATTCTGCCAACTGATTTCGGCGAAAACCGACGCACCACCTCAAGTGCATGAGAAATTTATCCGCTTTGCTCCTTCAACGCTGATGAAGAGGCTGTTCGATGACAGCAGATTCACATTCTACGCAGCCCAACGACGATGCTCTGTGCGACTCAACGACGACTCAGGACATTCACTTCAGTGGAGCCTGACGACGTGGCAATGACCCAATTGTGTGTAAAATACCGACTCATCATGCCCTCTACATCGACGCTTTGCTCCATCAAAGGTACTGTTTCAGCGGACCCTGCATGGGTTCTGTAGCCAGCTACCATCCATTGCAGTCGGCCTGAACTTTGGATTTGCTCCGGTCCCTCCTGACCTACAGGGAGTGCAGAATTATTAGGCAAGTTGTATTTTTGAGGATTAATTTTATTATTGAACAACAACCATGTTCTCAATGAACCCAAAAAGCTCATTAATATCAAAGCTGAATATTTTTGGAAGTAGTTTTTAGTTTGTTTTTAGTTTTAGCTATGTTAGGGGGATATCTGTGTGTGCAGGTGACTATTACTGTGCATAATTATTAGGCAACTTAACAAAAAAAAATATATACCCATTTCAATTATTTATTATTACCAGTGAAACCAATATAACATCTCAACATTCACAAATATACATTTCTGACATTCAAAAACAAAACAAAAACAAATCAGTGACCAATATAGCCACCTTTCTTTGCAAGGACACTCAAAAGCCTGCCATCCATGGATTCTGTCAGTGTTTTGATCTGTTCACCATCAACATTGCGTGCAGCAGCAACCACAGCCTCCCAGACACTGTTCAGAGAGGTGTACTGTTTTCCCTCCTTGTAAATCTCACATTTGATGATGGACCACAGGTTCTCAATGGGGTTCAGATCAGGTGAACAAGGAGGCCATGTCATTAGATTTCCTTCTTTTATACCCTTTCTTGCCAGCCACGCTGTGGAGTACTTGGACGCGTGTGATGGAGCATTGTCCTGCATGAAAATCATGTTTTTCTTGAAGGATGCAGACTTCTTCCTGTACCACTGCTTGAAGAAGGTGTCTTCCAGGAACTGGCAGTAGGACTGGGAGTTGAGCTTGACTCCATCCTCAACCCGAAAAGGCCCCACAAGCTCATCTTTGATGATACCAGCCCAAACCAGTACTCCACCTCCACCTTGCTGGCGTCTGAGTCGGAATGGAGCTCTCTGCCCTTTACCAATCCAGCCACGGGCCCATCCATCTGGCCCATCAAGACTCACTCTCATTTCATCAGTCCATAAAACCTTAGAAAAATCAGTCTTGAGATATTTCTTGGCCCAGTCTTGACGTTTCAGCTTGTGTGTCTTGTTCAGTGGTGGTCGTCTTTCAGCCTTTCTTACCTTGGCCATGTCTCTGAGTATTGCACACCTTGTGCTTTTGGGCACTCCAGTGATGTTGCAGCTCTGAAATATGGCCAAACTGGTGGCAAGTGGCATCGTGGAAGCTGCACGCTTGACTTTTCTCAGTTCATGGGCAGTTATTTTGCGCCTTGGTTTTTCCACACGCTTCTTGCGACCCTGTTGACTATTTTGAATGAAACGCTTGATTGTTCGATGATCACACTTCAGAAGCTTTGCAATTTTAAGAGTGCTGCATCCCTCTGCAAGATATCTCACTATTTTTGACTTTTCTGAGCCTGTCAAGTCCTTCTTTTGACCCATTTTGCCAAAGGAAAGGAAGTTGCCTAATAATTATGCACACCTGATATAGGGTGTTGATGTCATTAGACCACACCCCTTCTCATTACAGAGATGCACATCACCTAATATGCTTAATTGGTAGTAGGCTTTCGAGCCTATACAGCTTGGAGTAAGACAACATGCATAAAGAGGATGATGTGGTCAAAATACTAATTTGCCTAATAATTCTGCACTCCCTGTAAAGTGCTCTTTTGAGCACTTGTGAATTCTAAGCACTATTTCACGATTAATCTTTAAAAATTAATATCTTGACTTCTACTGGTTGAATTTTTGATGCTTTTGTCTTGTTTTACTCAGATAAATATTCTCTATTGTTCTAAACCTGTGTGGTATTTTTTTCATTGTGTTACTGTATGAGTGTGTTGCACAAATACTTTACACATTGCCTCTTTTGTTAAGCCTGCCTGCTCTGTGCCAAGCTACCAGAGGGTGAGCACAGATTAATTCAAAGTGTGTATCAGACTTCCCCTGACTAGTATTGTGGTCCCTATTTGGGCAGGGTGCATACCTCTGACAACTAGGAACCCAATTTCTAACAGAGGGTCATGAGAATCCAATCTGTACCTGCAGCTGTGCTTGTAGACATCACAGATTAGGATTGCCTGCTAAAGTGCATTTATCTTTCATCAGGTTGATTTGGCAACCCCATCAGCAGAGCAGGGACAGTGCCACGACCTCAATCCCGAAGACTCAATCCTGGTGAACAGGCATGTGCTCAACACTGTTAGAGCCTAGCTGAACCAACACTACTCAGAGGATTAGGCATCGCACACAAAAAGACAGGCAGATGAAGAAGTGGTGGCAAAAGCCACTGATTCACCTGTCAGACATGTGTATCCTGCAGGAGAAGAAACGTAAGTTGAAACTCTGCTAGATGGGTACCAGCAGACCAAGACTGGTCAGGCCCTAGAGCTCCTGGGACAACGTCAAGGTGAAGATAGTCAAGAGTCTTGCATGAAGTGAAAGAGACAAAAGATCAAAATGCAAGCCCCACATTTCTCAATTTCTGCCCCGGAGGGGGTGACATAGCATCAATCCACTTTACCTATGCATTATCATGTTCTATATTTATTAATTTGTTTTATCAACAGAACTTTTTTTAACTGTATCTTTCAAATTTTGATGTTCCACTGGAAACTGCTGAGCTGCCCTGGGTCACATGGAAATGGCAGTAATGTGCGTATTTATCCAATACAGCGCATTCCTGTCCTTTCCCTCTGCACTGGCATCCTTTTGGAAGCCTAGAGTCAACGAGGGCACCGTTGCACTATGGTGCAAGGGTGCCTGCTTTGCATGAAGGATTGTGTTTGTGCAAAAAGGGACACCTTCCTGCACAAAAACAATCCTGCGAGGCTACATACAGCACACATAGAAAGAGTAAAAAACAAGGAGAAATAAATAAATGTATTTCTCCTCATTACGCCTCTTCTGGTGCATTCCAAGGTTTAGAAGCTCTTGTAAATCTGGGAATGTGTCAAAATCCATGGATGTTGCGTGGGCCGTGCAACACCTAAGGAAACACCTCCCTGGCTCAGAGCGATGTAATACAGTGATTTGCACTGTGTTACATTACTCAAGATTAATGAAGCCACGTAGGGCCACACAAGGTGGGCTTGCATGGCTTCATAAATCTCACAGGTTTGCATCGCCCTTGCACTACGTTGCGTGGTACAAGAGCGATGCAAACCAAGCCATAAATATGGCCCTTAGTCTTGATAAGGCAAAGAAGGGGAAAATATGTACGGTATTGTAAAAGAGACAAACAGAAACTCCTGAAATAGTAGAGTGGAGGGAATGTGAGAAAAGTTATCTGGCATATAACATGATTTTAGCTGGATGACAACCCATTATTTAAGGGATCTATTGTATGTGTAGGAGGACTGTCTATTTTAAACTTGCCTATAACTGGGTGTGTAGCTTCTAGTTAGGCTTAGGAGCAAAAATGAAATTGCATTACTATTTTTGAATTCACCCATTATGAACTCGCGGCCCAGCGGGGAACAGGGACTTAACATTTCTGGTGGCTCCTAATGGATCCGGTGGCAATGTGGCGGTGCAGCAGGTGCAGCACCACCCATCATGCATTCCACTGCCCGTAATTCGGGCAGTGGCATGTGCGATGGGGCTGTGCATGGGGGCCCCTGCAATGCCCATACCAAGTGCATGGTCTGTGCATGCCCCCCCGAGTTCCCCATTCCGACCGCCACCGTGACCCTAGCCATCTGGTGACTGCCACGGTCATAACAACCCCAATAGAGTCTGATTAAACCAATTGCTCCTGTTTTGGCAAATGCCTCTTGTCTTTTGTTTTTTCAAGGTAAATTTACATCCAAGCAACATTTGATGAGCCGAATAGGAGATGATTGGTACCTCGAACTGGACTGCAGCTGAAGGAAGGGGGCCCCGCCCAGATGGATTCACATTTGCGCAACAAGTAAGGTGAGCAGACGCCGCAATTGATTGGAAGTCCTGCTGAATCCGTGGGGCGGAGGTCCATCCTGAAGCTGCTGTCAAAGGGTAAGAGACTGCATAATAGCCTTAGTCCCAGTATTTGGCGTATGGCAAACTAGGAAGAAGCATACAAATTTAACCTGAGAGCCCTGTTACTGACAGAAATCTAGCATGTTACCTATTTTATGTGTCTGAACTGAGTAGTTGCAAAGCGGCCTCTAAGGCGTTCCAGAGGAGGTCACCTTTTGATTTGAATGGTCAGCAGGCTAGGAAAGGTGAATGTTGTTCGCTTGGACCGCTGTCCATCACACAGATGGTACGCCTGTCCCTTAGGTTTGATACAGGGTTGAGGCCTCACACCTTGGACCGCTGGGTGTAACACTGATGTTACGTATCGGCCCTGGGTGTGATATAGGGCCGGCACCTCAATCTTATTTTTTAGTCTAAAAGGGTTTTCTCAAAGCTACCAGTTTTTAACACTGTTGGTATCTGAAAGAAGTGAGAGGTGTTGTTTGCATGGACAGCTGGGCGTCACACAGATCGTACATCTGACCCCTGCGTAAATTTTCTTCGGGCAATAGGGAAAAATATTTGGATCTGGGCGATTAGGTGTAGCTTGTGTTTGGTAAACAAGGGCCCGTGGTTGTCGAGTTATTCCTTTTCTTCGCATAAACCGTTGTTATCTTAGGCCAGGAGACGATACTGACAGACTATAATGCTCACTTAGCCCTGTGTACCGTGCAAAGCTTCCCCTGGTCACTAGGAGCAGGCTAAGGTATTTTTGACAGTCATCATTTTTTCTCTGTCAGTTTTTTCTTTATTTTAGTTGAAAATTGATGTCTCTTTGATGTTGTGGTGCTGGTAAATTAATGCAACTGTATTTTGACATGAATATTGTGTTTTGTCGATCACTCAAAGTGCTAGATGAAGGTGTTGCTATTTCCCACAATCACTATTTAATACCAAAGTAAAGTTTGCTATTTGATGCCAAATCATGACGTTTGAATTAACAATTGCACTTTCTTCTAGGTTGTGACCCTTCATAAGCATTGCTATTTGTGTTTGTGAAATGTTCATGTTTATGCATCTGTAAATAACACTGAGCTCATAGCAAAGTAGTTAGAACTAGCAATCCCTCTGTATATATTTCCCCATGACCAGAGTAGAACGTAGGGTTGC
The DNA here is from genome assembly GCF_031143425.1 of Pleurodeles waltl. Taxonomy (NCBI): domain Eukaryota; kingdom Metazoa; phylum Chordata; class Amphibia; order Caudata; family Salamandridae; genus Pleurodeles; species Pleurodeles waltl. The sequence continues at coordinate 1,176,992,058 of NC_090444.1, forward strand.
CTAAAACCAGAAAAGCTAAAGGTGTATCTGTCCTCTAAAAAACTGCCCAACTTATTATGAAGTTGCCACTAAAACACATGCAAACAGGTTCCCCACAGAAGCTAAAAAACTTAACAGGTTTTGCCTTGAATGGCACACACACACTAAGGCACGGGCATTTCCCTGGCCAAAGGAGGGAACCTTTGACACTAACATAATCGAACACATGAGGACACACATACGGACCATATATGTAGGGCAAACGAAGGACAGGAGTTAAGTACTATTCGAACTATGTGTCATCTTCGAAGAGGCCCAGACCAATAATCCTATTGCACAGTCAGCAAGTAAGGCGTCCACACCTTCCCCGCCATATTCAGGAATGGAGGTGCTCTCACTGATGCCTGCACCCATATTAGGTGATACCAATTTGCCAGTCGAGGGGGTTAGGGGGTCCCCTAACAAACAACAAGCTGTAAAGTTCAGGCATGACAGTCTAAAAGGCCAGAAGGCCCAGACAATCCAAGCACGACCCCAGAGCCCAGTGCTAGTGCTAGAGCTCCCCGAAGTTCAACACCCCGCCCCCCCCGGCCGTCGTGTTCAACCCATCGAACCACAGTGGCACAGAGAACATGCACTCCCACTGGTTTCGGTAAACACACTTGAATGACAGGAAGATTCTTAGTGGTTCTGGGCAGTGACACAACTAACAGGAGTGAGGAAAGTGGTCCGGGTCCTCTGGGATCTGATGATGAGGGGGGGCACAGGGTTTGCTCAGGTAGCGGCAGAAACAACAGAAAGCGAGTTTGAGGGCAAGTCCCGACCAAAAAGAACAGCTCATAGCTCAGAATGAAGGAGGCAACTTAGGTGGGATTTAGAGGAATGGTGCAAACTAAGGAGGGGGGAGAGAGAGAGAGAGAGAGAGAGAGAGAGAGAGAGAGAGAGAGAGAGAGAGAGAGAGAGAGAGAGAGAGAGAGAGAGACAGAGAGAGAGCACCCTGGAAGCACAAAGAGAAAATAGAGTAGCGGGCCCTCCACCTGAGGAGAGCTGGGGTAGGTACAGAGCACCATTTGGGTAGGAGAATGAAGCAGAACAAGAGTATAGGCTTTTGGATGGAATCCAAGCCTTACCAGATCATCAACGTAATAGAGGGGCTGACCGAGGAATAAGAGACCAAGGTAGCCTGGTGCAAACTCAACTTTGACGCAGGAGATCCAAAACGGCATCTTTGCGTGCGCATCAGGGGAGCAGTGATGAAGACGTTGCTGCTTCTTGAATGGTGAGATCTTTGCATGCCCATTTTGTCGCCTGCTAGCCTGCTGGACCGAGGGAAGAGACCAGTGCGATTGACCCTGGCCGGAGTCGGGATCCTTCGAACCAGAGGACATGGCCACTGCAGAAGCCTGCATCCGGCACGGAGGGGAAGATCCAAACTGGAACATTCCCTACACGCAGGATTGTCTAAGAAGATGGTAACGCATTGTTCGAGAGAAAGCGGTGGAGCTACCCAAAATATGCCTGCTATTGCAGAAAAACATGTTAGGGACCATCTATGTGCATTAGGCTCATTGGATAAAGAAGGGCTAAGGACCAAATTGCTACCATTGTTGGAGGGGCCAGGGAAAGGGATCTAATGTTTTGAGAAGAACACCACAGGAATAAACCTAGCGATAGGCGATGTCAAAAGTCTGCTAAGTAGTTTGCCCGAGCTTGCATACTAGCAATCATGCTGACAAACACTGCGCATGGCGTGGGCCACATTCAATTTGTACAGGCATCAAATATGGATGGCCCTGAGGGAAATATTCCATGACTGCCCTTTTTGCAGGGTCACCCTAAAACTTTTTAACTCCTTCCTCCTATTTTTTCTGACCTGCTTTTGCTGGCTTGAGGATTCTGGGCACATTACCACTGTTAACCAGTGCTAAAGTGCATAAGCTCTCTGTCTAAATTGGATTGGTGATTGGTTTCTCCATGATTGGCATATTTGATTTGCTAGCAAGTTTCTAGTACAGTGCACTCTGCGTGTGCAGGGCCTGTAAATGCTAATTGTGCCACCCACATGAGTAGCCCTGTAAACATGTCTCAGACCTGCCACTAGAGTGTCCGTGTGTGCAGTTTTAACTGCCAGTTTGACCTGCCAAGTCCATTCCAGGCCCAAACCTCCCCTTTTACTATATGTATTTCACCCATAAGGTAGGCCCAAGGCAGCCCCATGGCCAGGGGACTGTGCATTTAAAAGGTAGGACATGTAATGGTGTGTTTTACATGTCCTGGTAGTGAAATACTGCTAAATTTGTTTTTCACTACTGCAAGGCCTATCCCTCTCATAGATTAACATGGGGATTCCCTTGAAATATACTTTAAGTGTAATTTCCCATTGGGAGCAGATAGAGATGGGGAGTTTGGGGTCTCTGAACTCACATTTTGAAAATACATCTTTTGGGGAAGTTTGTTTATAGATTGTAAGTTTGAAAATGCCTCTTTTAGAAAATGAGTATTTTCTTGCTTAACCATTCAGTGCCTCTGCCTGGCTGCTGAGTACACGTCCGGGTCAAGATGACAGTTGGGGTATTTGTGAATTCACTCGACAGTCACACATAGGGAGCTGAGGTATGCCCTGCATATCCTGATAGGTCTTCCTGGGCTAGAGTGGAGGGAGGAGCTGACACCTGCACCTGAATACGGCTGTGCCTGTCCTTACACAAAGCAGTCTCCAACCCCCTTGAGTGTGTCTGAGGCCAGGACAGGAAAGGCAGGTTCTTGTGCACTACAAAGACTTTCCTCTGAAATTTGCCTACTTCAAAGGCAGGAATAAGTATTCGTATTGTGCCTCTGAGACCACAACTTCAGAACACTTCTGGACTGAGGACATTCTGCCAGGCAGAAGAGAAGGATGCCTGAGAACGATATGCCACTCTGCCTGTTGCTTTGCTGTGCTGGCCTGCTGCTGCTACTTCTGCCTTGGGAGTACAAGGACTGGACTTTGCTTTCTACATCCTGCATTCCATGGTTCTCCAAGGGCTTGAACTGAGCTTGCCTCCTGTTAAGAAGGTTCAGGGACATCAAAGACTTCAGCTGCCAGCCCCTGGATTTTCTTGCTGAGAACTCTGTCTCACCAGAGGGTGCCCAGTCCAGTTCCTAAGCCGCTGGGAGTGAATGCTTGCCTAAAACAAGAAGAATGTGATACATCGACTCCGGAAGACTCCAAAATGGGTGCCGCTGCCCGACTCCATGTCGCTGCCTGCATCTAAAGCCATGGTCCCAGCTGAAAGGCAACGACCACAACTGACGCCGCAGACCCAGCGCCGCTGGCCTGAAGCCTCCGCAGCACCTCTGAAGTCCCACGATATTGTGAGTTCCAAGTGCTGTGTCACCAATGTCCATGACATCCAAGTGTGCCACGGCACCTGTGGCCCCGTGGTGTGACCACAACTCCAAGAGGTCACCCCATTGCATCTTGACCCGCCAAATTCATCAACCCCCCGCGGATAGTAAGGAACTGACGCCTCGCCACCGATGAAGCATCAGCTCCCCTGTAACCATAAGGAACCAACGCCTCACCTCCCATGCCTCGCAGTAAGGAACCAATGACTCACCTCCCCAGTAGCAGTAAGGAACCGACACAGCACGAGCCCCTGCAACGCCTCACCTCCCCGACTCCATGCAGCGTCTTTGTTTCATCATTTTGAAAGGTACTGTACCTGGGGACCGTGCAACTCAGTGACTGACGCCACACTCCCTCGCGAGTGGCATCGGACTGTTGGGCGCAACTTCGTCAACGACACCATGATAGCCCCAGTTGGAGCTCTTGTGTTTCTAAGCGCTTTATTGGGATTTAATCTTGAAAAATGCATATCTTTATTTGTGTATGTTGAATTTTTGTCATTTTGGTCTTGTTTTATTTAGATAAATATTGGCTATTGTTCTAAACTGGTGTGGTGTCCATTTGTAGTGTTTTAAATGGGTTACTGTGTGTGGGTACAAATTCTTTACACATTGCCTTTGGAATAAGCCTGACTGCTCATGCCAAGCTACCAAGGGGGTGAGCAGAGGTTATCTTAGGAGTGTGACTCCCTTACCCTGACTAGAGTAAGGGTCCCTACTTGGACAGGGTGTAAACTGACTGCCAACTAAAGACCCCATTTCTAACAGGCAGGAACTATGGAACCTGGGGAGACCGTAACCAATTTTCTGGATAGGATGAGGGAACAATGGGGACAAGAGACAGGACAGCCATGGACTGATACAGGCCCCGGGCCTCATTCTTTTACAATGTTCTCAAAAAGGGGCTTCCCACCGAAAAACGAAATGGATTAAACAGCGTAGTGGAGCTAGACACCAAACCCTGGCGGGAGATACAAGCTCACATAAATCACTATCACAAAAAGAAACAAGAAAAGGACAGGGAAAGATAGGAGCGAGCTCGAATAGACACCGCTAATTGGTCCAACACAAATTGAAAAAAAAACGCCCTTGAGGGGGCCGTGCCGGCTGTGAGCGTGCAAATGGTACCAGTTCTGAAGAGAGCTCCACTGCAAAACCACAGAGGATTTCAACCTAGCTACAACAGTGGAAACCAGGGAGGTTGGCAGTAGCCAGACTTTAGAGAATGTTACTATTGCCATAGAATGGGCCACATGGCCAACAGATGCCGGCTAAGGGCATATCACAAACAGAGGTTGATGAGCCGGGGCCAGTCCCCACAAAATCTACTTCAACAAAAACAAGCCTAGGGAAACCCAAATGCACCTTACACTCAGCTGCGGGGAAGTCAGTCCACCGCAGCACCAAAGCAACAGGGGCCAGGTTGTTGGACAAACACATGCCAACAGCAAACAGGGAACCCAGCCCAAGAAGGACCAGGGCCACAACCACAGCAGAGAGGGTTAACTGTTTACGGAAGTAATGCTTCACACAAAGGCAGAACCCCAATGCACAGTAAGTTAAAATCCCCAATCCGAAGCATCAATTTCACGCACATCTCAAAATTTGCTGTACTAAAACTTAAAAGAAAGACCACCGAGACATTATTAGGGATTCGAGTCTTAAATTGCGTTGGGGAAGGTCGAGACTGCTCAGGACTGCTGTAAGTATAATATTGATTGGGTGTCCTCACTATAGTCTGCCATTCAGGGTGCCTGAGGGAGTCTAGGCCCCACTCTGCTGCTGATCCCCCAGGGCGGGTTTGACTGGCCACACCCCAGGTAGGTAGCAGTCTGATGAGGGGGGATAGGGCGGCTCCCCAACCAGTGCTTAAAAGCAGGTATCCAGGTCCCGCACCCACGAGTCAATATGGACAGGTTCCGATCACCAAGTCAGAAAGTCCCATTCTCGGGCACCCAGCACAGGACCAAAATTCCTCCATGGCGTGTGGTCTCAATAGGGACCCCAAAAAGCTAGCAGGCTCCAGCCAAATGGAGACCACCCTTGTAGTTCCAAAACTAGCCTGTCCTCTAGTGTAGGGAGCCAGGTTCCCCATGCACTTGTGATAGTGAGGAACCCATAACCTCTGCAGATTGTGAGCACTGCATGGATTCAAATCTGACAGATTGCGAAGCACCACATGGCGCCGAGTCAGCAGAGGGGTGCTCACCAGAACAACCATCCGTCCCAGTCCATTACCATCATTTTGTGCAAATTTCGGCGAGGTCTTGGCCTTGCACCAGACTCTCCATGCAGCAAGATTTTACCTCCTCCTTTCCCTCAAAGCTTTCCAAGTACCCTAAGCCTGCCCGCCAAGTCCTGCCCCTCCAAAATAACGAAAGAAGCATGTCGCTGGTTAGAAGTCCCTAGCCACAGCCAGGAACCACAGGTCCAAATAACCTGGTGGGAAATGCTCACAATGATGAACAGCACTGAGCTCAGTCTAATTCGATCAAGGAAGACCTAAGAGCCATCTCCCTCGTGGTGATGCAACATCGATAAATGTTAGACTTAATGACCGGGATGGAGGGAGGGTAGTGTTCCAAGATTGGTTCGTCCCGCTGCACGTTTATCCCAGGCAATGACATGGACAATGGGACTCTGACTCTTGCCATCCAAGCACTGCACCCCTCACAAAGAGACATGTGTGAGGAGGAAGGTGCCCCTGAGAAGAAGTGGTTCACAAACTGGTTCTTCTGGCTCCCTCGGTGGGTGACCAGTCTGTGCACGTCATTGTTGCCCGTTTTCATATTATTATTGCTTTTGAGTGGTTTTCTGCAAGTGTGGGTTTCCAGCTGTAAAAAAAAAAAACAGTCCTCAAATTGAGTAGAATGCAAGCAACTAGGGAAGTAGTAATAGTCAAAACTTAGAACAACACACTCCCAAAAATGTGACTCTCATGAAGTATGGGTTAGGTAATGTAGTTGAAAATTCAACTTGAAGAGGGAATATTAATACTGAAAAAGTCGAGGTCAATGTGCACATTGATCCATTCGTATATAAAAACGAAATAGCATCACTAATATCAAATTCACCCATCATGAACCCCAACTCAGAAATACATGGTCAGGTAGGCTCTGAGACCTAGGCCTGGGGTTACTGATTGACAGGTCACAGGTGGGGTGACACGCAGCAGACAAATGCGTGAACAGGAAACTCAGATCAATCCCGCAGACAGGTGCAGCAACACTGCAATGGTCCAAATAGATTGGCCCCAGTAGAGGGTGTGCGCGTTCCCAAAACTCCATAAAGTCAGATGTCACATGAAGTTAGGAACAATCAGCAAATCAGAACACAGCCCACACACAGTAACAAGCAGCATTCACGTAACCCTCATGCTGGACATCTGGACACGTTACCCACTGGTCCTAATTGTGTCCACGCAAGCTTGAGGCCCACCTGCATTTGTTACCGGGAACCTTATTTACGACTCCGAGACAACAGCCCACATGTAAGAATCCATTTTGTATTGCTCTTTTTCCTTTAACACATGTAGTTTGAGTTCTCTCTCTGAACGCACTGCCTATCGCATATGTTATCTTATGTATATTTGTTTAAGTAAAATAAGCCTGGTTCCACACCACGGGTTCGCAGCTGGTCTCTTTCCCTAGCTGGGGCACGTTACTCATTATAATCATGTGGTAAAAATAACTAACCGACCTCGGCTGTTGTATTTTGGGGAGGGAAAGGCTGTTATCTATACCTACTTCAGGCCAGGGATGCCAGTTGTAAATCTGTCCTATTTGCTGCAGCAAAAATAAATAGACCTTTGGTCATTGATTTATTTTTCACTCTGGCTCTCCGTGTCAAAACTCCTTTGTAAATGCATTTGTAAGTATCTTTAAAGCACGCTTTACAATTTGGCGCCCGAACAGGGACCTTCCAGTGGATGTCTTCAGTAGCGCTGTCACGAGACGTGCTGCCAGTGGGGGGACGCTGTTCCGGAGGTGTAGATTCCAGGGGCCCCTGCACAAAGACTTAGTTTCAAAGCAGCTGCATCTTATCCACCGGGCAGGCCTCTCCCCGCTTTTCATGACGTCCCAGTGAAGACCCTGAACATCGGCTTTTAACTTGACTGATTATTCTGACGCGGACAGCCGGAGAGAAATCCGGGAAAAGCAGATAATCAGGTGAGACTGTTTCTCGCTGGCTGTTTGTCTGCTTTAACTTGCATTTGAGAGAATAATTGTTTTTAGATAATTGTTATCAATTTTGGGAATGATTAGTTCTTGGTAAATTTGCATTTGTACAAGGTACCATTTGACAATTTGTATTACACGTGTTTTGTTAATTTTGAATATTTTGTCCAGGCCTGGACCAATTTGTAAGTTGGTAAGCATTTGATAAAAGGGGTTTAAAAAAGTTACTTTGTTGCATGTTACATTTTGAAATTTAAAAGGTTAGATATGGGAAATAAAAAATGCTGGCAAGGGCTATGTTGTTGTTTTCGCCGAAATCATGTTCCACGTTTAGATAGAAAAACAACCGATCCCAAAAGAGGGAACACCAGGGTGGGACATGTTAAAGGATTATGGTTTAGAGAATAATTTGTATAATAGTATATGGCGCAGATATACTAGACATGGTCCTGACCTCCAGTGGCCGGAGGACGGTTCTTTTGATTTAAAGAAAATAACCTACCTACAGGAATGTTTGTTTCATAAAAAGGCTAGACAACACATGTTTGAGATATACAGAAAATGGGAAACTGAGGCCACCAAAAGAAAAATTAAGACAGATAAATTGGTAGAGAAAGAACAAAGGAAAACCATAACGCAAAAAGCAGCACAATACCACCATTCCCAAACCCAGAAAATAATTGAGTCTGAAGATAGAGTCCATAGACCACAGGTGGAGGGAAGTTATGTATCAAAGCAGACAGAATCCAAACATGCATTAGAGGAAGTTGAGGTATTGCTACAGATGTTAGATAATAGCCCCACTGCACCTCCACCTTACACCCCCCTGCAGTAGCCCAACCTATCATGGGGGCACAGCAACAGCAGCAAGGGCAAGGGCAAAATTTGGGAAATCCAGGTGCACCACCACATCAGCACGTGCCACAGCAACCACAGACCCCAGCCCAAGTCCAAATTTCTCCACCACCTGCTCCACCACTACCAGCCAGCACTGCAAATTTACCAATAATGTCCTCTGCCCCTAATACCCCAAATAGACAACGCCGACAATATACAGCCATTCATCCACTTTCACCCATGTGGAGCACACCTATGAAGTCGATTTCCCCCCGTAGTACACGCTCCACTATTGGGCAGGATGCAAAACGGGTTATCAAAAATCAGTCAGAGACTTGGATGGCACATCCTATTTACACTCACACCGATATTATGCACACAGTACAACAAATGTCACATTTTGGACAGCAATTAGCAATTCAGTACATGATTGAAAAATTGGAAAAGGGATTGGAATTCTTGTACTAGCGACTCTACCCCTCTCCCTTATCAACAGGAATTAAACAAATTTGGACGGGACAGTGTGGCTTGTAAACTTGATAGTAAGGACATAACTGAGGGAGTACGCATTTGCGTTGTAGCCAGAGAAGATGTTCTCAATACGTATGACAAGGAATACCCAATGAGGAAAGTACACCCTGATCTTCCCACTGCGGCCGCAATTGCAGCTGCAGCTGCCACCCAACGACCACCTCCCGTACCTGTGGCCCAGTTTGTCCATATCCCATGGAAAAGGGAGGAAGTAATGGCTATAAAAAAAGACTTGCCAGACCCCCGAAATAATTAAATTGCTATTTCCACCACCACCATGACACTCAAAAACATTGTCTATTTTTTGGGCGTATTATTGGGCCCTGAAGTCTGGCATAAATTTCGAAGAGCAGATGATGCGCCTACTTTGGGAGCTACATAGGGGGTTTTAGAAGCACAAGAAGCACAAAGGGCACCAGGATCCCTGCCTCATCAGGATATTTTAAATTTACCTAACCGGATTATGACTAAATTAGAAACTGTTATTCCCCTTCAGACTGTGGATTGGGGAACACTTGACACTTATAAACAGAAAATAGGTGAAGATGTCCCAGATTATTTTACTAGAATTGAACAAGCTTTCATAGATTTTAGCGGTCAAGACCTCGCCACCGTAAAAGGTATCATGCTATTTGTGGAACGCTTTGTTAATGGCCTTCTACCTGAAATATCACAAAAATTAAAAGCAACAGAGTTCGTGGCTGACGAAGGGACAGGCAGAGATTTTACAGATGGCACAATATTATGAGAGCAGGTATAAGGAAGAATTAGAAAAGAATGAGAAGTCAGTAAAAGAATTGAAGAAAAAGATACTATTACAGCAGGCATATCCCCAGCGGGACATCACCCCTCAACCAAGGGGTGGTTCACCAAGAGGACGGGGAAGGGGTCGAGGCAGAGGTGTATCTGCACCACCCCAAGACCGCCGATTGAATATCAACCAATGCGCCTACTGTAAACAGGATGGCCATTGGCGTGATACTTGCCCATTACTGGAAGGAAGGCAGAGTATGTCACTTGATAGAGGGAATGCGTCAGGTAATACACGAGGGCGAGGACGAGGACGAGGTAGAAATGGTCAGAATTCGCAGAATGTAAACCAGGTCCTGCATAACACTAATATTTTTGACAATGCATTTGAACAACAATATTATGCTGATGATTCTTTTTTTGAATTATACAATTATTAGGACAGCCACAGACAGGGCCAGGGGCGAGTAAGTATTACTGTAGATCAGAGTGGTCCCTATATCGATGTAAAAATCAAAGGAGAGGGCCATAAGTTTCTTCTAGATACTGGCGCCACCAGAACATCAATTGCACATGCTGCAGTCCCCGGGGCTCCCCTGTCTGGGCTTCATACCACGTCAATTGGGATTTCTGGGATCCCCGTGGTGAGCCCCATCTCAGCACCTATGAGTAACTGTAGGACCATTTACAGTACATACGCCACTCTCTTTAACCTCAGGTTGCAATGAAAACTTGTTTGCATTAGATATGTTAAAGAAATTAAATGCAGTTATTCACTGTTCAACGGATGGTGTCTATGTAACTATGGATAGATTTGTCCCTACCCGGTGTATGTTTTCACAGGTATACGACTTACCCCCAGGGCTAGCGGAAATAGACCCTTGCTTATGGTCCAAACGCAAAAATGATGTAGGCATTATGGATTTCGACCCTATTGTAATAAAAATTAAACCAGGTGCCCGGTTACCTCGTGTTCCTCAATACAAATTACCTAAAGCAAGCGAAAAAGGGCTCAAGGCAGTCATTTCTGACCTCGTGCATGCAGGTGTAATAAAGGAAGTAGTGAGCAGCCCCTGCAACAGCCCAATTCTCCCTGTTGTCAAGAAGCAAAGTGATGCTAATAGATCAGATGTTTAACAATCAGTTACTGATAACACAGTATATCGATTAGTTATTGATCTCCGAGAAATAAATAAAATAGTAATTCCCCAGTTTCCTGTAGTCCCAGACATGAATAGTCTTTTCACCATGGTCCCACCCACTGCGTGTTACTTCTCCGTCATCGATTTGAAGAATGCGTTCAGTATTCCAATCGCCGAAGAAAGCCAATATTTGTTCAGTTTCGCAATATTTGGTAGATCATTCTCACTGACAAGAGCTCCTCACGGATTTCTGGAGAGTCCCAGTATATACAGTCAATGTCTTAAACGTCAACTAGATCAATTCAATCCACCTTCAGGCTCTGCACTGTTGCAGTACATTGACGATATTTTAATTGCCTCAGATTCCATGACACAATGTAAAACTGATACTGTTGCATTATTACATCATTTAGCATCCCTGGGACATAAGGTGTCCCTCCCAAAATTGCAGTATTGTAGAGAGGAGGTCACCTATCTAGGACACCTCCTCTCTAAGGAGGGAAGGAGATTAAATCCAGACAGAATAAAACTGGTTCATACAATGACTGCACCACGCACCCCTTCTGAAGTCCGAGCATTTTTGGGATTTACATCCTTTAGCAGACAGTGGATTCCAAATTTTTCACTTACAGCAAAACCATTGATTGCTCTGACACTTTCAGATGTGCCCTCTCCTGTACCTTGGACTGACAGATGTGAGGAGGCTTTTCAGGAACTAAAAAAGGCGATGTGCATTGCTCCTGTATTGGGTAATCCGGATTACAGTAAACCATTTGTTTTATTTGTGCATGAAAAGCATGGCTGTACATTGTCTGTTTTGACACAGGATCAAGGTGGGAGACAACGCCCTTGTGCATACTTCTCTTCCACCTTGGACACTGTGGCGCAAGCATTGCCTACTTGTCTTAGAGGGGTGGCTTCTGCAGCTGCTGCGGTGAAACAAAGTGAAGGGGTTTTTGGTGGCAATCCGCTCACTGTGATGGTTCCTCATGCAGTTGATATTTTGTTAAACAAGACACAGACGCAGCACCTCACCAGTGCTCATCTAACGGGTTATGAATTAACATTGTTCAGTCCAAATATTACTTTGAAGCGGTGCAATGTCTTGAACCAAGCTACGTTACTACCCCTCCCTCAGGACAATGTGGAATTCGATCATAATTGCATTTTGCCACTGAGGAAGAAACCAAGGGACGGGTAGACTTAACAAATACTCCCCTATCTGACCCACAGGGGCAGCTGTTTGTAGATGGGTCTTGCTTCAAGTTACCAGACGGTACAACCACTGCAGCCTATGACATCACCACATTAAAAACAGTGGTTGAATCTCATAGAATCACGCAAAATTCGGCACAGGCGGCAGAATAAATTGCCCTCACCAGAGCTTGTGAAATAAGTGAACATCTTAGTGTTAATATCTACACTGATAGCCAGTATGCGTTTGGAGTAGCTCATAATTTTGGGCGACTCTGGGCAATTAGAGACTTTATCACATCACATGGCACTACCATTCATCATGGCAACTTGATTGTGGCAATTTTGAATGCTCTCGGTTTGCCCTGTCATGTCGCAATCATTAAGTGTAGTGCCCACAAGAAAATTACTGATGATATAGACGAGGAAATGCTTGTGCAGATTCTGTTGCGAAAGCAACAGCACAAGCACCATTTGACAATGCATACGTTGAGAGTACTATCAGTGGGGAGCCCAAGAACGAAGTACTAGAAAATACCTTGCAGTGTGTCAGAGATATTCAAGCAGAAGCAACAGCAGAGGAAAGGGAACAGTGGGAGAAGAACGGTAGACTAGACAGTGAAGGTTGTTACACAGATGACACAGACAGAAGAATATGGATGTTACCTACTTGTTATGTACACGTTATGGTCACTATGGCCCACAGTCCTGCACACATCAGTGCCCAAGGCATCAAGACAACTTTGGACCACGTTTGGAGTAATCCCATGATATTCAAAGCTGCTAATAACCTGGTGAAAAGTTGTATGGTGTGTGCAGTGCACAATGCAGGAAAAGGACCCCTACGCCCCCTGGCCATTTTTCCCCTCCTGGTCTCTCCTTTGAGGCTATACAGATGGATTTTATTCACATGGAACCATGTAACAAACTGAAATACGTGTTAGTGGTAATATGTATGTTTTCAAAATAGATAGAGGCCTACCCATTAAAAGACAATGGTGCCCTCTCTACCGCCAAGATATTACTCAAAGAGTACTTTCCTAGATACGGATTACCAACATTAGTCTGGAGTGACAATGGCTGTCATTTTGCTAATGAGGTAATGGGAAAAGTCTGTACCGCCCTTAACATCAAACAGCGATTTCATGCTGCCAATCACCCACAATCAGCGGGCCTTATAGAAAGGTATAGTTACACTTTGAAGAGCAAAATAGCTAAGATTTGTGCGGAGACCAATTTAAAATGGCCAGATGCTTTGCCCCTAGCATTGATGTCCATTAGGATGACTGCCAGTAGCAAGTCACGATTATCCCCCTACGAAATAGTCATGGGAAGGCCAGCCAATATCTGGGGGGGTACCATGACCAAAGAAGCTTTCTGAAGTACAATATTCTTTGTTTGTAGACTATTGTAAACAATTGACTAAAGATTTACGTTTGATCCACCAACAGGTCAAGGCCAGCCTACCGACTCCTCTTGAAGGCCCTGGTCACCCTTTCAAGCCGGGGGACTGGCTTATGACAAAGAACTTCCAAAGAACCAACAGTCTTCAGCCCAGGTGGCGGGGGCCAGCCCAGGTACTGCTTGCAACACAGACGGCAGTGAGAGTGGAAGGAAGGAAAAACTGGATACATGCTAGCCATTGTAAGCGTGCACCAGTTCCACTGCAATCTACTCCAGCAGCAGAATTACCGTTGTCTCCTGATTACAGAGAAGTAGGGAGACAGGAAACACCTCCACATGATTCAAGTACTACCATTGCTGCTCCTGAGGTGACACAGCAACCCAGTGACGAAGGTTTGCTATTTGAAGATCAACAAACTGATCGATACAACCTGCATCCTCGCCCACCCAAATGAACAGAATTTTGAAGGTGCGTAAAGTGGTGACCCCTACGAAAAACTACATTTACCTCACCCTGATAGCTCCCAGCTTGGAACTGCAAACTGAGGTCTTCTCTGAATGGCCAAGGAATCCTTTGCTCAGCAGAATACGGCACGCTTGCCTTCATGAAATACAGTTCCCCGCTTTCACCGCCACAGGCATTTCCGATGCCCCTGATGTGCCAGCATTAAAACGAGCTATCCTTACTGTTGTTACGCACACCTTGGGCGACGAGGTTGTAAATGATTGTGATGACTGAAACCTCAGCACGAACATGAACACGGGTGACTAGCCTGTGCAACGACACAAGAAAATTAACTGCGATAAGAAAGTGTGTAAGTGGGGTTAACAGTTCTGTGACTGTCCAGAAAAACCAAGTTCCAGTTCTACAGAAGCGGCCAGTCATTAGGGTTGGTGCGGCTTGTAGTCCCAGCGGGAAAGAAGGTGCCTTTTTCTGTTAAGTACCCAGCACACCACAGATCTGATTTCAATTGCTGGCCTCTGCCCTCATTTTTCTGAAACACTGAACAAACTGACGAACTATACTGAAGAAGAGCTTTGAAGTATCGCGACCTACTCACTAAGAGTTGATTTCTCATCAGGAGTAAAAACTCGTCAAGGAGCGACCAAGGGACCCAGGATCAAGCCAACGCCTATTGTCCAGTGTTCGAAAAACTAGTTTATGGACCAATTAGTGCAGCCAAACTGTTAGAGTGGGAAGCACGGCGCTGCTGAACTCTAGTGGATTATGAACATTGAAGGAAACTCACTTATTTGTATACATATATATATATATGATTATTAGTATAGTGGTCTCAATATTTTGCATTTGCAGATTTGGAAATTGTGTGGGTATATTTTTAAACAGTCATAGGTGGTGGAGACAAGTAAAACGGCACCATAGAAAGGTAGTAGGAACAAGGAGGAGAGTAGAATAAAATTATGAAAATATATCCGTTTGGCAGGTCAAATATCCCTCGAGAGAATAGAGAAGAGTGGTCTTATAACTATTTCTACAAAACAATAATGAAGTACTTAGTGACCCTCATGTTAATATGTATAATGTCCAGCGGTGTTGCATCATTGTTGCAAAATCCCACTTTACATCCATTGATAAAGGTTCATGGAAAGTTGGCTGAGACACTAAGGTGGTCATTCTGACCCTGGCGGTCTTTGACCGCCAGGGCGGAGGACCGCGGGAGCACCGCCGACAGGCCGGCGGTGCTCCAATGGGGATTCCGACCGCGGCGGTAAAGCCGCGGTCGGACCGGCACCACTGGCGGGGTCCCGCCAGTGTACCGCGGCCCCATTGAATCCTCTGCGGCGGCGCAGCTTGCTGCACCGCCGCGGGGATTCCGACCCCCCCTACCGCCATCCAGATCCCGGCGGTCGGACCGCCGAGATCCGGATGGCGGTAGGGGGGGTCGCGGGGCCCCTGGGGGCCCCTGCAGTGCCCATGCCACTGGCATGGGCATTGCAGGGGCCCCCGTAAGAGGGCCCCTACATGTATTTCACTGTCTGCTGTGCAGACAGTGAAATACGCGACGGGTGCAACTGCACCCGTCGCACAGCTTCCACTCCGCCGGCTCGATTCCGAGCCGGCTTCATCGTGGAAGCCTCTTTCCCGCTGGGCTGGCTGGCGGTCTGAAGGCGACCGCCCGCCAGCCCAGCGGGAAAGTCAGAATTACCGCCGCGGTCTTTCGACCGCGGAACGGTAACCTGACGGCGGGACTTTGGCGGGCGGCCTCCGCCGCCCGCCAAGGTCAGAATGAGGGCCTAAGTCTCACTGACTGCTGGATCTGCCGGCACTTGTCTAGACACCCTGAGGACCCTATAGGCCTTTATGAAGTACCAGTATCACCAGACGAATATGAAAGAGGGGAAGTGTGTCTTGTACCAAATACCACTTGGAGATGTGACCAACGAGAATATCAGTGGTACCCTAGGTGTGCTTTGCTCCCTAATACCCAGGCAGAATACAAGCTTTCCCCGATTCCTGGAGAGAATGTCACACTTAAAATGTTTCCCATATGTTTTGGTACTGATTTTTACGGGCAAAACCCAGAGGCAAAATACATGGGGGAGGTCCCACCTGAACAATGTGTTTAGACTTTGTTATTTGATATTAAAACGGGGAACTGGGATCTTGAAGGAGAGGAGAAAATAGACAGAAATTGGACTTCATTAATTAATGGGACTCAGCAAAATTACACTGTAAATTATTGGAACCTGTCGGTGAGAGGAGGTTCTGGTAGATCCAGAAGGATTGTTATATGATCCCTCCAGAGAACAAGATAGAAATGGGAAGAATTCACCTGTAATATTGTCACGGGTTTTCCTTGGCCCCCTCTGGGCGGCTAGATGTTCTTATGTTGCACCCTGGGCAAATGTATCATTGCTAAATGAAATATGGGTGGATTACAAGTATTGTAATAGTTCTGAGCATGACACACCCGAGGGTGTGGGTTTGCCCCGAATAAAATACAGCATTATAAATTCACAAATCCAGGGAGGCATGTATTTTGTATGTGGAAGAACTGCATATAAAGTACTCCCTCTAAACTGGGAAGGGATATGTTCACTGGCATACTTGGCACCCAACATTACTGTGATATCAAATATATCATCTTCCCAGCCCCTTAGCATGGGGAGGTTTGCTCATAGGTACAAACGAGGGACGCCCATATTGGAGGAACGAAAGAACTGGGTATTTCAAGTACTACATGTTCTTATTCCAGGATTTGGAAATTTCGACTTACAGCTAGCAATGATGAACATGTCTGCTGAATTAGCCATTGAATTTAATGCCACCAGGGAGGCCATAGGAAGTGTACAGCTAGAAATAAACTCTGCAGCCCAATTAGCGATACAAAATCGGCTTGCTCTAGATTTGATTACGGTACAACAAGGAGGAGTATGTGTTTTAATCCAACATCAGTACCAGCAAAAATGCTGCTACTTTGTCAACAAATCATCAGAGATAGAATTGGATATTGGGAAACTAAAAGAAGCAGTACAGGTATTTGAAAGGGGGGCCAATATGAAGGAGGCAATTTAAGCTTACCATGGTTATGGTCTTGGCTCGGTGGGTGGGGCTAGTTGTTTAAAGACATACTTTTTATAATAATAGCTATTATATTAAGCTGTCTGTTAGTACAGTGCTTACCTGCTTTATGTTCCTGTTTAAAATTGTGTAAACTTCCTCCAGTTAAAATACTAGAAACAAATCGAACTATGATGCAGAGAGAAGAGATAAATTCCCTAATGGCTATTGATCCCACTATTCTCACTACAGATACTGGTTGCTCATATCCATCGGTTATTTATGTCCCCATGAATGTCAATTCCAAGGAAGTAGGAGTAAAATTCAACATATATGAGGAAATTTAGAACTCCTTTTGAAAAACGTTGGTTATGTTCAGGGAGAAAAACTCAAAAAGGGTCAATTTTAAGAATCCATTTAGTATTGCTCTTTTTCCTTTAACACATGTAGTTTGAGTTCTCTCTCTGAACGCACTGCCTATCGCATATGTTATCTTATGTATATTTGTTTAAGTAAAATAAGCCTGGTTCCATACCACGGGCTCGCAGCTGGTCTCTTTCCGTAGCTGGGACACGTTACTCATTATAATCATGTGGTAAAAATAACTAACCGACCTCGGCTGTTGTATTTTAGGGAGGGAAAGGCTGATATCTATAATTTTGAACCACGCAATCCTTTGAAGGGTCTCAAGAATGTGGGAAGTCAGGCAGCTGCAGAAGGGAGTTGAGGACAAAGCAGGGAATGGAACCGGTGTGTGGAAACTGATTCCCTTCTTAAAATATCTGTGTGACGCATATCATTATTTACTTACTTTATGTATCCTTTGATGTATGATTATAAATATCACTGTTAAACGCTCCGTGCCAGCACACTTTACTTCGGGCCAGGGATGCCAGTTGTAAATCTGTCCTCTTTGCTGCAGCAAAAATAAATAGACCTTTGGTCACTGATTTTTCACTCCGGCTCTCCGTGTCAAAACTCTTTTGTAAATGCATTTGTAAGTATCTTTGCTGGAATTGTTTTATGATGCCCGAAGAAAATGTGTAAAACACTGCTCGGATCGACTATGCTTTGAGATAGTTCACAAACCAGGTTTCTGTAACTGTTCTTCCGGCCTTTGTGTTTGATTAAACCAACTGTTCCTGTTTTGCCAAACGCCTTGTCTTTTGTTTTTTCAAGGTAAATTCACATTCAAGCAACATTATCATCCACTACAGCAATGCAATACTGCGCTGTGCACTCCATATAAGGGACAGGCCAGGATTGTCACATATCCACATAGGAACGGGTCCCCAAGTCCAGCAACGCATACTCCAAAGCACAACAGGTAAGTACAAATATAAGGTAGGTAATACATGTATTGCTACTGTATATTACTACAGTGGTTCCCGACCTGTGGTCTGGAGACCCTTGGGGGTCTGCGAAGCCTCCTCAGGGGGTCCGCAACTACTTAGAAAATTAAATAATATTGTCAGATTAGGTTTGCAGCTTTCAGTAATGACTCAGTGGTGGTCCCCAGATTCCAATAAGGATTCAGTTGGGGTCCCAGGGCTCCAGTAATGATAAAGTGGGGATCCACAGATGTCAAAAGGTTGGGAACCACTGAATTACTATATATACTGGTATCCACTCATATTCAAGTGTCACACAGTATGTCACATATACTTAGGTATGTAGGTACACATAAGTAGATTATGCCCACTGTAATGTGACACATAGCCATACTTCATTCTTGCCTGCATTACATCCAGGACAACTGTAATAGAGCCCAATTAGACTTTTCCAACATTTGACACTCTATTACATTAGACCCAACACAGGCTACTTGCATCAAACAGAACTGACGTATTGCCTATGGTTTTTTAAACATTGCTGAAGTTGTGCTTGTCTTAAGACCAACTTCAGCAATGCGCCACTTTTGGGGCTGATGTGTTGCGGCATCCTTGTAGGAGGCTGGCCCTCTATGCAGTGTGCAAAACTAGGCACACTGTGCAGGTGGTCCAGGCAACCACACATTGACTTACCAAGGTACAAACTCGACCACCTAATGCTCTAATTTTTTTAGTAGCTTGGTCGAGCAGTTAGACTAATCTTTGAGAAGTGCAAAGCATTTGTTGTACTCACAGTATCAATAAATGAGACCACACACTCAAAGGAATAACTCAAGACCAATTTACAAAAATAATTTAGATTTTTTTATTTATTTTAAGACAAAGATCATCAGAATCAAGTAAGTACTTTTTAAGTTACTAATTTTTTAAGTTTAATAAAAAATAGTATTTTGTGCGTAATTGTGCACCATAGGAATCACTGGAGAAATTACTTTGAAAATGCACATAAAATCAGGCAATGTGTTTACCAATGTCTCCTTTTACATGTATGTCAATGTCATTGGTGGACTCTATGGATCAGCTGTAGTCAGGTGGGTCCCCCTGGAGTGTCAAGGTTGCAAGGGGTGGTGGACCCTTAGGGCACAGCTGGTTCATCTGTGCAGGCACAGTGCAGCCAGGTACGGAGCGAATCAGTGAGCAATGAGCTGTGCGCAAAGGTGTCCTTGTAAGCAAGAGGTAGGTCTCTTTGAGGGTTTCTTGCAGGTCAGCAGGGGCTCTCTCGTGGGAGGTCCTGTTGGTTTCTGAAGTCCATTGACTGGGGCTTCCGCCTGGGCCTTTTACAGTCCGGAGTGGACTGTCCTTCTTGGTGTCCGACTTGAGGTGACCACTACCTAGGGTTATTGCACGGTTTAGCCACTGGAGGGCGCAGCGCAATCAACCTTGGGACACTTGCAGGGTTTCCTCACAGTCTGTCGGGTGGAGTTTAGTCTGGCTGCGGCATCCGGTTCCTTGGGCAGAAGCTGATCAATGAAGTGGCCTTCAATGGGTCTTTGGTCTCCTGTTGCAGTAGAGTGATGCTTTCACTCTGGAGGGAGATCTTTGGCAATTTTTGAAGAGTGGAGGTCCTCTGGGGGTTTGTAGAGTCTGTCCAACGTCCAAGCAACCCCTCAACTGCGATTGTCGAGTCCTGGGTCCAGCAGGCAGGGTTTGGTGCCTTTCCTTGGTGCAGCAGGACTTCAGTTCCCGAGCCTTGGGTCTTTGTTGCTAGTCTTCTTTTGTCCTTGGAATCTGATTTCATGGTCTAGGGATGACCACTAAATACTGTATTTAGCAGTATTTAGGGGAGTACCTGGTAGTGACCAATGGGTCATCTAACATAGGGTGGTTACACCCACTAAGTGATCACTTCCTGTAGACAGAGGTAACTTCCCTACACCTGATTGGCTATTTTCCTTCCATGCAAGATGGAGGAAAATTAAATGGAGGGGTCACCTCGCATGCAACACCTCAGGGGTGGTAGAAGCTGGAGATGACCACTCCTCCTGTCCTTTGTGTGGTTTCCTGCAGTTGATCCAGCCAAAATTGGGGGTTTGAAACGGGGCAGACATCTGCTGCTAGCAGAAGGCTTGGGGTTGAGTTTCAAGGGTGGTAAGCCCTGTGAAACTCGCTGGCAGGGCAGTGCACATTCCTGAGGGAGGGGTGCTTTGTTCTGGGTCCCAGAGAGCATGATCTCTCACTCTAGGATTCCAGAATCTTGTCTGGTGGTGGCAGGCTGGTTGTGAACGGCCAGCAACCATGCCAGAGTAGTTAGCTTTTGCAGGGGTACATTTTGTAATAAATCCAATACCGGTACCAGTTTGGACTTATCATTCTGAGTGGTTTGATACCAAACAACATATAGTTTAGAGTAGCCATCATGTAGCTATGAAACGCGTACTGACCAATGTCCAGCACATGTATTAAAATGGCTGCCCTGTTAACTTACTATGTCACAGGTTTGACAAGGACACAGTAGAGGCATACTGCTCATGCATCTATGCCCACACATGCAATATAGTGCACCCTGCCTTAGAGCTGGAAGGCCTGCCAGAAGGGTGACTTATCTATGGTGCATGCAGTGTGTAGTGGACAGGACACACAGGCTGTGTGCCATGTCGAATTTGTCTTTTGGGGTTGCATCAGAACACTCAGCCTGCAATGGCAGTGCTGGATGCTTCTGGGTGCACGGCCCTAGAGGGTGTCACAATCTGTGCTGCTGCCCTCATGGGCCTACCCCTAGTACCACATGCCCTGGGTACTTAAGTACCATTTACTAGGGACTTATAGTGGCAGCTAAAGCTGTTGCCAATTGTGCAGATGCATCACAACAGTTTTAAGGAAAGACATCTTGCCCAGGGAACCTGGTTAGCAGGGACCCTGGGCACTAACAGCTTTGAGTCTACATCAAATACCAGGCAAGAAGTGGGGGCAAACCATGACAAAAGAGGCCTTTTCTCACAGTCCTTCCCACTGATGGGTCACAATTTCTGATGCATCCCTGGGACCTTACCCCATGGTGCGCTGTACTGTAAATATGACGCATCCATGGCGTTGTAACCTGGCTTGCCATAGCGCAAGTAATTTTGATGCATTGCTGCCTCAGCGCAGCGATGAGTCATTCCTTGTAAATACGACACTGAGTGTTTCCCTGTGTCTATCACATGGATGATATGAATCTAAATTGTGGAGAGAGAAAGATAAAGTGCTGAGCAAGTGCTAGAGGAGATATTTGGTTTCATGATTCCTACAATTGGTTTAGTATTTAATGATGTGAGGATGAAAAAACTGTATTCACTCTTTGACAGATAACAGCTGATGCTGTCTGTTACCATTTTATTCCTACATGCAGTTGTATTGCTGCCTTTCCACATCATGCATTCAGTACAACACAGGAACAATACTGAAAGACAAATATAATTCCCTCATGTACAACGCGATGCTTCATTCCCAAGCTTCATTCTTATGCAAAGTCAATGCTTTCCATGGCCTCACCTATTGGGAATGCAATGTGTTTCTCATGTGAACATAACCGTAACTTGTATCAAAATTTTTAATAACTATAAGGTGTCACAGGAGCACCAGTGCTGGCAACTGTACTGTAAAGTTCTGTGGGACAGTGCAGACAAAATGTAATTTCAAGCTGTATTGTTCTTATTGTCATATTGCTAGTGGGATCTTTGGGCCTTTGCATATTTACATAAAAATGTGTAACCTTATTGTATTCAACCTATTAGCTTTACCCAGGGTGTTAGGTTCATGGTTCACTTTCCTCTGATCTTTAGAGGTGATACTATGGCTGTCTGATCTCTGATTCTTGATTATTTACTTAGATGCATTATGGGGGTCATTACATCCCTAGCGGTCAAAGACCACCAGGGCTGTTTTGGCGATTGCACCGCCAACAGGCTGGCGGTGCAATCCTGGGTATTTTGCAGTCGCACCGCCGGGGCCGGCGGTTTCCCGCCACATTTTCCCCGGCGGTAATAATCCGCCTGGGATGCGCTGCTTGCAGTGCTGCACAGGGGATTACGAGTCCCCGACCGCCAGCCTTTTCCTGGCGGTTTGAACCGCCAGGAAAAGGGTGGCGGTAAGGGGAGTTGCGGGGCCCCCTGACAGGGCCCCATGCAGCTTTGCACTATCTGCTATGCAGACAGTGAAAAGCGCGACAGGTGCAACTGCACCCGTCGCACGGCCGCAACACCGCCGGCTCCTGTGTTGCAGCCAAGATCCCCGCTGGGCCGGCAGGCGGAAACCAGGTTTCCGCCCGCCGGCCCAGCGGGGATCTTATAATGACCGCGGCAGGAGTGCGGCTGCATTGGCGGCCGCCCGGCGGTTCTGCTTTTCAGAATTTGCATCTTATTCGGAGCTTCTTGCTTTTACTTGACAAACAACTAATTGACTGACTGTGCCATCTATTTGCTTTCTGTAATGTCTTAGCTTTCAATAAACCATAGTTTTCACTATAATTCTTGACATTCTTTGTTGTGAAGTCTAGTTTATTCCAGTTTATGTTATTTTTTTAATTTATGATACAGAACTCCCAGGGAGCTCCACATAAAAACATACATACAAAGAAATACCATAAGATGAATCACATGAAAACCTTCATGAACGGTTATATTCCCCTTTCTTACAAGGCAATTTGATATTATAATAAATACAATTTTAAAAAGCATTTAAAAAAAGGTTACAAATTCTGCAGCAAAACAATTAATTTGGAGTGTCAAAAAAGACTGCAGTACTTCTGATGCAGTACATAAAGAAAGTTGAAGGCAGATTGAGTGTAACCATCTATGACGATGTGACAGCAGGGCCGGGCAAATAAAAACAACACGATTCAGGTCCTGAATACCAATCTGACAGAAATTACAAGTCGCTGAAGATCCATGCCATCTAGCCCATAGTGTATTGAGAGGAAACAGCCCCTGTCGTAATAGGAGCCAGAATCGTCTGATCCCATGTGGCAGGTCCCAGATAAGATAGGGCTGCATTTCCTTCAATAACACAGTGTCTGTTACAGATTGGAAACCCTGCCTGTGTGCACAAGCCTTTTTATCTAAGCAAAGACTTGCAGACCAAGTTGCTTGTCTAATAGTGGATTTTAGCTGTGACAGAGAGAGTATCAGAAGAAAGGCAGGATCTAACTGTAATAGGTCTGTGCCATATATGAAATTCCTGCCAATAGTGTATTTCGCCCAGCTGCCAGACAGAATTTCTTTCTTTAACAAAGACCTCAAAGAGTCGTGACCACTCTTCTCCAGACTAATCACCCAGCGCACCACCCCAGCCAGACCTTGCACTAATTAGCTTCTCAAACCCATCTCTAGCCTTAGGATTGCTGCTGAGAGGGCTGAGTTTACAGATGTTAATTTCCTAAGAACACAGCCCTCTAGCTTGTCTAAAAACAAACCTATTAGAGACTCTTACTTTCTCTAAACCATAAAGTAAGGAAGGAGGTATCTTTCCTCGTCATACTTCTAAAAGGTGTTTAAAATGTCTCCTGACTGTCGCCTTATAAAGGGCACCCAAGCCATTAGCTTGGTATTGTGCCTTACTTAGGTTGTGTTCTATGTGCGCCCTGTCACTGAGGTTCCAGCAAACAATTTTTCCCAAAAATGTGTACGAGTTTAACCTTTCTAGATTCTGTGCTCCCAATGACCAGCTGAATTTGTCATACTTCTTTTTATCATGGAAACACAGAATTTTACTTTTAGAGCAATTTATTGTTAGAAAGAGGGCCTCTGTAAATTGCTATAAGGCGTCCGATCGAGAATGAGTATATCATCTGAATATAGTAAACAGGTTATCAGCCTTCCTCCCAATATGGAGGCGAAACCCACGCTCCGAGTTAAATAGCTAGCTAAATCTGAAATGTACAAGAGAAACAGCAACGGGACCAACATACACCCTTGTTTTAAACCGTTCTGGGTTTGCATTGTGAAGTCTAATGACCTTTACATTTAATCATTAGACGTTATTTGTTGTTGTTTGTACACAACCGCGATCCAGTGAGAAGCAACAAAATCATGGAATTAACACCGCCCCGAGGTCATTAGCTACTACCGCCTTAGACTGAAGACGGAGGAAAAAGTGCCATATCACAGTCAATCAAATGTATAAATATGAAGCACAAATGTTGCAGAAAAATAACCTTTTGTTTTTAAGAGTGCTTGTCCTATTTTTACATGTCTATTGTTGAGTAGCGTGCATGCCAAATATGGCTGAGTTGCTACTTTCAGCAAAACCCAAGTACACCTGTTTCTCGGCTCCAAAAATGTGCAGCCTTACTCACCGTTACCGCTCCCGGGACGTTAGCCGCCTGCAAAAACTAGCAAGCTCTCGGCTACGCTCCATAATGAAAATTAAAAGATTAAACTTTCCAATGCACACTATCCCTTGAAAAGCAGCTTCCCTCCAAGCCGAATCGACACTACCAACTGGACACCTCTACGTCATTGGGGGCCGTACCACATGCCTCAAATGCTAGAGGGGTGTATCGATGGCCACTTTCCCCCAGCGTTTTGCTGTCAACAGACCTCGTTTCTCTATTTGTCCCCACTCCCCCCAAGAAATATAAATTAAAACCATTTCAGCGCGAAGAATTGATACCTTTAAAAACTCGCGTTTTGGATTGGGTAACGCTGGGATCGGCCTTCCAATTCCGCACTCAAGAAAAATATGGTCTATCGTTGTTCCGTTATTTTTAAAGTAGTCAAAAAATGAAAGACACCATATAAAATTAAGCACCAAATCACGATGTAAACCCGCCTCCTAAAGTCACTGCGTGTGTGTTCATCTGCACACTAACGTACTTAAAATGCGTAAAAAGAGACTTATTGTAATACAGACAGACTGAATGCACAGTCTTGGCGCATAGTGACCCCCCCCCCACCAAGCAGCCTTTAAGTCACAGGTCCGGGGGAGGGGGGGCGAAACTATTCGCTCCCTCCCGACTGGGTGGCCTGAGCCAATCAGCGGGAGTATTGAAATATTTCGAAGCGCACCCGCTTCTTGTAGGTCGAGGGAGCGTTGAGAGGCGTGGCTTGTCAGTTCGCTACGTGACAGAGGAGCTCCGTCCGCGGTATAATAGCCGTGATTTGGGCGGCGGGGTCAGCGCAGACACTGGGTGTTCCTTAGGTGGGCAGCGGGAACGTTACAGTCTGACGCACCCCAGTAGACGGCGCCCGCAGCACTCCAGCCTTTGCCACACGCCACCCTAAGTCCAGCAACATGGTCGACAAGTTTATCGGCACCTGGAAGCTGGTGGAGAGCGTCAACTTCGATGAGTACATGAAGGCTCTCGGTAAGTGGCGGGTATTTGTATAGCGCGTACACCCCTTGACGAGGCGTCGAGCGGGCATCCCGTTGCCCGCCAGTTATGGAACACATAGCACGTGCAGCTCGTTTGTAGGCGCGCACGTCCCGCGCGCAGTAGGTTTCATTTGACTTGCGTTTCTTAGGACGCGCGTCTCTCGAGCTGCCCACGGCAACGGCGTAAAATTGCCAGAATCATCCAGCAGCCACTGTAATGGTCTGGATGGTTTCATACACATTTCGCGACCCGTCTTTCTTGGGGTGAGCGCCTCACAGGCAGCACATTAGATGAGCTTCACTCAAATGCATTTTCTGCGAGATGCGTAATGTAGCTGGTGCTCATTTTTCAGAGGCGGTGGACATGGAGAGGCGACAAGTTTACTTGGTGGATAATTCTTGACCTAAAACGCTATGGGATGCGCATTTCTTGGTGCACATCATGTCATAAAGTCTTTAGAGCGTGTATCTTCTGCCCAGCACGTGACACGCACTACCCATTTAGTCGATGGATGAGGCCGCACGATGGGGGAACAGGCCTGGCGCCTCTCCTCCGTACGCAGGCTGCTGCCCCGCCACGCCGCTCCCGCCAGTGCGTGGAGATGATACATTGGCCCAGTATCTGTCGGCCGCAGCAGACCTGCAGCTTTCCGAAATGCGGTGAGTTCTGTGGAGATGAAGTACGGTCCGAACCGTCGCCTCTACTATACAGAGACACTAGAATTATGCGATTCTGCGAAAATGGCGTTTTTGGTAGAACTATGGATTAGCCGCATTTGCCTCACAGTCCATCATCTACTGCGTACTCTGTACATTTTAAACAAAAATAATGTATGCAGCTCAAACCGTTCAAAATGTGCTAAAAAAGGCAGCAGTGTTTTTGGCCCAGCAAAGGAAAGCCACTCGCAAATATTTAGTGATCACTTGCAATTGCAAATGTCTGGGTTTTGGTGTTAATCTAGAACTAAGGAGTTGAAACCTTTGCCCAGACAGTCTTAACATGTGAACAGATGACAAGGTAATAAAATAATACTACCAGCAAAATGTGCTGAATAGTTTGCGTTTTGTTGCTGCTTAATTTGGTCCGCACCAGCCACATAATTTCGGTGGTCCTGTTTATATACCAAACCTGTCACATTACCGCGTTGGAAGCTTTGTTGCGAATTCTTCAATTGTGGTTATAATGTGCAATTTGAATTGCTATTCCAAATCTTTATGCTCTTTGCAGAGAGGTTAGTGCTAGGGGGATTTTCAAGCCCCCTTGCTTCCTTCGTACCATCTTAATTTGGGCGACGTAGGTAACCTGCCTGATTGATGCGCAAGCTTCACCGGCGGTGACTGAAGTTACTGTACTCCTCACACATGCTCACCCCTTGCTTCGGATGCATTCTCAATAATCTGTGTTTCTCCCGATCGCCCCCCCCACGCCTTACTCTCGCGCACGAGTAAGTTTGGTAATATACAACCCACCACACGTCGTCCCATCATTCTCCAACGCTCCTGTCCGGGACCGTTGGTCCTATTAGGCTCATGTACCCACTCTGGGAGCCTGTAACCACACCAGTTATTCGGCCCCAAGGGTGAATGTGCTCTTCATTAACACATTATATTATGTCCCGTGTTGGTCGATGACCCGCATACCTCCTATCCAACCTTTTCTGAGTAGGGGGATCTACTTTCCGCACACACGTATTTTACACACACACACTCCCGGACCTGTGGACCCTGTTCCGCGTCGTATGCACACCTTCCCGTTCTCCGTTTGGTTCACCCGGGCCACTCGCACACTGCCCTCTGCTGGTCCTCGCTGCCCTCTTCACTCCATGTACCGTTCTTTTCCGTAGGAGTGAACTTCGCCACCCGGCAGATGGGAAATGTGACCAAACCTTCCCAGATCATCAGCAAGGACGGCGACAAGATGGTGCTCCGCACCGAGAGCACGTTCAAGACCACGGAGATCAGCTTCAAGCTGGGCGAGGAGTTCAACGAGACCACGGTCGACGACAGGAACTGCAAGGTAAGGCGACCGCACCACACCAGTGACGTAGCTTCCATTGGTGCAGCAGGTGCAGTGGCACCGAGACCCGCTGAACACTGATTATTGCTGTATTTCACGGTTCAGACAGCAGCTAGGGAGCCCATTCCCTTCCTTTAGTTATGGTCCATGCGCCACTGCCCCACACATCGAACAACGTCCCGGACTACCGCCCGCATGGTGCAGAGAAAACAGGTACCGCTGTATGGTATGTGGTATCATTGTGTATATACCGCGCATTACTCCAAACGAGGCTCCGAAACCTCACTCACGCAAAACAATTACTAACTAGAAATCTACCTTTTGAAAGTCGCTTTTTTTTTTGTTAAAGTTTACTTTGGGTTGAATTGTTAAAACGTTTGAGGGACAACATATGCATGTTAGGAGTTTAAAACAAGCATTTGCAATGCAACTGGTCTCGCGTTTGCTCATGTTAGAGTTGATAGCGTTGTAAACTCCTAACCCGACTTTTCACCTACCGGGCAAAAGTGCATGTACATACGTAATCCGAAAAAGTGCAATTAACTATGTAAAGCGCTCGTAAATTAGAGAGAAAAAAGTCCACGAGCCCGATGGAAAACAGCGAACCTCGCATGTTTTCTGTACTTGGTCGCTGTGCTCGAGGAGGGCTAGCCACCGGAAAAGGCATGACGTATGTGTGCCTTCGACTAATGAAAGCAAGCAGATTTTATTAGGCAAGCCCACGAACCAATAAAAAACACTGACGTGAAGTTGACAGGGCTCTGAGCCCTTTTCTGAACACTAAAGAGTCTCGCTGCGATACGCATGTGCGAGCGCATGCAACACAGGCTCGACCCTAAAAATGAAGGCAGTGGGCGGATGCCTTTGGAAATGGACCTTGAAATTCAGGACAGGCGGCAGACACTTGAACTGAGGGATTGTGTAGGGTTCTTAGCGCACCGCACCACTACCGGTAGGAGAGGTCGGACCAGGAGTGGCAGACATTGGTTATCCACATGAGTTGGACCAATTAGGCTTTACCTTCTTGAGCTAAAATTGTTGTGATGCGTGCGTGTTTAAATACAAAAACTCAGAGAATTTAAGATTTACAGCGCCCCCACCCAGTATGAAATCTCTTAAGTCGAGTGCCATTTTCTCATGTCAGATGCTGTCGACATTCTAACTACTGCCCTCACTTAATGAGTACTCGTTTATTACAAGAAGTGCATGCGCATGATAGTGAGCAGCATTTTCCTTTACTTATTGTTGATATGCTAATGTTATCGTTGTACCCAACATCAGTGGCGGCCGGCAGCTTTAGGAGGGAGGCGGGCGGGATACACACACACACACACTCACTCATTCTTTCACACACACGCACGCACATCCATTAACAACACACAAACCATTCAAACATGCACGCACGCACCAAACATTCATTTTAAAAGATCGCACACACTCATTCTTTCACACACACACGCACGCACATCCATTAACAACACTCATAACACTGAAACATGCACGCGCGCACCAAACATTCAATTTAAAACATTACACACACACACTTACCTTCAGCTTCCAGGTCACAGGAGGGTTGGGATTGCTGCCTTCCTAAGGTCAGCCAATGAGGGAAGGCAGCAGTCCAAGCCTGTCACAGAGTGGGATGGGGTCAGTGAGACTCCTGAC
The DNA here is from genome assembly GCF_031143425.1 of Pleurodeles waltl. Taxonomy (NCBI): domain Eukaryota; kingdom Metazoa; phylum Chordata; class Amphibia; order Caudata; family Salamandridae; genus Pleurodeles; species Pleurodeles waltl. The sequence continues at coordinate 1,177,021,346 of NC_090444.1, forward strand.
CCCACCCCACTCTGTGATGAAGTGTCACTGATTGACACTCGCCCTGGGCACTTCAGGGCTTAAACCTGAAGCACCCAGGGAGAGTGTCAATTGGTGATGCTTTCCTCATCATCCAGGAGAGGGCCTCGAGGCACCTTTGCTGAGCCGAGCAGGTCACACCCATAGGAGCTGTGACCTCCTCAGCCCAGCAAAGTTCAGCTCAGGCAGCCAGGAGTGTGCGCAAAACACGCATGTCTGCTCCTGGCTGCCTGAGCTGAACATGGAGAGTGTGTGTCAGGCTGACCTTTGTTCAGCCTGACAGACACTCTTCATGAGGGGCAAAAGGTGGGGGGCGTAGCCCCTCCGCCCTAAAGGACAGGCCGCCACTGCCCAACATTCTCAACATTTAGTAGAAAAGCCAATAGGTCTGGGTTTCGTGTGTAACAAATGCCGTAACACGGTGTATGGGGTGTGCAGGAACAGCCAATAAGGCACAACGGGAGTGGCGGGGGTATTGCATTACTGGGCCACTGCCAATCATTGAGTAGTGATGGGAGAGTGACTGACAAATGAGCTAAAAGTTGTCTCTGAACAGCAGCTCCAAATTGGATGCATGGAGTGTATTTTGGTTGTGGCGGGACTGGGGAACCAAATGCAACTGTGGCAAAACTCCTCAAATCAGCACTGCTCGCTTCGTTTCCTTGCACAATCGGTCATTTCCACCCATTCATATTCCCCACCCCCTTACCTGCTGCAATTAACCCTGTGGTCCTGGTGAAAGTGACAGAGGTAGGGTTATTGCCTAGAGGGGGGATGAGGACTAAAGAGATTGATACAGCTTGGAAGGAAAGTGAAGAAACTAGTGTAATGAGTATATTGATTGTGTGGAAGGCCTGTTTCGACAATTGGAATCTTAAATACATTTTTCCTAAATCCTGACAGTGCGTGCACACACACGAAGCCTAAAGCTGATTATGGTAGTTGTCTGTTTCTATTTCCATTATGGTTGATCATCAACACAAACATATGGCTTCAAGCATTTGGCATTGTTGACTGCATATTTTGGCTTGAGTGAGAAGGGAGCACAGTGCAGTTTGTGATGTGCCCCCAGTCATGTGAGAGCAAAATGTATATATTTAATTTTGAATGGGGTGTCTGCATAGGTCCCGTTGACCCAGCTGTTTGCCAGTCTAATTGGTTCCAGTGATTACATCCTGAGACACAGAACAGCAACATTTCTTAGCTTCTCCCTACCTAAATAAACTGTTAGCTTGACAATCATTGGCAGAACCCAAAAGGACATTTGTGGATGGAGTAAACTTTATATAAGGCATACGGGTACCCCAGCTGTACGTTATGATCAAATAAGAGCAAGGGTCCAGTTTCGGCCCATTTGGGTGACCGGGGAGAGACAGATTACAGTTGGATATGTGTGTTTACTCAGTGGCTGAAATGGAATTACAGACGTGTAGGTACTCAACGGGTAGGAGTACTACCTGTGTGTTATTGAGGAGCGCTGCTACTTTCCCATTACAATTATTTATGGACAAATGGTGGGGGTTGCTATGATGCATGGGCGGAGATGCTGTTGTGTTACCACTCACCTGCAATAATTTGGTGATGTAAGTTTTGTATTATAGATGCACACTGATATAATAAAAAAATTGAATACATGTAAACATCACCTAGGAAGAACCCCATTTCAGTAATTAGGCTTTTCATATTTTTTTATGGTTAAGAATGCTGCCTACTTTTTCAATAGAATTAGAAGGTGGCAGGCACTCACCTAACAGAAGAACCAAGGCTGAAAGTGAATTGGAAATTTAATTCCAGAAAACACATTTGGCGTACATACCATAAGTTAAGCCAAGGGACCGCTATAAAGATATGTGTGTGTGTGGCTGTGAGATTACACTGGCAGGGAAATCATCTAACTTCATTCATGGATTAAATCAATCCTGGGTGGAAATCCGTAGAGTTTAACTGCAGACAGGGTAAGAGCACTGGGTGGGGGAGCCAGGTTATTAACCAGATTTAGAGAACATTAGAGGGATGGAAATCATCTGATCTTTAGATACGGGGTTAAGAGAACACTGGATAGATATTGATCTGTAAACAAAGGTTTAAGAAAGGCACAGGATGGATCTAACGTAGTAACAGAACACTGAAATGATCTCATTTAACCTGTAGTCACAAACTCGTTGGATTGTAGTCATGGGATTGGAGGCCCCACACATGTAGATATGGGACTAAGAACTGACTGAATTGCAAGGCTTGCACACAGACAAGAGACTGAAAATTAAATGTTCAAATGTATGCACACACACTTCAGATTACTCTCAATCAAAGTGCCTTACTTAGAGCTGGGCAGTGCACCTTAGCATTATGGATATTAATATAGGCAACCCAGCCCCTCTGGGTAAATCTGTGGGTCAGATTTTCTAAAAGTTCATGCAATGCAGCAAACAAGTTGCGTTGCATGAACAGAAGAGAGCTTTACAGTGCCATATTTACAAAGATATGGCGCTGTTCCTCCATCTTCCTGTTCCGGCTCACTTGTGGCTGCTTAGTACCAACACAAGCACCCTTGTGTCACATCTCAAGGATGCCTGCGTTGTGGGCAGGATTGTTTTTGTGCAGGAACAGATACATTCCAGCACAAAACAGTTCTCAGGGGCATATTCCTCTTGGAATGAGGAAGGCACAAGGAGAAATTAAGATATCTCTCTTTGTTAGACTTCTTTCAGGTATGTGCACCATTTTGGCGCTAACCCATGTTTACTGATGTCAGAAAATTTGGGTTTGCATCAAAATCCATGGTTGAATGCACTGGAACGTTCATACTCTTCCTCTGTGCAAAGTAACGGAAAGCATGACTGCTGCATTACGTTTTTTTAAAATAACTCATGCAAACTGGGCATTGTGTGGCATAGTAAATCTCAAAATACATTTAGCGTCTGGGCTGCTTCTAAAAAGTGTCGCATTCCAGACACACAATGGTAATAAATCCGATGTGTTTGCAACTTCATTCGTGCATGACCTTCCAGATCCTATGAGGTAAAAACTCACATCCAAGGCCCATGGTGTAGCTGTCCTTCAAAGCTGCCTGATATTACTCTCTGAACCACACCATGCCGCATCTGCCGGCTCACTCTCTGCTCACACACCAGTTTTTAATTTCCTCTGAACACCATTGTTCCTGTGTATTAGTTACAGCCTTCACACCGCCAAACTACCCTGAGGGATAAACAGTCGGATTTCTTATTTAGGGGGTGCCTCCTCTGCCCAAGCATGCTCACCACGCCCAGATTCAGCCCCCACTCACTTAATCTGTTCACCCTCTTGCCCACTTCCCAGTAGACCTATTCCTGTTTGCACCTTCAGAGCATGTTAACCAATCCATTCTTCCGCACACTCGTTCTTCCAGTATTTAATCCAGCTTTACTTGTTCAACTCATTGATCCAGTCACCCACATGCACTCTCCTGAATATCCTTCTAGACATTTATTCATCCATCCGTTCATTCTTTTATTGACCCTCATGCACTTATTTATACACCATCAGGCTTTCACCCACTCTACTAAAAGACCAGGCAAATACCAACGTAGAACAATATAAGGTAATGACTATATTGCCTTTGTTAATTAACAGTTTCCTGGTTTCCTAATATTGTGTCTGTTTTTGTTTCTTGCAGTCTGTAATAAAAATGAACGGTGACAAAATGGTTCATATACAGAAATGGGACGACAAGGAAACTAATTTCGTTAGAGAGATTAAAGATGGCAAACTGGTCATGGTAAGTATGAAGAATGTTAATGAATACTTTTGTTAAGTATGCTCAGTTTTATGTTTTAAGGGACTTATTTTCAAACCCCGTGTGCTGCTGGTACGTCACTTTTTGTGATGCACCAGCGGCTCATAGTGCACCCATTATCTACAAGGCCATGCAAAGCCATTTTGTGTGGCTCTGCATGGCCTTGTAAATATGTGTAAGGAAACGCAGCACAAGTCATCACATTGTGTCAGGGAGACGTTCCATAGGCATTGCGGTGGGTTTTCCCACTTAACACAATAAGGATAGACCATTACTCGAACTACGTGTTGTCCGCACTGACGCAATCCCAGATTTAGAAGAATCTGTAAACCTGGGAAAGCGTAAAAAATCTTATGCCTCCCAGGAGAGGTGCAACAAGGAGAAATATCTTTATTTTTCCTTGTTTTTTCCTCTTTCTATGTGTGCTGCAGAATACACAGAGGAAAGAGCCTCCATGGATTCTTTTTGTGCAGGAAGGTGTCCCTTCTTTCTCAAAAACAATTCTGTATGCTAGACAGCCCATTGTGCGCCAGCGCAGGGGGAGAGGACTGAAATGTGCTGTATCTTGTAGATAAGGCTCACTTGTGCCCTTTCCTTGTGGCGAAGTGCAGAAAGGTCACTTTGCTGCACTGCCCTGTGCCACAAGGCTTGTAAATATGCCCCTAAGTTTGTAGGCATGCAAAAAAAAATCTTGAGTGCCAAAAAACGCAGTGGGAAATTACCTTCTGAGCGTTCTCATGTTTTTCGTTCATACCAATCTAAATTACTCCAAGCTTATTAAAGGTTACACAGAAAGTAGGGCCAATGCTTAACTTGTGCAGGTGGTGGGCACATGCGTTCATATCTGGAGACTGGACTTGTTTTTCCATATCAGACTTTTACTCGGAGTAGGAATGAGAAAGGCAGAAAAGATAAAGAAGGAGAAAAATAAATAAATACTGTGACAAAGTGAGAAAGAAGGGATGAAAAAGGACCTTCCACAGTGAGATAAAGAGACAGAAAGTGTAGAGTGGTGAAAGAAAGAAGCATGAACTGTAATCAAGAACACAACAGTCTTGATATTGGCAACACAATTATTTGTTTGTTAATTAATGTTGCAAATTAAGCATTGAATCGTGAGATTATGATAACCCAGCCATGTTTAGTATTCATTACCTTTACACGTATCAGGGCTCGTTTGAACCTTTTTGCAGTTTTTGTGCAATTTACAGCAGGCACTGGGAAATTGGGAGCACGCAACCTATAGCAGTAAAGCTGCATCACCCATTTTTAGTCACCCATAGCTGGTTTAGCACTAGCCTTACCTCTCCCATGAAATGGAATTCTTTGACTTAGTGAACTCTGAATCTTTTGGGCGGAGTTGTCTGTTTCTGGCTATGAAGCACCTTTAGATTGACATTGGCTTTATAAAATGCATTCTACGACCCATATTTATATTTTTTTCACGCAACGCAGCAAGCCACCTTGCTCCGCTAATTGAAAGGGCAGGAATGCACCATATTTCCATCATACAGCGTATTCCCGTCCTTTCCTACTACTGGCCCACTTTTGGCTGCCTAGTGACAATGCAGGCACCCTTGCATCATGGTGCGAGGGTGCCTGTGTTGCAGGCAGGATTGTTTTTGTGCAGGCAGGGACTCTTGAACAAAAGCAGTCATTAGAGGCATTCTCATCATTCTGTGTGTGCACATGTGCAAAGATGAAAAAAACAGGAGAAATAAAGATATTTCTCCTTGTTACTCCTCACCTGAGGAGACATAGCATTTTGACACATTCCCACGTCTACTTCTAAAGGTTAATCTATGAATGCGCCAAAATCCATAGGTGGAAGCGTGGGAACACCCACGCTCCACACATGGAAGGCATCCTTTGGCGGAGTAATGCAAGGCAGCGATTTGTGCTGCTTACATTACTCCAGATTTATCAAGCCTTGTCTGACCATGCAAAGTGGCCTTGCGTGGCTTGATAAATGCCACTTAGGTTTTCCGTCGCCCTTGCGCCCTTTTGCCTGCTCAAGGGCGACGCAAAACCTTGGTAAATCTGGCCCTATGTTTTTAGTTGTAGCCATTGAAGGTAAAAAGGGAGGCTGTTTCCAAACACAGATGCGAGCCCAAAGCGCACAGTTCAGGTGACACTAGTGTGGCCGAGTTCAGAAGCACATTAAACATCTTTAATTAATATTCTTCGTATTGTGTAGATGGTAAAGAAACGGTTGGTTCTTTGGAGAGCAGGACGAGGTGGCGATGGAGATCTGTGCCCATTTCAAGCACTTTATTTAGAAACTACATTGCACATATCACAATTTATGCTCCGGGATGTAAATGGTCCTTAAATGAGTAGTGTTTCTACAAATATGATATATGGAGAACCGTAATTGGACCTTAGGCGGCAAAGAAACGCGAATAGTGAGTGAAATTGTCAGACTGGGCCTAATGGTCCTTATATCTTAACTTTCTGTGGATCGATAATGCACACGATTGTTTTACAGAGACCTGGATAAGTAAGATTATAATGAGTGCTATCCGTCTGAAGTGCTGTACTTCCACCTGTCTGCTCCTGCGTTTATTATTTTTTTAATAAACACTGTCCCTACCTGCCCTCTCTCAATGGGGCTCTGTCTTGATTTTTATTTTTTGGTTACTGGGACGTGATGTTTCTAGCAAGACTTATATAGTGCAACCACTACGTGACAGGAAGTGTATTTGCATGTGCAGTACCCTGACAAATGCACTTCCAAAGGCCATGTGCTGAGAAAAACATACTCAGGTCGAGGGAACCTTTTGCCGAATCTTCAGAAAGTGCTTTAACCATAGTGATACCGAAAGGATGACAATGTGTCAACAGATATGAAAATGAAGGTTGAGGTAGAGCATTCATTTCTCATTGATGGCATACTTTGTGGAGGTTTCTGAAAGACACTTATCAGCATATTCACATCTATCTGAGATCGTCTAACAGAGCTCGCAGGCTTCTAAGAGTGATCGTAGCCTTGTTCGATCTTGGATTTGCTTTGCACATTGCAGACCTATCTCCTAGGTTAGATGCAGTCTTACCGGACTTAATGGCATGTGTTTCATACAAAAATAAGTCCTGTTCATAGTTATGTAGAAAATAAATGAAAGGAGCTGGGTGGTGAGAATGCTGCTTTTTACTGGAATGAAGACTCGTGGAGGCAGAGTCTTTAAAGTAACATTTCTTGAAAAATTCAGAAGTATGCAGCCGCTGGGCAGCAGCAGCTGCCAGAGGTAGAGCACTCCAATCAATGAAAATTTAAAATTGTGTTGCGCATCTAAGCTCCATGTTCCGTACAGCGGTCCCCCCCCAAAAAAAAAAAAACACCCACTCTCTTCTCAAATCTAAGAAGCAATATGTAATTTAACAAACTGTGCACTTACCTAACTCGAAAAATCAAAGACTCCTGAATGTTTTTGCAGGGTTGTAATCCTACCTGATAGTCTTCTGCAGCCATCAACTCTCACATAATATCTTGTCTGACACTTCCTGGGGAATGACCAAACACTATCCTTATTCCACAACTTCCTGCCCTCCAAAATCACCATTGTCTTAATAAATTCCACCAATCTGCTGCAATTGGAAATCCCGGATGCTCCTTCTAGAAAACATCCACTCAGTTTCAGCCTCGCCCAATCTCACACATGCTCCTTAAGTGATCCGCTGTCCTTGTTTTTAGTACCTTCTCTGGCTTGCATAGCTTCTGTTTCTGACTTCTGCTGACACATCTGATCTTACTTCATCCATTTCCTGGCATCGGCCACTCTGCCCTTCAGCAACACAAGAATGATAGACCATTACTCTAACTACGTGTTGTCCGCACTGCCCACAGCAAATCTATACATTCTTCCTTTCAACTCAGTCCATTAACCAAAGATAACGGCAGATTATCTTTCAAAATCCTGTTGAAGGGTTCAACAAGGCCTTTGCTCTTGTGTGATATAAACAGCATCCAATATGATTTACACCACCTTCCTTGAGAAACTCCCCCATCTGCAAGTACCTCAGTTGCGTCCATTATCACTGGAAAATTCTTTAGGAAGTCATGAAGACCTTCCTGGTCCAAAAACTCCCTTCATAAAACCAATTACTGTTCTGGTGGTTACATTATCCACAAGTTTCCTTTTGGTAGGAAAGCCTTGAATAGGCAGAGTCTTTTAAGGTAACAGACTTATTGAAAGTTCTTCACCAGTATGCGAGCAGCAGGGTTTCTAGAGCAGCAGCTGTGAGAGTGAAGGTTCCAAAGTGCCGGTAACATTCTATTTCATTTCTCAGCCTTATATTCCTCCCATTGGACCCAAGAAATGAACCCAACAACTGGGTGTGGATAAACAACTAGTTAACAAGAGCAGTTCTGCTTTACATGGACACGATTGGCTAGTTTTTCACAAGTTGCATGTTTTACAATTAAAATATATAAAAAGAAACAGGGCAGGAGCAAGAACACCTTGCTTTCAGAAAGTGACAGCAGGAAAACCTGACAAGCCACAGATCAAAGGTTGGCAAGTTTATTGGCAAAATAGCCTAACACCACCAGGCACCTTCGTGGTCTGTTTCTCTGGCCCACCTGACAGCAAGGGGGGCTTTTGGCAGCTGAATCCCACATAGTAATTCTAAATGCTGCATTCTGTCTGATGTCAGTTACAACAGACCGCTGCAGTCATTTTATCATCTTTCTATACTCGGTAATAAACGATTTACCGGTATTGAAGGGTTAAACAGTTGCAAGAGAAATAAAAGTTAGTTAAACATAATATGGGCTCCATACTGGTACTGGTGGTCCTCACACTCACTTTTTGGGAACTGTGGCTGGACAGTAGATTGTAACCCCGTCCTGCCTTTCACAAACAACTCGCGCCCCATATGTGATCGTCTCCACCCTCTCTTCCGTTTTCTCCGTGGCATCCGCTCCACTCAGTCATGGCCTTCTTCCCTCGGGTATACAGTATAATGCTTAAAGCTTTTAAGTCATACAAACCTTTCTTATAAAACCTCCTGAAACTTCCCGTACAAGGACATCTTAAGAGAGCTAGAGTACTGCTTATTGGGATGCGACTAGCGGCTCTTCAGTTTTTCGAAAATGTGCCTGTTACCACACAGGAGATCTGTAGTACTCAGAAGGCAAAGGCACAGCACAAGATGATGCAGGCCCCGTGTAATGACTATACGGGATCAGTCAAACCAGCTAGAAAAGTGTTCATGAAGAGATAGGAACTCTATAAACTAGATGGGACCAGCTGGAATAGTGTTCATAGACAGACGAATTTACAAAGAGATGCATTCCCACAGTTCAAGGACCAACGGCACAAAAGATCAGTCCAGCACTGTTTGCATGCAAAAAGCACACCAAGGGAGAAAGGAAAGTGCATATTGTGAAGATAAAGCTATCCATTCACATGCATAAAAGCAATAAAGGCATAAAAGCAAATCACAAGAATAGATCATTTTGCTTTGGGAAGGAAATTAGACCGTTGCAAACTTTTAGACTTACGAACACAAGAAAAAACAAATGTTATATTTCCTTCATCGTCTAATCATTTTGTATTGTCATTTTTCACCTCCAGACTTTAACCTATGGTGACGTCATTTCTGTGCGTCGTTACGAAAAAGCATAGAATTTCACTCGTCCGGTGCTGTACTCATGCCAGTTGAAGTGTTACTTGTCCTGATTGAAGTGGAGAAGCTGTGTTCACCAGTGGCAGTATTTGATAACACGTTACTACGATTTGCTTGACAGATGAACAGTCTTGGCAAGGCAGAATTCTGCATGTTAACAGCCAGTGTGTGGCTACTGTTTATGAAAGTAACTAAACATGTATTTTTATGAAATCCTTGAGTTATTTTTACATGAATTTTCTTTTTGAAGTTAAGGTTAAATTGAAATAAAGACGTTTTACATTGATCAATCTGATGTTTCATTTACATACTTAAACATAATTCTGGTTGCTAACCGGACACCATGCTACAGTTGTGTGTGTATATAATAGAGTGTTTGTGTAGACCAGTAGTTCCCAAACTTTTTCAACCCATGGCTTCCCTGATCTATTGGCCAAAGGCCGTGTCTCCCCATTATGTTAATTTTTTTGGCTGGATGGGGATGTAAGCCCGGCCTCTGGAGCACTTCCATTTTTCTTCTTGAAAATAATTGAGATGACGCGGATGAAGGTATTACATCAGAGATGTAAACCTACCTTATCCAAGGCTAGCAAACCCACTGCTTAAAACTTAAATAATGCTTTTGTTATTTTGAACTGTGTTTTAACACAGATTACACATTCATCAAATGTGTGCATAGACTCACCTGAGAGTTAAAAACAGTTTCTCTCAGTAGGGCTGCTAGCCCTGCCACAGATCAGCTCAAGGGCAGCGCTTCCACTCTAGTCTGACTTCACCACACCATAACGATTTGATTTCCCTCTGTGTCTGTCCTCTTGAAGTGCACAATCATGAGTGAATGTTGGAAGACAAATGCAAGAAACAAGGGCACCTCCTTTGATACCTAGTGGTTCCTCCTAAGATTCAACATGCTCTATGTGCTCTGCCATATTGCATAATTGCTGTGTTGGCTGACATGCTGGACATTCAATGGGGAATGCATCGCAACATATATGTGAAAGCTTATTGGCTCTCCTATACATCGATGAAGACATAGGGACTCATCCTGGCATGGTAATAATGGTGTTCGGGCAGTAGATCTTAGAGACCAAATTCCATGTGAAGCTGTGTAAATTTGAATATGGGTAGTTAAGCCAATCAGAGGGACCTGATGGCTGTTACACGACAGCTGATGGCGAGGGGGTTGATGGCTTCTATAGGCCATGCACAGAGACAGATTTGAATACTGGAGGGAGGAAGGGTTGAAGTTTCTTTCTTCTCAAGTGCACTTTTAACGTGTTTTTGACACCCTGGAATTAAACCCACTTGAATTGTGACAGAATTGTACGTTCTTGTCCTGAAGGCAGGGTGGGGTGATTAATTACTCTTGATAGATGTGGGTTACGGCAAATGCGTCTCTGAAGAGAAAACAAATCTGATGATTGGTTGGAATCAGTGGACTGAGCTTTCTTTATTCTCTGTACTGTCCGCCTTGTCCTTCCTGTCTCAAAGAAGTTATTGATCTGTTGTATCATTGCTATGACTTTCAGTCTATTTATGAAATCGTTAACTAAACTGCGGTGTTCAGAAACTATAATTTTTGAAAAATGACATCCCAACAAAATCAAGGCATTCAGATTAAAAAAAAAAAAAAAAAGGTCAGCGTCCCTGAAACTCGTGAGAACGTGAAAACTTAAATATGACTGAAACTTCGCTTATGGAAAAATATAGAGGCTCGATTGTTATTTGGAAAGCGACCACAAGCTGGTAGTGCACACCAAGAATTCAATGACAAGCTACCTGTAGACTCTCAGCTGGAAACACAATTTATTATAAATTGCAGAAGTATTTACTGGACCAGGAATTTGATATTCCTAAACTCTGTGCTTGATGCGTGGCGCACCTGGCTAGTTTAGATGGCGCACAGATTGGGAACCACTGGTGTAGACTGTCCTGTGCATGGGTCAATACATGCAGTAAATAATGTGCTCTCATTTTGAAGGGATCTGTAATATACAAATGAGTGCTAGAGGTCAAAGTAAATTATTACTATTTATCTTTACATCACGCTGTATAACTATTTATATTCACATACCTTACCTGTAGAAGGCTGGCCTTGTTTGTAGTGGGTACCTTGGGTACTTACACATTACACCAGGTCCAGTTATCCCTTGTTAGTGAATGTAGTGTTCTAGCAGCTTAGGCTGATACAGGTAGCAATAGCATAGCAGCTTAGGCTGAACTAGGAGACAAGCAAAGCTCATGCAATACCACTTATAGTTACACAGTACTTATGTACAAGTAAAGACAATACTCAGTGTTACCAAAAATAAAGGTATTTATTTGGGTGACACAGTACCAAAAATATCTTAGAGACAATACTCCTTCTGGAGGTAAGTATTATACACAGTATATGCACTAGACACCAAAATTAGACAAGTAAGCAGTCATAGAACAATGCAAACAGTAGGAAATCCTAAAGAATGCAATGGTAGCAAATAGGTCTAGGGGCAACACAAACCATATACTAAAAAAGTGGAATGTGAATCACAAATTCCCCCCAGACAAGTGTAGTGTGTGCAGAATCTCTGGGAGAGTAAGAATACAGTAAAGGTTAGTAAATTACCCTACCCCAGAGCCCAGAAAAGCAGGAGTAAAGTACTGCAAGTTTCCATGGCCAGACTGTATATTTTGTTTTTGACGGGTAAGCTGTCCCCATCGTCCACATCATGTGTGCACCAGGTAGTCTGACCAGGGGCCAAGAAGAGACCTCAGCATCCTGCTATAAGACTTGCTTACAGTCAGCCTGCTGTTGGCCATTAAGGGTGTCTGAAAAGACCACTCCCTCTACTGAGCCATCTTTTGGATTGATGGAGAGATCAGGGAGAGGTTCACTGTGCTTCCTGTCCCACATCAGTGACCATAAGCATGCTCATCTCAGCTCTGTCATGATAGGATTTCAAGCCGTTTATATGGATAACCCTTTGGGGCTCCTGCAAGAGCCAAAGTACACCGGGTAGGTGACCTCCCTTTTCTTCCTAGTATGGGGTAGGGTCCACTCTATTTGTCCTGCAGGGCCCTAAGAGCCACAGGCTCCAACACCCACACCTTCTGCCAGAGCTTCTGGAGCTCTCGGCTGGCCTCAAGATTCTTGGAAGCTTTTTCCATGTATTCAGCCATCCTGGAACGCAGGCCAAGCACATAGTCCATACTGTCTTGCTTAGGCTCTCTGAGGTGTCTCCCATCCCTCATTCACAAGACAAAGGGGCCATCTTACAGGATGCCCAAGCAGAAGCTCACAGGGGAAAACCCTTCTCCCTTCTGTGACACTTCTCTGTAAGCAAAAAGCAGTCATGAAAGTAAGACATCCCATCTCCTGAGTTTTTCAGGGAGTCCTGCAATCATGCCTTTCAATGTGTTGTTGAATCTCTCAACAGGGCCATTGGTTTGTGGGTTATGGGGTAAGTGAACTTGTAGGTCACACCACACAGCCCACATGTGTTTTAGGTATCCAGACATGAAGTTGGTACCTCTGTCTGACACCACCTCCTTTGGAAAGCCACTCTGGTGAATACACCAAAGAGGGCCCTAGATAGGGGCAGTAGTAGTGCTCAGCGGAATTGTTTCAGGGTACCTGGTTGCATGATCCCCTACAACTAGTATGAATCTGTTCCCTGATGCTGTTGGAGGGTCAAGGGAACTGACAATGTCAATCCCTACGTTTCAAAGAGTCCCCAACCATTGGAAGTGAAATTATGTAGGCCTCTTGGTGGCCACCTGTCTTGCCACTCGCCAGTAGAAGTGGTTTGCCAACCTACTCCATTTTTTTGCCTGGCCCAGATGCCCAGCTAGGGAGATATGGGTCAAAGTGAGGAGAAACTCTTAAACTGCTGTGGCACTACCACTCTCCTAGTGGCACCAGATTTGGGGTCTCTGGCCTCAGTGAATAGGAGTCCCCCCTGTAGGAGCCACTGATATCTCCCCTTTCCTGCTCAGAAGGATGCTGTCTCAGGCCTTCAAAAGTCGGACAAGTCCTCTGTCCCCGTCACAGATCCTCCTTAGAGTATCCCCCTTATCCTAGAAGTTCTGCCGTGTAAGCACCAAGCTCCTGAGGCTCAGCTACCTCTGGGGCTGTCAGGTCATCTCCATGAGGAGAGGGGACCTGTTCTGGTCTCCGATTGGAACCTGTCTCCCCAGACTTTTTGCCTTTCCTTTTGGTAGGGTGGACTGTTATTCCACGCTCCACCTCTACTTTTTCACCCTGGTCCTGGCTTTGTGCACTCGTTTATACACAGACCCACTCAGTCATAGCTGCATGGATTTTTCTTTCTACCTCAGCCCAAGCTGAGGACTCCAGATCATTTTCTAGAAGACATTTCAAAGGGATTATAGGAGATACCACCACCACTTTCTTCTGGCCAGTAGCCCCTCCCCATCCTAAGGATACCATCACCATGGGATGCACCTTAGCCTGATTATCAGTGATGAGGACTGTGTATGTCTCACCAGTCATATACTGTTCTGAGGACACTAGTTGCTCAGTCACCATGGTGACACTGTCATCAGTGTCTCTCAGTGCTTCAACTTGAATTCCATTTATATGAGGCGGTTGTCTGTATCTCTCTAGATTAATGGACCAGACAGCGAGTGCAGCTACATCCACCCCATGCTCAGAAACTAAAGTTGCCTCAGTAGGCTCATTGACATGGTCAGGGCTACTTAGAATCCCATCTGGAGACTTACCACTGCATTTACTGCGGGTGCACTAGAGGCATTCTTTTTTTTTTAGGCCAGTTACGATCTCCAGTTTGGTGTCCATTGGTTTGCAGGTATGGCACCAAGCCTTTCTGGGATGCCAATGTTTACCCTTGTATTCACCCTTGGGCTTGGAAGAGTCTCAGTGCCCACCCTCCTTTGCAGGTTTTGAGGGCCTTTAGAAGACTCTTTCCCTTGGGAGGAGGAGGGGCTTTCTGTCCTCCTTTTTATGCTCTCCCTCACCAGTTTTGGTCACCTCTGTTTTGACCCAGTGGTCTGCCGCCTTCCCCAATTCTTGAGGAGAAAGTGGACCTAGGTGTACCTGGTACTGATGTAGCTTTTCCTGCACACAATTACTCAACATATGCTCTTTCATTACAACATTTTAAAGACCTTCATAATCATGCACATTGTTACCTTCTAACTAGCTACCTAGTGTCTTCACTGAGAAGTCTACAAAATCAACCCAGGACTGACTCTGGGGTTTTCAAGTCTACCTGAATTTGATCCTGTACTCCTCAGGAGTAAGCCCAAAGCCCTCAATCAGGGTAGCCTTCATGAGGTCATAGAACCTTGCATCTGCTTTGCTCACACAATGTCAGGAGTCTATCCTTGCACTTTCCTGAGAACAGTTCCCCATGCTGTTTAGCAAGTTTTCTGGTTAAACAGGCCCTCTCAGTCTGTGAACCATTTGGTTACATCATCACCTTCCTCATATTTAGGGACAGTCCCTTTGGGGATTTTAGTGTCACAGTGCTCTACTTTGTCCCTAGTTATAAAATTGCTGCCACCGTACATGGGTGCTAAACCAATTTCTCTTCTCTCTTTTTCTATTGCTAGGATTCTGTCTTTCAGGGCAAGTCTCCTAGCTAGCCTCTCTTAAAGCATCACCTCTGCAGAGAGTCTCTCTCTGGACCTTGAGGACCTGAGTTCTCACTATGGGGAGGTGTGCTCGATACTTGTGGTACTTATTTAACTCCATGTGATGGAGGGTCCAGTTCTCCCTCACTTGCACTGCCCTGATCTGCAACATCAGTGGCCTTATCTGCAGGTGAGCCTGCCAATGCTCTGCCAGTAGGTCCTGGAGCCTTGCACTGGTAGGGTGTGAGCCTGTTTTAATGTTGTACTCATTACAGAGGTCCCCTTAACTGCTTGTGGGAAAGATGAAGGTAAGGGGTGACCGTAGAGCTCCTCTGAGGTACTCATTAATTTACTAAAGTGGGGACCTTTTTGAGCTAGAGAAATAAAAAAAAAAAGGTTTTTGCAGTCCTAACTAAAGTAAGTTTGTAAAACTTTTACTGTTAAGCTACGGGGACATAACCAGGGCCCTAACAGTTCTTTTAAGACTTTGGCAAAATACCAAATTCAAAAAATGCAATTTAACTAATGGCAATTTTTCAGTTTACTTGTGTAGCCACTTATTGACCAAGCGGTATCAGTAAATGCAAAATCGCAGATCCCACCACTGTTCCACCAATGTAGGAAGCTTATCTCCATATAGCAACACAAAAGAATGATGGACAGAGTGTTGAAACTTTTCAAACACTCACCCCCCAGTCACAGATCTGGTTGTTCACCATGCCACCCCAGTTTGGACCCAGCCATATGCAAATCAGTCTTGACCTTGTTCCTCATGGGAACAGTCCTGCCCGAACTGCCAGGCCAGGTCCTGCCTGGACCGAAAACAAGCATCCTGAGACTGGTTTCAGGGAATCATCCTTCATCAGCCAGGCTAACTTCAATCCAGTGGCACAGTGAGCAAGGGACCCGCGTCTTGGCATACCCTTCCCAATTAGGGCAACTTTAGCGACACTTTAGCATTTATTATACTCACAAGGCAATAAATGACACACACTCAAAGAATAAATCTGAGAACAATTTAGAAAAATAACAATTCGTTTTGTATATGTTTCAAACCCAAGAAATTCATAATCAGGGATGGCGACATAAATACTTTGCAGTTCCAGAAATAGACACTTAGGCCCTCATTACAACCTAGGCGGTAAATGCCGCCTACCGCCGTCCTGATGGCCGCCAACATACCCTGACAGCGGCGGTATTCCGCTACGGGTATTATGACCCACACTAAGAAATCCGCCACTATACAGACACCCACACAAGTCCACCAGACCAAAGGTCAGTGATAAACTGGCGGTACCAAAACCCACACCGTTACGCCAATAGGAATACGCCCACAGTATCACGAATCACTGCGGCGGTCTTTCAACTGCGGTAAACCATTGGCGGTACACACCACCGCGCTCAAAATACACACACACTTACAAAACTACACCACATTGGACAATTCAAAATACACACACCTGACACACATACACACACCACACCCACACACCCAATCCAACATAAAACACACACCCACATTACCCACACCCCTTACAGCGGAAAAAAAGATAGCAAGCAGAGAGAGACAAGCCAGGAGCACCCACTCAATCAGAGGCACAAAACATCATCACCCATACACTATCCACGCACCTCACACATATCACTCACACCACATCCATGGCACCTCAAAGACACCCTAGGTTCTCAGAGGAGGAGCTAAGGGTCATGGTGGAGGAAATCATCCGGGTAGAGCCACCGCTATTCGATCACAGGTGCAGAAGGCATCCATTGCTAGGAAGATGGAGCTACGGCGGAGAATCGCGGACAGGGTCAACGCCGTGGGACAGCACCCCAGAACAAGGGATGACATCAGGATGACGTACCCCTATACACATTAGCCCCTAAATAAACACCCTTGAATTACAAACCAATCTGGAGTCAGTCTGTTCTTTTACAGATGTATTAGTACAACATCACCAACAAATATCAATGTAAATGTTCATTTTCTCATACCAATGTTTGACAGTTGTTGGGCAGCAGCACATATAGCAGTAGGCAGAATGAGGTACCCAGACCTGTAAAATGGAAAGCCAAAGTGAACTGTCAGTGTCCATAGACAGAGGTGAAGAGGGTGACTTATACAATGTCCTACAGTATTCAGAAATGTGAGGAGCAGTGACAGTCTCTTACCTGTGTGTCACTGGAAGTACTGAATGATGATGTTAGTTTGGTTGTCAATATCTTCTTCCTCTGCCTCCTCTTCCTCACTGTCCACAGGCTCCACCGCTGCCACAAGACCATCATCAGGCCCATCCTCCTGCAGAAAAGACACCTGGCGTCGCAATGCCAGGTTGTGCAACCTGCAGCATGCCACGATTATTTGACACAGCTTCTTCGGTGAGTAGTACAGGGAGCCACATGTTAGATGGAGGCACCGGAATCTGGCCTTCAGGAGGACGAACGTCTTCTCAATAATACGCTTGTTCGCCCATGTGCCTCATTGTAGCGTTCCTCTGCCCTTGTCCGGGCATTCCTCACTGGAGTCAGTAGCCATGAGAGGTTGGGGTAACCAGAGTCACCTGCAAATGTTGAGGGATACCTGTTAGACACACACTAACCCTTAGGGACTACCCCATACCCAGACACCTACTCATACTGTGTGGGGACCTTGAGCTCCCCTATTAGCCACACACGGTGCCTCTTGAGTTGGGCCATCACATAAGGCATGCTGCTATTCCTCAAAATGTAAGCGTCATGCAGAGCCAGGATACTTGGCATTCACATGGGAGATGTACTGGTCTGCCAAACACACCATCTGCACATTCATAGAGTGATAACTTTTTCTATTCCTAAAAACTTGTTCTTTTCTCCAGGGGGGTGGGGGGGAGAATGCCACATGTGTACCATCAATGGCACCAATGATGTTGGGGATATGTCCCAGGGCATAAAAGTCAGATTTCACTGTGGCCAAATCCTCCACCTGGGGGAACACGATGTAGCTGTGCATGTGTTTCAGCAGGGCTGACAACACTCTGGTGAATACGTTGGAGAACATTGGATGAGACATCCATGATGCCATGGCCACTGTAGTTTGGAAGGAACCACTTGCCAGGAAATGGAGCACTGACAGGACCTGCACTAGAGGGGGGATACCTGTGGGCTGGCGGATAGCTGACATCTGGTCTGGCTCCAATTGGGCACACAGTTCTTGGATTGTGGCCCAATCAAGTCTGTATGTTATGATAATGTGTCTGTCCTCCATTGTTGCAAGGTCCTCCAGGGGTCTGTACACTGGAGGATGTTGCCATCTCATATTCAGGCTCAGCGGTTGAAGCCCATGGAAGAAAACGGTGATCAGAGGGTCATATTCACACATCTATTGCACTAATGATGCATTTTTTCCTTTACAGAACCAGTATGTGAATCCGAAAATCAGTTGCTGTGCCAATGTCTGCTGTGACACAGTTAGGTGCCATGCCTTGTGCCCCCCTGAAATGGCGGCTTCCTGACCTGTGAGGAGGGACAAGTGGAAATGAGGTAATTCCGCTGGTGTTGTGCGCCATTGCGGTAGGCGGTCGAAGACCGCCGCGTAACTTTGCATTGGTTATCATTGGAGCCTATGGGTTCCAGGAGCCAATGGCGATGTACGCCGGCGGTGACGGTACGCACCGCTGCGGACGTGACCGTCATTTTCTATCTGTTCACTCACTTGCTACCGGAACTTCAACAGGAGAGGACCTACACTGCAAGTGCTGCTGTGACCTGTGTCTGGAAGTGACAATGGCTCAAGTGTCTGGGGAAAGGGCCCCCGCCTTCACTTTGGAGGAGTTGGAGAGACTGGTGGATGGGGTCCTACCCCAGTACACTTTACTCCATGGTCCTCCAGACAAACAGGTGAGTACACTGTGTGCATGATACGTGGGCCAAGAATGTATGGATTGCTGTGTGTGTAAGCCACATGTAGGGGGGGGCAGAGGCATCCTGGCCAGAGTGCTGCATGTATGGTGGTCAATGTATGTGCGTCAGGGGATGGGAGGGATCTGGTGGGCCATGAGTGTGACGGTCCGGACAGTTGACTAATTCCCTTTTCTGCTGTCTTTTTCATGCAGGTCAGCGCCCACCAGAAAAAGGGTATTTGGCGTGCCATCGCCAAGGAGGTGCGGACCCTGGGGGTCTTTTAGAGGCGGAGCACCCACTGCCGCTAACGGTGGGAGGACCTGCGCCGCTGGACAAAGAAGATGGCGGAGGCCCAGCTGGGGCTGGCCTCCCAACGAGGAAGGGGTGCCCGTTGCACCATGACCCCCCTGATGTCCCGCATCCTGGCGGTGGCCTATCCAGAGTTGGATGGGCGCTTGAAGGCATCACATCAGCCACAAGGGGGTGAGTACAGATTCTGAATCCTGACTTTGCACTCGTTAAGGGTTACCTGGGTGTTTGATGTGGGCTGTGGGTGCCCCTAGGCCAGGGCGAAGATGGCAGGGTAGGTCTCTGAAGCACTTCTACCCCAGTGGGGTTAGTGGGCATCTACTACTGGGCAGGGTCCTGTGGGTTTCAGGTGTTCAGGTAATGGCGGTAGGCATTGTACCCCATGGGCTGGTGACTATCTTAGTAACTGGTAGTGCATGGCCTAGTGTATAGGGCTGCTCCCTCTGTGTTGTGTACGCCAAAAGTGGTGGTGTTGCTGGCATTGACCAAGTGTATCCTCTGTCTCTCCCCCACTTTTTGTTTTTGTCACCCTGTCCTTGTGTGCATTAGCATACTCTGGCGGAGGAGCAGAGGCACCGGTGACAGAGGGAGCTGCATCCTACATGGGCCTGGAGGCTGAATCCACAGACGATGAGGGCACCAGTGGGATGGAGGGCGAGGGGAGCACCACAACGGGGACAGGAGGGGAGACCACAGACAGCGACCCCTCTGATGGATGCTCCATGGCGGTGGCGGACACCTCTGTGCCCACCTCAACATCAGGTACAGCCGCCACCCCCCCTACCAGCACCGCTCTCCCAGCAGCCCCTCAGCGTGTTTCTTGTGCCTGCTCACCCAGGAGGGTGGGCATCCTCTTCGCCCCAGGCACCTCAGGCCCTGCCCCAGTCAGCCCTGCTGCCCTCAGTGAGGAGGCTATTGACCTCCTGATATCCCTCACTGTTGGGCAGTCAACCATTCTGAGTGGCATCCAGGGTGTCGAGAGGCATTTGCAACAAACAAATGCATACCTGGAGGGCATTCACTCTGGTGTGGCTGCCCAACAGAGAGCATTTCAGGCTCTGGCCTCCTCCCTGATGACAGCCCTTGTCCCTGTCTCTAGCCTCCCCCCTCCAACTTCCTCTACCCAGTCCCAATCCACTGAAACCCAACCTATCCCAAGCACACCTTCAGACCAGCATTCACCCAAATCAACACACAAAAGTAGCTCAGGCAAACACAAGCACCACACTTCAGCCCATATTTATACTTTTTGACGCAAAACTGCGCTGACGCAGGTTTGCGTAAAAAAAATTACCGCCGGCTAATGCCATTTCTGTGTGCCGTGCGGGTGTCAAATTTATACTTTGATGCATGGTGGCGCAAACCACAGGTGTGAGTCATTTTCTTTGACACACACACCACAGCGTCACGTCATAAAGAAAACCGGAGTTAACGCGGCGGAAATGACTGTGAGCCGATTTACGACACCGCAAACCGGATATGCAGCGTTTTTTTACGCAATAGCGTAAAAATTCACCACAAACACAGCAATTTGTGCAGAGGAGAGCCAAATGGATCCCAGATACTTGCACAGACCCCAGGAAGATGACAACAGACCAGGAACCAGCCAGGAGGACCCACACAAGACCCAGGACAGGGAGAAGAAGAAAAGAAAGTGTCGCTTCAGTGCAGAGGAACAGGAAATTCTGGTTAAAGAGGTGACGGAACACCAGCACCAACTGTTTGTAACCTCAAAGTTGCCAATCAGTAGGAGAGAGGCAATATGGCAACAAATTGTTGACAAGATTAACAGTGTGGCAGAAGGACGCCGAACAGTCATCGAGTGCAAGAAACGCTGGCATGACTTCAAGCGCAGGACCAAGGAAAAGATGGCAAGGAACAGGAAGGCAGCACTGCAGACTGGATGTGGGAGTCCAGCACCGCTGAAGCCCCTGGACCACATGGAGGAGATGGTCGCAGCCGTCATCCCTGAGGAGATCGTCACAGGGATTCAAGGGCAGGACAGTGCAGACTCCCAGGAGACAGCGCACATGCACAGTAAGTTGCATGGGGAAATAAAATGCACAAATGTTAACTGCAAGCGGGGGGGAATACCTACCACACAATGCATGTAAGTCATTATATTCAGGGAGTGGCATGGGTAAAGGGGCACGGCACCGGGCCATGGCCCGTTCAGAGGAAACCTGGGGCACACCACTACACAACACCAACAACCTTTCCATGGGTGTATGCTGCCATGCCAACTATGTTGCAAATTTATTGCTTTACGGTACCCTATTCCCCCCGGTATTCTGTTTACAGGAGGGTCCCCTCTCTATATTTTTTTGGCTGCAAAGGTAAAGCCAAGCCAGGAGGAAAGGGCACAACGTCAAACTGGCATCCCGTCACACGTCAGCCACTATACTCCCTACATTAACTAGGGCCCAATTAACAACCTCTAGCCATACCGACAACTGGAAAGTAACATTGACAACAGTTGCCACTACCACCTCCGCTGTGTGTGCTGGTCAAGTAGCTAATGGCAGTAACGTCCCCATGGATCAAACACACCCAAATTAGAGGGTTTAGGATGACAACGTTAACAATCCCCAGAAACAAGACAAATGTTCCAGACCTGTCAAATGTGAATGTCCATAGTTGCCGCAAACATCAGCCAATGTCATCCACTTTAGGAGGCACACAGCACTAATGTCATACCCATGCTGCATATGGATGTGAAAGATCAGAGACTGGGGCAGGTCCAGATCGTTAAGTGTGGTGCTAGTGCCATCAGATCACCCACAGCCAGTGAAAGGAATCACCATGAGAATGGAAGTAGACGGAGGGTTGAGTAGGACAAGAAGGTGGCAAATCACGATTTGGCCAGAACCAACACCTAAAGGAGATAATACTGACAAGTCCACAAACTGACCACAACACATGTGACATGCAGGTGGGGCATATGCCTGGGAGAATGCCCATCTGAAAGACAGGAGTAATGAACAGGAACCAAGATCACAATGTGAAAATAATCACAAGGCAGGCATGTCACATTACAAAGCCCACAAAACTGACACACTAATTGTACCTTAATTCATTGCAGGGGACGATGGATCTCCTGCGGATATGCCTGTCCAGGACTACCCTGATGACATAGGTGACGAGGTGACAAACATCACCCAGCAGACCCTCCAAGAGGTCCTTGGAACCCTCCAGACCCCCCCTTCAGTCACAAGGAGGAGCACAGATACAGCAGCTATCACAGAGGACCCACCGACCACCCCAATTGTACGACCTGCCAGCTATACAGCTGAGGACTCTGATGACACTGGCTTTGAGAGAACTGTAGTCGGAGTACAGTGGGAGCTGGCCAAGGAGGTGCGGGTGGGGATGCAAACCATGGCAGACAGCCTAGAGAGGGTGCGTTTGTGCATGATGTCAACTGAAAAACAGGCAGCAGTTATGCAAGGGCGAACATCTATCTTGCAGGAAGTAGAAAAAAGGTTGAAGGAAATCAGCACACCTGTAATACAGTTGACCCAACACCTACAACAGCAATCCTGTCAACGCGTGCACGAATGCAACATTGAACCCCTCAGGGCCGACCTGGCTGCCTCCCATCGTGATGTGGTTGCTATTCTTAAGAACCAGCAGATCCTCCTTGCAGCAGTACTGCCCTTAAGACCCCCACAGGTAGCAGCAACCGGGATGTCTGACTCCACGTCTACACACACTGATGTGTGTGTTGCCACTTCACAACCACCACCACCAAGGGCAGAGGAGACAACACACACATCAGAAGATGAAGACCAGCAACAGATCACCTTCACACCTAAGAGTACCCGGTAGCACTAGTCCCTGCCACATGGCCACCTATTATCAAGGTCCTGCGCTTTGTAATATGTCAGTCTTGCAACAACTGTACTCAATCACTGTTCTGCAAACAACTGTTTAGCTTGTCAGCCTGCCCTGTGATTGTCTCTCACTAACTAATTGGCAAGTCCTGTCCCTCTGCACTGTCTGACACGTCACCCCAGCATGTCCAATGACATGTCGCTTTGCAGTTGTGTAGGGTCACAATGGAAGATGTCACTATAATGGACTCACAATCATGGATAATGTACATATAGCACTACAGCACTTTTCAATAAATAGCACTTACACAACCACTTTGTCTCTGTGTAATGTGACACATCAACCGTGCAGTAGATCAGTGAATTTTGCCTCCTGTCAATTATCATAGATTGTCAATACAACTGTCCTGAAATAATGTGGGCTGATAACTAAGAACAGTGGCCTGGATTCTACCATACTATGCCCTTCCTGAGGGTTATTTCTGAGGAAAAGAGAAACTATACACCATAATGCTGTGTTGAACAGAATAATGCTTCCTCAAGGGATGTCAAATCCAGAAAATAGTGCCTTCAAATTGTTCAATGCAAAACTAGCGTATGTGACATTTCCCACAAATTTAAGCTGGCACACACCAAACTGCATGAATGGAGGTGTATGAGTTTACATCCAAATAAGTAATTATGCTGAACAGTGTAAAAAATGATCTATGTGAGTTATGTACACTATACTACAAGAGAGCTTACTACCACTCACCTTATAAGGATTTCCTTGGACATGAGACTGCAGTCAGACTTAACACAGTGTCCCCAATACTAAATCTGGAAGCACAGTATGTGACATTGAAAACATACATCATGAAAAAGCCACACTTTGGGATCCATAGTAACCGTGATTGGTGGTTGCAATGAATGGCCGAATCTTAGCTAAGTAGCTTTGGGGTAGCTGCCAATGTTACAGCTCAGTTGGGATTTGTTTGCAGCATAGGACACAAAATCTAATACAAAAGAGACACTTCCCTCATGCCCATGCCCTGATCTACAAGCATTTGACACATACTGTAAAGGGTTACCTAGATATTTATTAAACAGTAAAAACAGAAGTGAAAACTCAGGGAAAGACCTTACCTAACCTAATCTACTCTAACTACTCATTACCCACAACTGTCCCTAACTAACCTAAACTAAACTTACTTATCACATTTAACGAAACGATCTAAACATCAACCCCCCATCCTCCTTATGAGACGGGATACATGGAGGACAACAGATACTAACCTAAACACACACTATCCGATACTAAACAAATATATATATATATATATATTTTTTGTATTTTTGTATTTTTTTTAAACACAAGAACCCCAACATTGCCCCCCTCCCACCCACCCACATGCATAAAAATAAACAGTAGAAATATTCATGAACCCCCACCCCCCACCCACTAACACTAACTAAACTAGCAGCCTATACTAACCTAACACTAAGCCCCCTAAACCCACAAAGTATAAGAACCAGGAAAGAGGAGGGCGGAGAGGGAATCATGTCCGTCTACATGTCTATAGGTTGGCCCTCCGGAGGGTCTTCTTGATGGAACGCACCCGCCGGTTGACCTGTCGCACCTCCTGCTGCAGTCTGGTCATCCTTCTAAGTACACGGTCCAATTTCCTTTGCATTTGTGAAAAAGCAGCAGGGTCAATGGCTGCAGCAGGGGTGGTCTGGGTGCCAGCCGAGGATGTATGGGCCCGTGTTGTGGCAATGGCTGTAGGCTGCCCTGCAGGTGGTGCTGTGCTTGGTCTAGGAGCAGTTGCCGTTGATGGTCCCGCAATGGTCCCAGCTGCTGTAGGGGCCACCTGGGTGGAGGTGGTGGTGGTACTGGTGGTGGTACTGGTGGTGGCTGTGGTAGACAAAGAAGGGCTGCCTTGTGCAAATGCCCTCCAGGCTCCGGAGGCTCGTTCATGGCGATATCCTTGGGCCATGTTGCGGTACCCAGACTCGACATCAAGTATGTGGCGGTATCTCAATCCCCGCCGTTGAAACTCCCTGACCTGGATGGGAGTCATATTTGCTGCTGTTAAGACAAATAGAAAATCTAACATTAGGTACTGCATTGTGTGAAATGGCACAAGAAGTAAATCAGACAATACAACTAATGTACTTGTAACAGCCCATATCATCATACAGATCATTGATTGTCCCTGAGGAAGTAAATGGCAAGTCAGCCTACAAAGGTCCTTTCACACATAGCACATCCAAACCCTACAAGATGGGTAACAACTGGCATGATTTTGGCATCATAGTTGTGCCAGTTGTCAGCTAAATATAATGCTGCACATCCTCCACCACTGCCAGGGCTACAAATGTCATTGTATGGGATGGCAATCCAGGGCCACATGATCTGCAAGTTGTAAATGGACTTGCCAGTATAGAAAGCATGTTCTAATCATGCGTGGCTATACTAGGTTCAGACAAGCGATTCACTGAATTACATGTCTGTGTACCAAACTTGTTTCATCAGTCCTAGGAACAATATTCACAACCCTATGCCTGTGTCTTTGGGTGTGGACTATCAACTAATAACTTCCAAAAACAAGGACACCCAGGAAGCTAAGGAAAGCTGGACATGGGTTTGGCCCAGCACACACACCACAGGTAAGGAGGATCTCCAAATAGGAGACAGCTAACCCTTGGACAATCCCATCAACACTCATGTTTGGAAATGCAGACCTTTGTCCACATCATTTACTACCAGTAAGCCATGACTTACAACATACAGAGAGATGCAAGAACACCTCTGGCCATGAGTTGCATGCACACCTAGGCCATTGTACTCAAGTGCCACATACTCGTAGCACTACATGTAGAGCTACATGCTGCTAGGAAGTTTAACATTCAGTTCAACATGTTCATTAGTGAATAGGGAAGCAGAAGTCTGTGGGTAAGACTTTGGCATCCCTATTCTGGGAGAATTCGGGTCTGACTGGACTGACTAATTCATTATATGGCCCAGTGCGACTTTTTCGGAATCATGTTTTATCCACATGACTCATCCCTATTCACATTGCCGTGCCTACAGGACTGACCTAGAATATCAAAATATGACAATACGATAAGGATTGGCCAACTAAAAAATGGTGATAAAATGATATTCCACTCATGGACAAAACAAATGATTGGGCAGCACATCACATCTTGCTATGTGTCCAACACACAGGAGTCCATCACACTTCACCAGCAAACACAACACATAACAGACATATCTACAATCACTGGAGATGTCTGGGTCTTCAAATCGAGCCACTTCGCCAACAGTGTAGGGTGCCGGTCCACCTGTAAGGCATGGAAGGGAGAAATGTGCTCAATGTCTGTGCGCTGTACAACAATTCCAAAGACAAATTCTATGTGTAAGATTAAATCAGAAAGTAAAGCCTCTCAGACATGATGATACTGCATCCTACATGCCACGGCAAACATATACAGACCCAGGGACTCCAGTGAGTGATACACACATATCTGCACACATGCAGTGGCCCTAACTATCATGTGGTGGCAAACATGCTTCTTCATTAGTGAGCAGACAAAATCATGGAGTGTATTAGTCTCATCATGTGTGTCCATAAGAGACATCCAGAGCCACTTTCCGTGAGGACTCCATTACCAGTCAACCAGCCATTGTGACTATGACCAATTTATGACACACAGGTACAATGTACAGAGGGCCAGGGACAGTTGTTAGCCCTCAACTTGTTAAAGTTTCTTCATTTGATCATTTGATGTGACACAGCTATGATGAGTTGCACCACCCATAAAGATATGAACCCACGTGCATATATTTTGCCAGCCATCCCTAATTTAAATGTGGCACTACAAACTCCAAATATGAGTCTAAGATGTTAGCTGAGCGCAGCTAGAACTTGTTACCTATGTGTCCAAATCCAGATCAGACATGTATCCGAAATGAAGGAGCGGCACAATATTTCCTAAGATTTTCGGGATTTCCATGATCGGTTTCCTTACACACTCACCAAACACACATGAGACATATGTTTGCGCCACATTGCTATCATCAATTGACGTGAAGCCTGCACTAATTTTCAGGCTCCTGATGTGTTTCTAAAGTTAGTCTAGCTGTTGCTCCAACAAATGACGGTAATGTGTCGGAAAATTCTATACCTCACAGGCAACTGTGGCCTATATCTATACATAATTGGCACCTGATTTGTGTTGCTGTTTGACACAAAGGCGGCACTAACTTACAAAATACAAATGTATTCAGTAAGTTTGGGGAGCTCTTGCTTCCAAACAGCTCGCAATTGTGGTCCTTAACAAAGTAGAAATTTTACCCTGTATGTTTCAGTAGCATTCCACACACTCAACAACATTGCCGGCAGATATAGTAAAAATCAGCTACTGTCACTACAGAGCATTTAAACGTGCACATTAACATGATTTGTACTCACCATCAGGGCCACCAATCACAATCCCCAGGTGGTCCAGCAGATCTTGCTCCCTGGAGACAAGGTCATCCCAGCGGTGCTTCAGCTGTTGGTCGTTTCTGGGTGTTGTAAATCCTTTGCAGATGATGCAACACCTTTGCCCACCGGAGCCTCCGTGCCTCAATGTGATACCCCTGTATCACACGGCCACCTGCCTCCATCATCAGGGGTAGGAATTGGCACACCAGCCAAATGAACCCACCCAGCTCCTCCTCTCCCATCCTCCCAAGACGAGGCCTACCCAACATAATGGTAAAAAAAGAGAAATAGGGGATAAAGGGGAACAAAGGAGAATAGGGGGAAAGTAGGACAGGAAAAATTCAAATAAACTACTAACACAACCCAACTATCCCCAAACTAACACTATCCACAACAGACTCCCAACAAAACAAAGACAATAGTTTACAACACAAATGACCACAAAAAATACTCAGACAGGATACCACAACAAGTTTTTAATCACAAAAAGACAATAAAAGGAACACACAGGAGACAAATTCACTAAATGCACAGAGACAAATCGAGACACAGCCACACAGTCAGGAAATATCACAGACTGCAAAATGAAAGTGAAAATACACCCTCTGTAGCTATTCTGTAAACAGGATATCCTATTACATCACTTCCTGCCTAAAATGCGGGGCGTTTTTGTCATGCATCAAAATAGTTTGACGCATACAGTCTGCAAGTCATTTTTTATTGACGCACAGGAGTAGATTTAAGCCTGCATCCATATAGTTCAAAATTGTTTCAAACGTAACCAATTTTCAGAGGTACAGTGTGGAAGATACGGCTCAGGGCCAATGGTTCTTTCAGGGCATTATGCGTCATTTTTCGGGCATAAGCGTCATTTTTAGACGCATGGCCGTCATTTTTTGACGCGTATGTGCCAAATTTCAGGCATTAACTGGGTTTGGGTCATTTTACCATTTAAATGGTGCATTACAGTTGTGACAAAACTGAGATAGGCTGATTGCACCCACTTTGGGCATGACGGTGTATGGGCACATGTGACACATCATACTACTGCGGACCATGATCCGCTACTTCATGTACAGGATTTTCACTCTTGACTGACGCAATAGATGGCCAAACGTGTGGCCTACATATATGTTTTACACAAATTGGGCATGTTTGGTGTCAGGAGAGGGTAGCAAGGTGACACACATAAGTACAATAACTCAATGCCTATGGCTCAATGTGTGTGCTTTGGCTACTAATATTGTTTCTGACCCACTGTGTGACCATCACAAGATGCATAATTGCAAATATGCTTGTATGCATGTGGAGTCAATGTGTCCAACCCTCAGATGCAAGCAGTGTGGAAATGAGAGTGGACATGTGTTAGTCATACATGTAGCAACAACTGCTGTGCGCACTTTCCAGTTTTTGGGTAACATCAACACCACAAACGACAAAGCATGCACCGGATAGATAGCAGATGGTTGTTCATGTCAATGGTCCAAAACTTGACCATCACATGTCCGGCAATTTTGGATACTGCTTCCTAGGCACTTGTTGGTGAACCCACCATGAGTCAGGCACATGTACATACTAAGTGGGTCCCGTGTTTGTGACACGGAGAGCTAAAAATAAACCACATTTGTAATGTCACGCCACAGTTGAGGTCATATAACTGAGCCACAGCTCTCCTGTGGCAGTGGAGGACCAGCAGACCAAGCAGCACGTGGCCACATATTTCCAGTGATCAATTGCACAGAGGTGTCTGGTTCATGTGTGTGGGCCAATGTTTAGCCTGTATATTTTTAGGGGTCTATGTTGTCACAGTTACGTCCAGGTCTAGTCATGAGTCTGTGGCAGCTATTCCTGTATCTACTGAGTATCCTTCGGAGATCAATGGAAGTAAAGCCAATGAGGATTTGAGAACCCACATGGGGATGGTCCTACCCTGTCACTGCAGACGTGTTATGAGACTGTCAACAGGGCAACCTTTGTGTGCTGAGTAACATAATATCTCAGGATTCTTGTACCGGCAGGTGTCATCACAACATTTGTACACAGGTTGGCCTCTAAAATTCCCACTGAACCTGGGAACATCATAGCCTCTGTGCTGACTATTCTCGCAGCTATTCACCACGCACGGCCCATCAATATGTTGTGAGCAATGTGAATCAGCGTGTGGACTGTCAGGGTCCTAACATGTATGGACTTTTCATGCACATTATCTGACATTGCTGGTTCTGCTGGAGGCACCATACCCAATCCCTGCATACGGCCATGGTACACTGTCACAATTTGTCACTCATGCATACATGAGACCCAGACAAGGGATAGGCCATGATTTGGGTATTTGGAGACAAGTTCCCAACAATGGTACGATGAATAAACAGATTATGCTATACAATGTATTTGAGTATGCATTGTAGACCCACCTGACAAAATACCCCAGGAGGAATGTGAGGGTTAGGAAAGCAACTATGATACATATGTAGCCACAAGGAACCTTTAGGATAACGCACAGACAGGAGCCAGTCAGGCTAACAGGATGCATGGTCAATCAGGATCCAGCAATTTCACAAGGTACATACTCAGTGGTCTGACTGAGACTGTTCGGAGGAGGAACAAGACAGTTGACATGGAAAACTGTGTTTGTCCTGTGTTTTGGAGGGTTACACATTAACCCAAGGGCTGTGTTACACAGCTGATTTTTATGGTAATGCATAACAGTGTAATCGATAAAATGGCACCTTCTATGCTGTTCCAAGCATCTGCAAGGGCAGTGCATGTTAAAATGGCTGGTCTGCATGGAGGTGCTCACAGGTGTGTGCTGCATCAGTCTCTCACAAGTCCTGTAGGTGAGATTCTAGTTCAAATGGCCAACAGTACCTTTCACATGGGAAGCAATCTACAGGTGATAACAGGGCTTAGAGACTACAAGCCAGTGCATTATTTAACTTGACGTCCATGCAGACAGAAGTACAATGACTATGGCATACCATACTAAAGGGTGAAGCACACTGGATTAACATTATGAGTCTGTGTGTAGAGGAGGGATTATCTGGGTACACATATTACCATTCCAGGGACCTCTTCAGACAGGTGGGGTGAGACCGGGAACATTGGTGGGTCAGGACTTCGGACATGGGCTGACATGTACATGGAATGTCATTTGCGCAATGCCTGTCATATGTGTGGCACTTGTGCTATCTATGTTCTGCTTATATGGAATTCTAGTCACACATAGTCCTTGCAAAGATAGGTGATGTAACAGTTACTGCTGTCAAGGGTCTGGCCATACATAAATGTTACTATTGCAATTGCACATTCACTGCCTCATGTGTAAGGCTTTTTGTTCCATTATTGACTGATGGTGTCTTAGTTGTGTGCCATATGCTGCAATGAACCATGTTGCCAACATGTATGTGTGAAATAGGTGTGGTCCTCTGCTTTTGCCCTTCAAAGGTGAAATGTACAGGATATATGTCATTTACAGTGTGTGTGAATGTGACTGTGACTGTTGATTCATACGCATCACAATTGCTTTGGAAAGTCCTGATCGGTATATCAGCAATGCTCCATGAGGCTACACTCTTATTCTGATAGTTAGAGATAAAGGTAAGCAAAAATGATTACCCAGACCATGATATGGTGATTATTATAGGTGTTTATTTACATATGTTCATACAGTGGTGATGGTGAGTTGAGTCAAAAGAAATTGTTGACAATATGTTGGCACCTACGCAATCCTGCAGCTGTGTTTGCTTGGTCCCCCTCATGTTGATGGCCTGCATCCTCCTCTTCCTCCTCTTCAGGCATTTGTGGCTCTGGTTCTAATAGGGTAATGTTCCTTGGTACACAAATGTTGTGCAGGATGGCACAGGTTAAAATGATCTTGCAGACCATTCCTGGTGAGTATAGGAGGCTGCCTCCGGTGATGTCGAGGCACCTGAGTCTGGACTTCAGGATGCCAAAGGTCCTCTCGACTATGGTGCGTGTCCTCCTTTGTGCCTCATTGTAGGCACGCTCTGTTGCAGTGCTTGGGTTGGCAAATGGGGTCATAATCCATGGCTGGATCCCATACCCCTGATCAGCTGAAAGAGAAAATGATTGCAATAATGTTGATGTAGCATGCACCATTAATATCACCTGGCATGGCAGTAGTTCTCTTGTGTTGTCTGTGACTCATTTGTGTTTGTGTTATAGTGTTGATTCCTAGGCTTCTAGAATGTACCATCAGCATTGGGTTGTTTCCTTATCTTAACCGGTGTTTTGCTGTTGACCGGATGTCAGCAGTATTTTTGGAGGGTTGTAGTACTCTGTGTACTCCCTTGCATTGTGACTTGTGATACAGGTGTCTCTGTGTCTTCACTGGGGGTGAGATGATAGTTCCATGCACAGAATCAATTCAACAGTGGTGGTAACACGTTTGCATCTATGTACCCTGGACATCCCATACATTTTGACATATGCAATAGATTAAATTAACCATCAGTGAGACCCTTACATTTTGCAAGGTGACAATTAGCCAAACTTCTCCGTACATTGTGATCACTGACGTGTTAACATTTGACTGTACACTAATTTCACATGTGTGACAAGTTCACTGCAGACCTATTTCTCTGCCCTTGGCAAGTTGACTCAGGTTGTAACGTCTACCTAGACTACTGCACATGGTCTAGTTCAGCTGGCTAACTTGGTTGTGAGGTTGTCGTTTAGAGTTTCAGAAGGTCCATATGGCACTACATCTGTTGTGTGTGTGTTAATTTGTCACAATGCGTATGTGTAGGAATGTGCACCTTCCATATTGTCCCATCAAGATGTGTTCTTCGCACAGTCCACTTGCCTCTTGGTAGTGGGCAATGTGAGAGCAGGAGTGATGTGAGGTATTGGAACGGCCTCAATGATTGCACCTGACCTTTATTGTAGTCATCATAATGCTATGTGAGTCACGATGTTTGACCTGCAGCAAATTACATTCCACACCCCTTACACAGTACATATTGGTTGAAAGGGTGTTTAATCTTTCAATATCACTTCAATAAAACTCAATCAATCTTCCAAGTTGTACTGCCAGTTGAGGCCATGGCATTGTCTTTGTGTTGTTTTAAATTGTTCCCTTGTGTCTGTGGAGTGGCATCTGTTGTTATTTGGATCTGTCATTTGTCCCTAGGTGTGTATCCAAATGAGTGAGGGTATCAAACATGCCTAGCAGTGTCACAACCTCAGTGTGTTCCTGTCCACATGTCGATGTTGTGGTGTATGTGTGTATATAAGTAGGTTTCTGTACTTACCAACAAGTAGTCCATTTCCATATCAGCCATCCTGGAAGTGTTGATTGATGGTGCAGTGACGGAAGATGAATGAATCATGTACACTCCCAGGATACTTTGCCACGATGTTGGTGATCAATCCCTGGTGATCCACAATGGCCTGCACATTGATGGAGTGTGTGTGCTTCCTGTTGCGGTATAGATGTTCAGTTGCAGCAGGTGGCACAAGGCGTACATATGTGCAGTCAATGGCACCAAGGATGTGTGGGAATCCATTAATGAGGTAAAACCCCTGTTTGTCTCCTGCTGCTTCTGCTGTGTGTTGGGGAAGCAGATGTGGCGGGGTGTGAGTGTGATGATGGCATCCAGTACCTTGGGCAGGAAGGCAGAGAATGATGGCTGTGAGATCCCAGCAACCAGGGTGCCAGTGGTTTGAAAGGAGCCACTTGCCAACATGTGTAGTACAGCCAGCAGCTTGGTTTCTGGTGGGATGGTGTCTGCAAGCTGGGTGCCAACTGTGGCTCAATGTTGCATAGCAGCTGCTGTATGGCTTGCCAGTTCAACCTGTACCTCTGGATGATGTCATGTTCCCTGAGGCCATGAAGGGTTGTCCTGGTGCGGAATATCCTTTCCTGCCTTCTGCGTTGCCTTTGGGGTCCCTGCTGGTGTTGTGGAAGCTGCTGTTGCTGGTCCTGTGCTCTGCGTCTGCGTGCACGCTGAATGAAAAACACCTCCATGTCTTCCTTTTGGAGCTCTGCTGTTGCTTCTGTGTGTTTTCATTAAATACAGGTGTGTTTGCCCCATTTTAACGCCTGCCCTGACCCAGGCGTTATTTTTTGATGCAAATCGGGCTGTGCGTCAATTTCCGCCTCCGCCTCCCGGCCGTGCGGGATTTTTGCACGGTAGCATACATAAGGCGCACAGGTGTTTGTGTCATTTTTGGACGGGAACGCCTACCTTGCATGTCACTAACGCAAGGTGGTTTCCCGCATCCAGAAAATGACGCACGCAGCGGGATTTTGACGTCCGCGGGCTCAGGTGTCAAAGTTGAAATATGGGGCAAGGTTTGCGCCGAATGTGCGTCAAAATGTTTGATGCACATTCGGCGCAAACAGAGTATAAATATGCCCCTTCATCTCACAGACACTCACACAAGCACCATCCCCATGCAGACACACCAACATCCACTGCCTCCACTGTGTCACCCTCTTCCTCGTCATCCACCTCCCTCCCATTAGCGTCTCCACTCACACCTGCATGCACTACATCCTCATCCACTACCTCCATCACCAGCACGCCCATCACAACACACCCATCACTGGCAATCACCACCCCCAACTCCATGCACACGTCCCCTGTGTCCTCTTCCAGTGTGTCTGTGACCCCTCCTCCCAAAGTACACAAACGCAAGCACTCACCCAC
Organism: Pleurodeles waltl; assembly: GCF_031143425.1. Taxonomy (NCBI): domain Eukaryota; kingdom Metazoa; phylum Chordata; class Amphibia; order Caudata; family Salamandridae; genus Pleurodeles; species Pleurodeles waltl. The sequence continues at coordinate 1,177,055,529 of NC_090444.1, forward strand.
CCAACAGCCATCCACCTCACAACAGCATCCAGCCCATGCACCTGTACCCAAACACAGCAGACAGACACCTCCTACAACCACTCCCTCTTCCTTCACTCCCAAAGCCTCTCCCTCTTCCCACCCCAGTGTCTCTAAGAAGCTTTTCCTGGCAAACATTGACCTCTTCCCTACCCCCATCCTTCCCCTCGGGCCAGGGTGTCCAGAACCCAGCCCAGCACCTCAGCCACCAAGTCGACTTCCGCTGTGGTTCCTGCAGCTCACAGACGCTCAAAGGGGGCACCCGTCAGCCCAGCCAGTGTGCCACCAACACCTGCCAAGGACAAAACCATTCCGCCACCTGCCAAGGTGAAAATGGGGACAGCATGCAGCAAGGGGAAGGAGCACCAACCACCCAGCAAGGTCCCCTCAAAGACTCCAGCTGCCAGACCCAAGGTGACACCACCATCTGCCAAGGCGAGGAAGAGGCAGAAAACACCAGGCAAGGCACTCCAGCCATCGGAGGTTGCAGGTGAAGGCCTGGAGACTACCAGCACAACCACCAGCACTGCCACCTGCACCGCGGCCAGCACCGCCAGCAGCCCTGCCGCTAGAACCGCCACCTGCACCGCCACAAGCACCACTACTGTCAGCAGCAGTAGCCCCAGTGGGCAGCCGTCCGAGGCTGCAGGAGAAGGGCTGGGGCCTCCACCCACCACTGGCAGCACCGCCACCTGCACCACGACCAGCACTGCCACCTGCACTGCCGCAGGCCCCACCACAAGCACCGCCACCTGCACTGCTGACAGTAGCACCACCACCAGCAGCAGCATCCCCAGTCGGCAGCCGTCCGAGGCTGCAGGAGAAGGGCTGGAGCCTCCCACCACCATTGTCAGCACCAGCACCGGCACTACCACCAGTTTGTAGCCTTAGCCGCCGCAGGATGGAGTCTAGCCCTGCCTCCATGGACTATCATGCAACTTGGTCCCTGCAAATCTCGTGCCTCAGACACCCAGGTGAGGGACGCTGAACTGCCACACCCCAAGTGTTGCATCACTGGGCACAAGGCCCCCTCCGGAACCAGTGGAGAAAGGCATCCACTCACCCTATCCTTGGCAAGATGAAGCACACTGGGCACAAAGCCCCCTCCAGAACCAGTGGAGATATGCATCCACTCACCCAATCCTTGGCAGGATGAAGCACACTGGGCACAAAGCCCCCTCCAGAACCAGTGGAGATATGCATCCACTCACCCAATCCTTGGCAGGATTAAGCACACTGGGCACAAAGCCCCCTCCAGAACTAGTGGAGAAAGGCACCCACTAATGAGACTGTGGCTTTGCACTCCCCAGGACCAAGCAGTGGGCAAACCACCCACGTGAGAGACTTGTGAGACTGTGGCTTTGCACTCCCCAGGACCAAGCAGTGGGCATACCACCCACTTGAGAGACATGTGAGACTGTGGCTTTGTACTCCCCAGGAGCAAGCAGTTGGCAAACCACCCACTTGAGTGACTTGTGAGACTGTGGCTTTGCACTCCCCAGGAGCAAGCAGTGGGCAAACCCCCCACTTGAGAGACTTGAGAGACTGTGGTGGTCATTCTGACCCTGGCGGTCAAAGACCGCCAGGGCGGAGGACCGCGGGAGCACCGCCGACAGGCCGGCGGTGCTCCAATGGGGATTCCGACCGCGGCGGTAAAGCCGCGGTCGGACCGGCACCACTGGCGGGGTCCCGCCAGTGTACCGCCGCCCCATTGAATCCTCCGCGGCGGCGCAGCTTGCTGCACCGCCGCGGGGATTCCGACCCCCCCTACCGCCATCCAGATCCCGGCGGTCGGACCGCCGAGATCCGGATGGCGGTAGGGGGGGTCGCGGGGCCCCTGGGGGCCCCTGCAGTGCCCATGCCACTGGCATGGGCATTGCAGGGGCCCCCGTAAGAGGGCCCCTACATGTATTTCACTGTCTGCTGCGCAGACAGTGAAATACGCGACGGGTGCAACTGCACCCGTCGCACAGCTTCCACTCCGCCGGCTCGATTCCGAGCCGGCTTCATCGTGGAAGCCTCTTTCCCGTTGGGCTGGCTGGCGGTCTGAAGGCGACCGCCCGCCAGCCCAGCGGGAAAGTCAGAATTACCGCCGCGGTCTTTCGACCGCGGAACGGTAACCTGACGGCGGGACTTTGGCGGGCGGCCTCCGCCGCCCGCCAAGGTCAGAATGAGGGCCTGTGTCTTTTCACTCCGCAGGAGCAAGCAGTGGGCAACCCACCCACTTGAGAGACTTGAGAGACTGTGGCTTTGCACTCCCCATGACCAAGCAATGGGCATGGAGCCCCCTCGAGGAGCAGTGGTATTATTCCATCTTCTGGCTGAGGTGCCCCCCACCGGGGTGCCTGTGTGTTTTCAACTTGATGCCCCTGCAGTGTTCTCTCCGTATTGAGGCAGGAGTCAAGTGTGGGCTTGGCCCATGATTTTTGGCCCGGTGAATGGACAATGTACCGCCTTATGTACATATTGTATATTTTTGTAAATACTGTTTTTCTATTTATTATGTATATCTGCCTATTTCTAAAATATCACAGATTTAACTCTATTCCTTTTGTCCTTGCATTCTTCCAGGGGGTTACGGGGTGTAAATGTAATGTTGATGCATGTGTTTGTGTGTATGGTGTTGTGAGTGAGAGTTGCGTGTGTGTGTCACTCTTTTTCCTCCCCCCCTCCCTTGTGTACTAGGTGCAGTACTCACCGTGGTCATCGCCGCCGCCTTTCGTATTCCTGGTAGATGAGGAGGTAGACCAGCATGGGCAAGACCTGCAGCTCAGGCTCCATGGCGTCCTGGTTCTTTGTTTGTGTCGAGCGGTGAGTGGTTTCCCTTCCAAGTCCTGTTTATGCCCTGCTTTTGATGGCGTTGGTACCGCCCCGGAAAAGCTGGCGGATAGGCGGGTTGTGATGGGGTGGGCGGTACATTGTCTTCTGCCTGTCTGTTGGCGGTTACCACCACAGTGTTTGTTGCTACCGCCGTGGCGGTCGGAGTGTTAAAGTGGCTGGCTGTGTTTGCAGTTTCCGCCATGGTTGTGAGCCCATTTTTTTTACCGCCGGCCTGTTGGCAGTATTACCGCCGCTTTAACACCGACCGCCAGGGTTGTAATGAGGGCCTTAGTGTAGGAGGCTGGGCTAGCTTGTAGTGGGTATCTAAGGTACTTACACCTTATACCAGGTCGAGTTATCCCTTATTACTGAACTGTAGGCAGTGTTCTAGCAGCTTAGGTTGTCTAGAGGTAGCTGTAGCAGAGCAGCATAGGCTGAACTAGGAGACATGTAAAGCTCCTGCAATACCACTATAGTTACACAGTACTTATACACAATAAAAGACAATACTCAGTGTTACCAAAAATAAAGGTAATTTATTTTAGTGACACAAGGCCAAAAATATCTTAGAGGCAATACTCCTTCTGGAGGTAAGTATTATACACAATATATACACTAGAGACCAAAATCAGGTAAGTAAATAGTCATAGAATAGTGCAAAGAGTAGAAAGTACAATAGAATCCAATAGGCCTAGTGGCAACACAAACCATATACTAAGAAACTGGAATGCGAATCACAAATTCCCCCCTAGGCAAGTGTAGTGTGTGGAGGGGTGCTGGGAGTGTAAGAGAACACCAAAGGTAAGTAAAATACCCCACCCCAGAACCCAGGAAAGTAGGAGTAAAGTACTGCATGTTTCCTCAGGACACACTACAAGTCGTGATAAGAGTTATTGCAGGAACCAAGCAAGACTGCAAGGAACAAATGGTGGATCTTTGGACCTGAAGACCTGTGAAGAGAGGAGACCAAGTCCAGAAGTCGCAGAAGATTCCAGGAAGGACAGGAGCCCCTGCCAACCTAGAAGATGGGGCAAAAGAGGGTTCTCCGGTTCGAAGAAGTCTGCAGAAGAGCATCAAAGAAGATGGCTACGGGTTCCTGCATAGTGCAGGAGATGTCCCAGGTCGAGATGTTGGATGCAGGCTGTTTGCGTCGCTGGATTCATCCAACAAGCCTTGGTTCAAGCAAGGTCGTGGTTTGCGTCAAAATGTCGCTGCCTGGACCCAGGAGGGACCTGGGGGCCTCAAGTTGGACTGAGGAGGCAGAGGGGCCTCCCAACACTGGAGAGAGCCCACAGATGACCAGGCAGTACCCACAGGAGTCCCAGGACACGGGGACAAAGAAGATGCAAAGTGCAGTTGGTGCAGCACAACAAAAGAGGGTCCCACGCTGCAGGAGAACAACTCAGCGAGTTGTGCGTCGCAGGATGGAGTGCTGGGGACCTGGGCTACACTGTGCACAAAGGATTCTTGGAAGAAGTGCACAAAAGCTCAAGGAGCTGGAGATGACGCGGTGCACAGGGGTACTGTCGCAAACCAGGAAGGCATTGTCTTACCTCCACCAAACTTGGACAGCTGGACCTTAGGACAGTCTGGGTAATGTTGGTCCACCACCTGTGTTTCAGGGAGCATGCTCATTGTCAGGAGTGGAGTCCCAGAGAATCGGTCGTCCTCGTAGGAGGTGCCTGCAGGAGCACGGCAGTGACTCTGTCACTCCACAGTAGATTCCTCTGGTTCTTCTGGTGCAGGGTGAAGACAGGGAGTCCTCAAAGCATGCACACTTTGGAAACTGTTGCAGTTGCTGGCTGGAGCTGAAGTTGCAGGTCACAGGAATTGTCCTAGATACTTTGTTGCACTTACAGTGGTTCCTGGAGCAGTCTGCGGTTGATCCAATGGTCAGAAGCTGAAGAAGAGGATGCAGAGGATTTCTGGAGGAGTCTTGCAAGCTGACTCTCTAGAGACACCCACAGGAGAGACCCTAAATAGCCCTGAGAGGGGGATTGGCTACTTACCCAGGTATGCACCTATCAGGAGGGGTCCCTGACGTCACCTGCTGGCCCTGGCTACTGAGCGATCTCCAGAGTGTCCCCACACCTTGGAAAACAAGATGGCTTACTCCAGGGCCAATGCGGAGGAGCTCTGGGCACCACCCCTTGGGTGGTGATGGACAGGGGAGTGGTCAGTCCCCTAACCTTTGTTCAGTTTCACGCCAGAGCAGGACTGTGGGTCCCTGAACCGATGTAGACTGGTTTATGCAATGAGGGCACCATCTGTGCCCTTCAAAGCATTTCCAGAGGCTCTGGGAGGCTACCCCTCCCAAGCCTGTAACACCTATTTCCAAAGGGAGAGAGGGTGTAACACCCTCCTCCCAAAGGAAATGCATTGCTTTGCCTTCCTGGAACTGAGCTGCTCAGACCCCAGGAGGGCAGAAACCTGTCTGTGAGGTAGCAGCAGCTGTAGCTGCAGTGCAAGCCTCAGAGAGCTGGTTTGGCAGTACTGGGGGTGCATGGTGAAGCCCCCAGGATGCATGGAATTGGCTCCCCAATACCAGATTTGGGAACAATTCCATGATCTTAGACACCTCACATGGCCATACTCAGAGTTACTATTGTGAAGCTACCTATAGGAATTGACCTATATGTAGTGCACACGTGTAATGGTATCCCCGCACTCACGAAGTCCAAGGAATTGGCCCTGAACAGCGTGGGGCACCTTTGCTAGTGCAAGGGTGCCCTCACACTTAGCACTTTGCACCTAGCCTTCAGTAAATGAAGGTTAGACATATAGGTGACCTCTAAATTACTTAAGTGCAATGAAAATGGCTGTGAAATAGTGTGTGCACTATTTCACTCAGGCTGGAGTGGCAGACCTGAAGAAAGGTTTGTCTGAGCTCCTTATGGGTGGGAAAAGAAATGCTGCAGCCCATAAGGATCTCCTGGAACCTCAATGCCCTGGGTACCCAGGTACCATATACTAGGGACGTATGAGGGGGGGGGTCCAGTGTGCCAATTGGAATTGGAATATAAAGTCACTAAACTATAGTGACTAATTTGGAAGAAGAGAGAGCATAAGCACTGGAGTTAGAAGAACTTCAGTGACACAGTTAAGCACTACTGACAACACACACATTAGGCCACAAACTATGAGCACTGGGACCCTGGCCAGCAGGATCCCAGTGAGACAGGCAAAACATATTGATAAAGTGGGTTTTAACTACGAGCACTGGGGTCCTGGCTAGCACTCACAAACAGGTCAAAGGTGGGGGTAACCATGCTAGAAAGAGGCTAATTTCTCACACTTAGTAAAATTTTCAGAGTACTCTCAATGTTATCCTATGGAGGAAAACAAGGTTCAGCAAACAGCATTAACAACAACTTATAGAGCCAATATCAGGGAGTTAAGGTAAGTACTGGGTACTGATCAGGATCACACCAATAGGTCAAATAGGGCAGCACTGGGAGGGCCAGGCGCAGTAAGGTGTCGGGTGCCCAGTGGTTTCCTGTAGGAGTTTGGTCCTCTTGAACACAGGCTGCAGGGTGACTTCACCAATCTTATGACCTCTTCCGCTGGGAAGTGGGCATAACCCTAACCTTAGAGGCCTAATTCCTTCCAAGCAAGATGGCGGAATTTGAAAACTAGTTTGCACTTTGGCTTGTCCACCTTAGGGGTATAATTGGTGTGAAGTGGGCACTCCTCCTAATTTAACTAATTTTCCCACCTGTGCTGCTGTTAAAAGTGGGGTCAGAACAGGGGATTGGTCATCTCCACCATCTGGAGAGACCTGGGTCGCATTACAAAGACGGCTAGGCCTTTGAAGTTCCCCGCCCTGGAATGTCCATCCTGCCTGGGAGAGGAGGCCACACCTCTGGCCAGAGCAGGCCTTTGTCTCAGGTCATCAAGTGCACTGGCTTTCACCTTGGTGGGCCAGAAACGCATCTGTGGTGGTTGAACTGGTCCAGACCAGTCAGTCAGCACACTAGTAGCTGGTAGGTTTTCAGGGGGCACCTCTAATATGCCCTCTGTGTATATTGTTTAATAAATCCATCACTGGGGTCAGTGAGGGTTTATTATTTTGAGATGTTTGATGCCAAACATCCCAGGTTTCAGAGAAGCCATCCTGTAGCTGGGGAACTTGTAATGACCAGTGTCCAGCACATGCATTTAAAATGCTTTCAAGTGCACTTACTGTCTCAGAATCAACAGAGACATAGCAGGGGCATATCCACTCATGCATATATGCCCTCACATGTGTCTGGATTCACCCAGCTTCAGGGGTGACTTACATCTGCCACATGCAGTGATAGGGGGGTGTGACAGGTCATGTTTTCAATTTAGCTTGCACCAACACATGCAGTCTGCAAATGTAGCAATGTGGGGGTTAAATGAGGGGTCCCGAGGGTGGCACAATTGGTGCTGCAGCCCTCAGAGACCTTCCATAGTACCCAGGCCCTAGGTACGAGGGGTACAATTTACTAGGAACTTACAGTGGTAGCAAAAGAGTTGGCCAATTGTGCAAAACAACTGTGAAGTTTTGGGGAAAGAGATCTGGCCTGTTTAGCAAGGACCCAGTATGCTAACAGTCAAAGCCATATCAGAAATTAGGAAAAAAGAGGGGGCTAACCAACTCAAAAAGGGTGCTTTCCTACAACTACTATGAGGCCTTCTAACACTGAGGATTTCTTTTTACATTTAATGAGCTGTAATTCCTTAATGAGAAGTTGTAGACCAGTCATGTTTAGTACCTATGGAATCTTAATGATAAATCTTTCTGCATTTTGCAGTCCATCTCCAATACACATCTAGGGTCGGTAACAGCTGGGATTTGTGCACTCCCTCTATAAGCCACACACAAAGGGAGCTTAGATGTGACTTGATGGGCCATCCACATCCTGAGGGGCCATCCCTAAAGCATGGTTTTATTGGTATGTACCTAATTGACATATTTAGTTTACTTATAAGCCCCTACTACGTTGCACTACAAGTGCCCAGGGCTTGTAAACTAAATGCTACTAGTGGGCCTGCAGTACTGCTTGTGGCACCCACCTAAGTAGCACTTTAAAATATATCCCGGGCCTGCCAGCACAGCCTGAATGCAGTGTTATACTGCCATGTCGACTTGGCATTTAGAACACCTTACCAAGCCTTAAAATTAAAATCCCCCTTTATTAAATATGTCACCACTAAGGTAGACCCTAGGTATCTCATAGGGTAAGGCTCCGCAAACCCTCCCGATCCCATGCCCAAATCTGATTTGCTGCCAATACTCCAACAAGGAAGTGTTCGCAGCCATCTTGGGACTCGGTTTCAGCCATGTCCCAGAAGAAAAGATGTAAAAAACCAAAAAGGGGCCACAGTAGGGACACCCTAAACCCTTAGCTCTGGTGCTGGGGTCCCAGAGGGAACCCCTCCAGAGCAAAAAAGCATTAAAAAAAAATGTTGTGCTGCAAGTCGTGGTGGATCGTGTGAAAATAAAAAAAAAATAAGCATGGGCTCATGCTCTTGCTTTAACTGCAGCCCCGTGTGGGCCAGTTCACGAGGGCATTCATATTTTGAATGTGGGGGCCGCATGGTCCCCTGCAGCCCCAGAGACCGCTACCTCCCCAGGGCTTCAACTAAATGTAATGAGGATGGGCCACCCAGCCCCACCGCAGCCCCATGAACCACCACCTCCCCAGGCCTTCAACTAAACACAATGCAGGGGCATCTGGCCCCGCCTGCTGCCCTGGGGACCACCACCTCCCTGTCAGTTTACCCAGTTGTAATGCGGAGGGGCCACTAAGCCCCCACAGCCTCAGAGACCGCCATCTCCCAGGGGCTCATGACAAAGTAAATGCGGGGGGGCACCTGCCCCCCCCACCACAGGTTCCGCCACCTCCCTGGGGAAAGAAATTAAAATGTAATGGAGGGGGGCGTGTCCCCCACCACCGCAGCCCTAGGACTGGCACCTCCCTGGGGCTTTAACTAATGTAATGCGGGGGGCCTCCCGCACCCCCCAGCAGCACCAGGAATGGCATCTCCCAGGGGCTAATGACAAAGTAAATGCGGGATGCTGCACGCCTCCACCTGCGGCCCGGGGATCCCCACTTCCCCAGGGCTTCAACTAAATGTAATGAGGGGTTGGCTGCCCAGCCCGCCTGCTGTCCTGGGAACTACCACATTCCCATGGCTTTAACCAAATGTAATGCGGAGGCTTCCCCCGTAGGAAAGTACCATCCTTCTTGGCAAGTTACCCCCAATTGCTACCTGTTTTTCAGTGTGTCCTTACTGTCTCACTGGGATCCTGCTAGTCAGGACCCCAGTGCTCATAGTTTGTGGCCTATATGTCAGTATGTTTTACTGTGTTGTCAGTATGCTTGACTGTGTCACTGCAGTCCTGCTAACCAGAACTCCAGTGCTTATGGTCTCTCTCTTTCCAAATTTGTCACTATAGTCTTGTGATTCCATATTCCAATCCAGATTGGTACACTGGACCCCCCCTTATAAGTTCCTAGTATATGGTACCTAGGTACCCAGGGCATTGGGGTTCCAGGAGATCCTTATGGGCTGCAGCATTTCTTTTGTCACCCATAAGGAGCTCCTACAAACACTCCTTCAGGACTGCTACTGCAGCCTGAATGAAATAGTGCAAACACTATTTCACAGCCATTTTCACTGCACCAGGTAACTTTTAAGTCACCTATATGTCTAACCTTCAGTTACTGAAGGCTAGGTGCAAAGTTACTGTGTGTGAGGGCACCCTTGTACTAGCAAAGGTGCCCCCACGTTGTCCAAGACTAATTTCCCGGACTTCGTGAGTGCGGGGACACCATTATAAGCGTGCACTACATATATGTCAATACATATATGTAGCTTCACAATGGTAACTCTGAATATGGCCATGTGAGTTGTCTAAGATTGAGAAATTGTACCCCCCATCTATTTCTGGTAATGGTGGGCCAATTCCATGCAACCTGGGGACTCCACCATGGACCCCCAGTACTGTCAGACCAGCTCTCTGAGGTTTCCACTGCAGCCCCAGCTGCTGCCACCTCACAGACAGGTTTCTAACCTCATGGGAATGGAGCAGCTCAATTCTAGGAAGACAGAACAATACATTTCCTGTAGGAGAGGGGAGTTACACCCTCTCCCATTGGAAATAGGTATTACAGGCATGGGAGGTGTATCCTCCCAGAGCCTCTGCAAATGCTTTGAAGGGCACAAACGGTGCACTCCTTGCATAATCCAGTCTACACCAGTTCAGGGACCCCCAGTCCCTGCTATGGCACTTAACTGAACAAAGGAAAGGGGAGTGACCACTTCCCTGTCCATCACCGCCCCATGGGTGGTGCCCAGAGCTCCTCCAGAGTGTCCCTGGCATTAGCCATCTTGGATTTGAAGTTGTGGAGACCCTGTGGGAGCATCTGAGTTGCCAGTGCCAGCAGGTAACGTCAGAGACCTCTCCTGATAGGTACATACCTGGTTAGGTAGCCAATCCACTTCTCAGTGCTATTTAGGGTCTCTCCTCTGGGTGTTTACTCAGTTTCGGTTTGAAAGACTCCACCACGACTCCTCTGGATCCTCTGCTTCAACTTCTGACCATCGGATCAACCGCAGACTGCTCCAGGAACACTGTAACAGCAAAAAGTATCCAAGAAGGCTACTGCACTCTGCAACTTCAGCTCCTGCCAGCAACTGCAATAGTTTCCACGTTGTGCACGCTCTGAGGACTGCCTGTCTTCATTCTGCAACAGAAGGAGCGAAGGAATCCCCCATGGAGTGACGGAGTCACTTCCCTGCTTCAGCAGGTACCTCCAGGCAATGACAACCGGTACTCTGGGTCCTTTCTCATCTCGACAAGCGTGATACCTGGAACACAGGTGGTGGACTGAAGTGACCCTGACTGTCCAAAGGTCCAGCTGTCCAAATTTGGTGGAGGTAAGAGCTTGCCTCTCCGTGCCAGACAGTGCCCCTCTGCACTGCTTGTTCTGCAGCTCCTTGGACGTCTGTGCACTTCTTCCAAGAATCCTCTGTGCACAGCGTAGCCCAGGTCCACAGCACTCTATCCTGCGATGCTTAGCTCCCTGAGTTGTTCTCCGGCTGCGTGAGATCCCTTTGTGTAGTGCTGCGACGACTGAGTTTTGTATGTACCTTGTCCCCGTGTTCTGGGACTCCTGTGGGTGCTGCCTGGTCTTCTGAAGGCTCTCTAAAGTGCTGAGAGCCCCCTCTGTCTCCTCAGTCCGAGTTAAGACGCCCAGGTAGCGTCTTTTCCCGCCAACCACGACATTTGCCTCGGGACATCTCTTGCACCGAGCAGGAAACCGCAGCTGTCTTCTTTGGTGCATTTCTGACTTTTTCTTCCAACTGACGAATCCACTCTTGCACCTTCAACCGGATTAGCAGGGGCTCCTGTTCTTCCTGGACTCTTCATCGACTTCTATGAATCTAATTCATTATATAAATCTTGCAGTTCTGCTATTGGCATATTTTGTATGCCTGGGTGAGGTGTGTAGGTGGCAAACATAGGCCATGTTGGTCCGTCATTACTTAATGGACCTAACCTGACTCTTTGTAGTACATGTGGTAGGGCGCCTTCAAACCAGTTCTGATGCTCTTGGTACGTGAGCAATATTTCATGATACTGGTATGCTCGGTACCATAAAGGCACGTTCGCAATTTCATATGTGTGGAATGTATGTGTTCTTTGGTCTACCTCAGGAAAGTTGACCCAACAGTAAAATGTTTCTGTTTGGTGTGCTTCATGAGCTTCTATTATAAGAGTGACATCCTCATCTGTAAGGCCATGCATTAATAAACGTTGTGTTAGTGCTTGTCTAGCATTTTCAGGAATGTCTATGGCAGCAGCCATTTTGTTTAGAGAAACGGAACACCAAAAATTGGGAGTTTAAGTCCTTTTGTTAGTTCGAGCACGAACAACCTACAGCTTAATCAGGTGTTAGCTTTTCAGCTGAGGAGGATTTTTCCCAAAGACCACGGACGTCTCCGTATAATGGTACTTAGGGTACCTGTTGTCTATGAGACAGTGATAATCGGGGTATCCGTAAATTAATGCCTAAACACCATCGTTGGTGGCGCCATGTCGTAGTTTGGACCCTTGCTCTGGGCAAGACTGCTGGTTAAAGGATGACAGTACTTTTGCTTGTAGGCGACTACGCCTTTCCTACAACAAGTCGCAACTGTTGTCCCAACCTTACCGGCTCACTAGCAGCACTTCACCAGAAACGCAATAGTAAAAGGTGATTTGTGGCAGCCTTTACGCATGGACTCGAGAATAAGACATCTGAGGGAGTGTCGTGGTTAAACAGAGATTACCCCTTTCTCACAGATATATCACGTCTCATACAAACACAGGCAATGACAAAGATGCAGTAAAGTTTCAATAGTTTTTATTTAACATAACTGCAATTTACGATAAGTTGCATGGGCTGCAATGATTAGGATAATGAATAATGCAAGAAACAGAATTGTGAAGACGAAAGTCATTATTACAAAGACCCCCACAATCTTGCAATGCATAGGAAAGACATGCGAGATGGAATATGCCCTAATACCCTAATGTGAGAGGCCTAACCTCCGACCTAAAGAAGAGCTGGGTTTGCTAAACCTAATCTGCCAATGCCATGTCCATGAGAGGATCCCCCAACCCTCGTTACCTTGGAATGAGGTCTCTATCTCAGACTCCGCAGGGACAAGAAGACTGGGTCAGCGTCAAGACGACTGCACCATCGATATCAGCGATGGTGGCAATGCCCTCCGGTCGGAATCCCTCTGATTATCTGTCTAAAGTGCGATGTATTTATACAGATCTACAAGGACCACTGACGTAGGTGTGTTCCCAAACAATAGATAACAGATATGCTTGGGACAGCAATTAATATAAACAATCCCTCGAAAGTATAGAGAGGGAAAATCCCTAAATGTGAACACCTACTGTTTGTGTGTCTTTGTTGCTTGATCTTAATGCCTTAGCGCGGTGACACTGATAATGTAACTCATAACAAGTGGTCTAACTATAAACAAGGCAGCCATCTTAGAAGAATTAAATAATTAAATGGGCTAAGACAGAGCAAGCTAAGTAGGTTAAAAGTCACTAGGTGACAGGGGCACGACTCTGCAAGCCAAAGGCTAAGCTAACTCCTTTTATCCTATTAAAAACAAACTAGGATTCACTACAAGTCTGCTGTTCGGTTTCTTTCTTGACCATTGCAGATCTTTTCATTCTTATTTATGTTTTCTCATTGAAAATAATGTGTGTGTTGGCATACTGTTTATACAATGTGTTTGCCTTCATTTGGAATGTTTGCAAAGAGAAAATAAAATTAAGAACGAAAATACATTCCCCTAAAGAACATTACCAACAAACTCACAATGTATGCTTTCGTTCATCACCAGCCTTATTTTTGCAGAATTTCTTGTGTTCCGTACTCTGCTCTGGATTTGACATTCTATCTGCTTGCTGTTATTTTTCTTTTATTACCACTGCGTTTCTTCATTTAATTCATTTCCTGCTTGTGTTCCAAGATTTCCATGGAATTGTACAGTTTTACGGGGATTTGAAACAGGCTTCCCAGTCAACTGTCACTCGATTGTATCCCATGTTCCTTTCTGGGTGCAGATTTAGAACTCATGTGGCACAGTACATGAAACAAACTGCACTGATTTGCTCACACAATCTCCTAGGTCATAAATTCCAAGGTGCTATGTGAGTGAGTATTTGCCAATAGGTATTATTATGAGTGAACTGTAGAAGCGTGATCGCGCAGTTTTTTTCTTTTAATGTGGCAAGAAAAATCCGGTTGGGAGTTTACAACTGGTAATAGCTGTGACTCGGACAAATGCGAGACCCTAGTGCATTGCAAATGCTTGTTATAATTTCTAAAGGAAATGCTTTAGGTATTACAGCTTTGATTACATCAAGATGATGTCAGGCATGCCACACTTTTGTAACAAATATAGAATGTTAGTAAATTAGTTTTTCATTAGAATACTGTGGAGAGGCAGAGGTCAAGAGGATGGACTCGGATAATTGAGGGCAAGGAGGAGGGTGCAGAGGCAACAAATTGACCACGCTGGGCAGGCAGGAGGGGCAGTGGCAGCACAAAGGACCATGGAGGGCAGGGGAAAGGGGGGTAAGAGCAACAAACCAACCATGCAGCACAGGCAAGGGAGGATGTGGCAATAGAACAGACCATTGCGGAGAGAAGGAAGAGGCAGTGGCAGTACAACTATACATGCCAACAGACCCGATTCAGGCAGGAGACTCCCGTTGTTTTTAAGCCCAAAAGGGCTTTATTTTATCAGTCGACTGCCTAAAATCTCCTCTTTTTCAATGTAAGTCAATTTGAAAAATCAATTCCCCAGATGTTTTTTCAAAATCTCCCTTTTACCAAGTTCAAAATGTTGGCAAACACAGTACAATGGATCATTGAGGGCAGGAGGAATGGGGTAGGGACATTGACTCGGATAACAGATGGGAGAGAGATGGGCAGGGGCACCAAACTGACCTTACAGAGCAGGTGTCAGTGGTTGCAGCAGCACAATACATCACACAGGGCAAGCAGGATGGCAGGACAGCACAATGAATCATGGAAAGCAATAAGGAGAGGACAGGGCCAGGCACATGGATAACAGAGAGCAGAGGGGAGAAAGGAAAGGGCAGCAGGCTGACCATACCAGACAGACAGGAAGACAGTTGCAGCATAACAGGCCATGAAGGACGGGGGGAGGGTGCAGGGGCACGAAGACTGACCAGACAAGGCAGGATGGAGGGGATAGGGGCCTGCTCATGGAAAACAGAGAGCAGGGGGCAAGGCAGCAGCACAGGAGCACCAAGCTGACCATGGAGGGCAGGCAGGATAAGCACTGGAAGCACACACTGTTGAAGCATTTCTTCCTTCGAAGGAATCAATGCTTGACAAGGTCAATGAATCTTTTGACTCAGCATAAGGGTGTGGAGAGCATCATTCAATTTCCATACAGACCAATTCAACTACACTGTGTGACCAATGTGGCCACACAAGGAAAAGTCGAGTCGTAAATAAAGTTAAGGGGTTTTATTACAAACTTAACCTCAATGTCATGTAGACAATTCTCAAGACAAAGTTAGAAAGATACAAAATCACTAAGGGTTGAACCAGGTGACTAAATAAATTCAGGTGAACTAACATTAAAAGAGCTAAACACTTGGGGGGTCATTCCGACCCTGGCGGTCAAAGACCGCCAGGGCTGCGAATGACGAAAGCACCGCCAACAGGCTGGCGGTGCTTCCTTGCCCATTCTGACCGCGGCGGTAAAGCCGCGGTCAGAAAACCGGGACCGGCGGTTTCCCACCGGTTTACCCCCGGCTGGGCGAATCCGCCATGGCGGCGCTGCAAGCAGCGCCGCCATGAGGATTCTGACCCCCTTACCGCCAGCATGTTTCTGGCCGTTGTGACCGCCAGGAAGAGGCTGGCGGTAACGGGTGTCTAGGGGCCCCCTAACAGGGCCCCATTAAGCTTTTCACTGTCTGCTTAGCAGACAGTGAAAAGCGCGACGGGTGCAACTGCACCTGTCGCACCCCCGCAACACCGCCGGCTCCATTCGGAGCCGGCTTCTGTGTTGCAGGGCTCCTTCCCGCTGGGCCGGTGGGCGCTACCTTGTGTAGCGCCCGCCGGCCCAGCGGGAAGGTCAGAATGGCACCAGCGGTCTTTTGACCACGGTGCGGCCAAATGGCGGTTCCCGCCAGCAGGGCGGCAACCGCCGCCCGCCGGGGTCAGAATGACCCCCTTGGTGTATACAATACAGAACATCAGCAGAATTACCTGATATACAGAAAACAAGTGTTGCTCAGTTTTAATAACCATTAAGGCAATTTAAATCACCTAGGTTCAGCTAGTTTGGAAAGGAGAACCCTACAGATTAGCCAATCAGGGAATAACATGTGCTGGGTGGAACACCTGCAGGCAAAAAACAAAAAGGGCAAAACAAATTAGAAAAAAGGAAACCTTGGGCAACGGTTCACTAACTAAAGTGGGCAAAAAGTGAGTGAAAAAATAAGGAATCAGCATTTCAGAAGCTCGGTTAAGGGTCTTCTTCTCTTGGTCAGGGGAAAATCTCTGAGTCTTAGCAAGCCATTTCAAAGGGGCAAGGGCAGAAAGGACTTTACCTCTCAGAGTCCAAGGGGTTCAGCAAGCAGCTATGAAGGGCAAAAGGAATCTGATCATAGTCCAGGTGGGGAACAATATATTAAAGTTCAAAGGGCAAGATGATTTGTCAGTCCATCGTTCCACATGACGTTGAATGTGTAACATACAACAGAAAATAATCAGGCAACTCAAACTGAAACATTGGTGAGGATTCTCAAGTATGTCATGGGAACGGTGTTTATCTGTAGTCTTCCTGGCAACAGTGCAACAACTGCATACGTTACCAATCCACAGTCCTAAATGTTCTGCCCTCAAGGACAACTTCCCAGGCTCACTATGTGTAAAACAATAGACATCTATTACCAAGCTAGCATTCTCATGGGAATGAAATCTGGAAGAAAGGTTCACGTTAGCAAGATGACTAGACAATTTCTGCACAGTCACAAATACAAGGCCTAACAGGCCTTACTAAGGCTAATGCAAGAGAACTAAAACAGCACATTAAACCATTCAAATAAAACACAATTAATTACTAAACTTATAAATTCAACATAAACTTTCATTAGTATTCATGTTACAATAACTTTTAAATGGAATAACTATGTTAATAGATTTCTATTAATATTGCTCAGAACTACATTTTTCTACTTTTGCACACATTTGTTACAACACACCACGCAGGGCAGACAGGAGGAGCAGTTGAAGCACAAGAGAGCATGGAGGGCAGAAGGGATGGGCAGCAAAATAGACCATGGATGACAGGAGGGAAGGGATAAGAGCATGAAACTCGGACAGGCAGGGTGGAGGTGGCAGGGACAGGCGGCAGTCACCTGACCATGGTAGGCAAGTGGGAGGGCAGTGGCAGCTCAAAAGAACACTCAGAGAAGATAGGAGGGGCAGTGACAGGTCCATGGAACATGGTGGGCAAAAAGGAGGGAGCAGGGGCATGCAACCAGACATTGGAGGGCAGGGGAAATGATGGTAGGAGCAGCAAGCTTAGCACGGAGGCTACGCAGATTCGCAATAATATGGCATGGAATTAGGCAGAGGAGGGCAGGAGGAGTGGGTGGGGATATGAAGCTAAATGGAGGGCAGTGGTAGCCCATCTGACAATACAGGGAAGGAGGCAGGGTGCTGGTGCATGTACTCAGACAACAGAGGGTAGGAGGAAGTGGATGGGGCAGCAAGCTAACTGGTCAGGGCTGGCAGGAAGGGCAGTGGAAGAACAACAGCCACACAAGACTGTAAGGAGGGAGCAGGGGCATAGACTTAGAAAATGGATGGCAAGGAGGAGGTGGAACATGAGCTAACATTTGGGGGGGGACAGCACAATGCCAGGCCAGGCCCTACATTCATCTCCCCCACCCACTGTGCATTGCAATGGGCATCTTACTTAATGTTTATGAAAAAACAGAAATTCACTGAAAGAAAAAACAAAGGTAACGGGGACATTATAGGTAGGAAATAGAATAAAAAAAAACTTATAAATTCATGAAAAAAACAAAGGTTACAGGGACGTTGTAGTTAGGTTCAGATTTTACATGAACAAAACCATAGAAATTCAGCTGTTATAGTTAGTTATTTCAAGTAATTATAATTTGTGCCCTTACGTAACTATAACCCACGCCCTCGTCATGCACTGCTAATTACCCCAGATATTACATCACTCAAAAAATCTTCTATGACATCAACAATAATATCACTGTAACATATGAAGTCAAATGGTGGCCAAGATGGTGACCGGCGTGGACGCTAATTGAGTAACTCCGCTCCCGGTCCCAAATTTATCTTTTTGTTACACCCCACATGGACCCCCACAGATGCCGGAACTGTGATTCCAAGGGTCCAGGGTATGTGAAGTGGAAACGTGGGGTGCCGTTATACCCATTGGTGACAGCCGGCGTATCAAAAGACGGTGGGGCCTGCGCGGCCCACACGATATGTGCAGCCGATCGGGAAAAGGAGGCGGGGCCCTGACACGGCCTAAACCAGTGATTGGCAGACTGAAGGAGTGCGACACGCCGCTGTTCGACAGGCCGGAGTGTGTCCAGCGATTGCGGTAAGACGCAACTGATGCAGCCGGCGGCGCGAGATGCAGCGGTGAAGAAGACACGTGAGGGCTGGAGAAGCTACAATGCCCGGGCAGCCGGAGTGACAGGAGAAACGCCACAGTGAGCACACACCTGCACTGCGGGCCGGGATGAACTCACCGAGAACTGCAAAGGAGGTGAGCGTGCAAATACAGTCGAGGGCTTCCCCCAGTGACTGAGTAGGAGGACCTCCCTTCGACATTTTGGAGAACCCCTGGCAAGGTCCTTTAGGGCCTATATTTAACTGGTGCAGCCCTGGGGGGGGGGAACCGTGCACTGTCTGGCTACAAGCGAACACTGCAATGACGTGCTGGAGGTGGTAATGAGGGGCTCCTGACCCCTTTGGCCAGGATGGATGTTACGGCCTAGTGGTAGCAGGGTCAATAATCAAGAATTGCCCAATCGCAAGATTGGATCAAAGGGCCTGATAGTAAACTGTGACAACCCAAGACACCCAACATGCCATTGAGGGCTTTGTAATGGCAGCCTGCTTTGGGGTACACAAGAAAGTTACTCCTAAACAAATGAATTGAACATTTTCAAGTGGAGAGTGACAAGTCAAAGCAAGGGAGGGGCAGCGGCCCTCTTGCTATAGTCACATGATTGATCCTTGTTCATATGCACCTGCTCATACAGAATACACGAAGAGGTAATTGCACTCTGGAGGGTATACCCGCTTTAGCGGCTGCATTCTTGGTCAAACCAAAGAATGCAAGGTTGCTGTCACTGGCTGAGGGAATGATGCCTCTTCTGTCTGCCACCTCTAAGGATAATGCAGTGACCTTCCAACAGATGAATGAGACCTTACCAGTACATTCTGCTCAATTTGATAAGCTTCTTCAGGCAGTGCTGGACACCAAAACAACTCTTGAAGTAAAAATACTCAGTGGCACAGGAGGTTAATTTGCTTCGAGTAGAGCATTGTAAACTAGCCGAAAGGATGTCTGAAAATGAGGCCTTTTAGCTGAGGTACAACCAGGGGTTAAAGACATTCAGAGTCAGGTGATGCAGCTGAAGGCGGAGGTCTTTCTCCTGCAACGAAGAGCTGAAGACGCAGAGGGACATTCAGGGAGAAATAACATTAGTTTCCTAGGATTTCTGGAACAGGCGGATACACCTAATGCTGAATTATTCAAAGAACAATGGTTGAAGGGCACGGTGTTGGGAAACTATGTACTACCTTTCTTGTCTATAGATTGAGCACCCTGGATTCCAGGTAGGCCACCAAGAGCTGGATCCCCGCTTAGGCCATTAAAAGTTCGTCGAGACCGTGACTTGATAGTCCAAAGCTTTCGCACACAGGGCCCCTGGAAGTTCAAAAATACCACCATCAGGCCCTGCCCCGACTACACAATGGAGGTGCAACACAAACATACTTCGTACATAAAGATTAAACACCTCCTACGCGAATGTAACATTGCCTACTCCCTGCTCTTTCCAGCACGCTTGCGAGTGGTATATGAGGGAAGGATCCATATTTTCCCATCACCCAAGGATGCATGGATGTGGGTACATGCCAAGGGCTTGGTCGAACTGCATAGCGAGGACCCCCCCAGAGGGAACATGGATGACACACCAACCCCGGCGCAAAAAGAGAATCGGCAGCAAGATGTGCCCCTCCAAGGCACAGGCAGCTGTGGGCCAAGCGCAGGCACTACTTGAAGTGACCCAACTTACATCTAACCCATATACTGCCCTCCACGACGATAAAGTATTGGATTCTGATATATCAACGGGTCGCGCCAGTGGCTCCACTGTTTCCTTGCCGTTGGGCCCGGTGGTAACACCACGAACAGCTGACGACCTTTAGCTTCATGCGCAAGCTTTGGAAACTGCCACATGGTTACCACACTGCAAATAAAGACAAACACACCTTCAGAACCCTGGCTATGGGTGTCTAGGTCTTGCGTTCGATGAGTCGATAAGGATGGTTCTGCTCCTCGGCCTGCTACCACACTTTCTCACCTCTGTGCTGTCTCCATGTAGAAAATGGTGACCTGGGGGCACACGTCAACAGCCGCTGAAAGTGGGGGTCTAGACGGCTGTGGACATTGCTGTCATTGATGGGAGCTGACAGGGACAGGGTGCTGATTCTCACACCACTGACCCCTACCCCGAGTGGACCTCCGAATGGACACTGTTCACAGTATTGTTCTTCACTGCACCTGTTGTGCTCACTTGTTAATGGGCGATTCTGGCCCTGTTGGCCATAGCCCTGATGGGTTCCACACTGTTTGTTGTTTTTCCTATACAGCAAAGGTTTCGACACTGACGATGAGTGGGTGCGAGGGAGAGGGATTATGGATGGGGGACAAGTATCAACTAGCCCCATTGTTATTAGTGTGGCTATGGCAAGAGATCACGAAACGACAATCCGCATGTCGCATCACCTATTCACGTACACATGCAGACACACAACTACAATACAGTAACGTGGAATGTTAGAGGTATGGCCAACCACAGCAAGTGCAATAGGGTACATGCGTACTTAAAGTGTCACAATACCCACATAGCGATCCTGCGAGAAACGCACCTCACAGACAAAGACCTACATAACATTAGACCCAAATGGCGGGGTATGATGCACGGTACAGCCACATCAGCATTTGCTAAAGGGGTATTGATATGGGTGCTCCAGAGGTTCCCTATGTAGTTGAACATTCAACGGTGGATAGGGATGGCATATATGTGCTGCTGGAGGGCTCTCTAGATGGCTTTTCCCTATCAATATCTGGAATATATGCCCCCAATTCAAAACAGGGGGATTTCCTGAAGTCAATTACACCTACACTTTTCCAAGACCCAACGGCTGATTGCATATGAGGGGGCGATTTTAACTGTGTACCAAATGTTGATATAGACAGATCTCACTTGCCATTGCTCGGCACTCCCAGCTGTACAATGGCAGGTGAATTGCGTCGGTGGATGTTAGAGCGGGAGCTCCAAGACATATGGTGCCTCTTACATCCACAGGATCAAGAATATTCTTTCTACTCCCCAGTGCATGCGATACATACTTGTAGATTTTATATTAAGCCCTACCGGTTCGACCCAAAATGCTTTGAGGGCGGACTACTTGGCTAAGACATTGTCAGACCACTGCCCATTGAAGGTCAGCATGCACTGGGGCAGGCCACGCACCTCTGTGCCTGCTTGGGGGCTATGGCCCGACTTGTTGGCAGACTCTCCCTTCCGCAAGGAAGTGCTGGATTGCATCTCTAATTACTTTGCCCTAAATGGAGGGACAGCCGCAACACGTGCTACGGAGTGGGACGCCCATAAGGTGGTGGTGCGTGGACATTGCCTTGCAGCTATAGGGGGAGTACTGCACGTGCTGTTGCGAGACCTAACTGCAGTGGAAACAGACTTGCTTAAGGTGGAATGCGCAGTAGCAGGGGGCTCTTCAGATCCTGATGTTCTCCACGAACAACGTGCACGGCACAATGAGGTGGCTCGGGTGCGAGGGGATAAGGGCCTCCATGAACTACTAACGCAACCTGCATGCTCCACAGCGATTCAAATGACAAGGGAGGTGTCGCGGAACTCCAGATTTCATTTCACTCAATTTAACTACCTGCACCAAACGTACCTGTCCCCTCACCGCCTTCACTGCATGTTCCCCCACTCTAATGATATCTGTCCGCGTTGCGGGGAACCTGATGCCACTTTCTACCACATGGTATGGACTTGCCCACCCATACAGAGGACCTGGCATACCACATCACCTCCTTGACAGGGGAATTGGTTGGTCACACATTACATACCACACTGGAATCCTGCCTGCTGGGAATACGTCCCAGATCGGAAAAGATAGGCAAATACACAGGTGTGTAGATCTAGCATTTGTACTATTCAAGCGCCTCATAGCAATGCAATGAAAAGCACCTAGGGCACCAACTACACGCAGCTAGCATGGTGACTTGTTTAAGTGGGCGAGAGCAGAAGCACAAACACTTCACTTCCTCAATGACAGGGGCATAATGATTAAAGGGCTGGGGCTCTGGGATAATGTTATGACCCAACTCGAAGCTAAAGATGACATTCGTCCTCCATGATTTCACTAGGGTAACACTGCAAATATTATGCAACACAACCATATATCATTACTTTAGCTGAAATCGCAAATAGTAGATGAGTACGAGAGGCCATGGTTACGTGAAGGAACATCAAGCGCAACTGGCCACTGGGGAGCAATGGGGTCACCCACCCAAGAGTGACTTATCACCAACCATGCACACATGCAGTAACTAATGCATTACATGCAATAAGCACAAGAAGTAGATGAAGTGCTGTTTAAAACACATACTATTTATGAAAAAGGCATGGACCATGGGACGTTGATGTCCTCCGTTGTTGTACTATACGTAGGCTGTAAGGAAGGGGTTTTCCTGCCTCTTTTGAATTTTATCCCTGCACATGGATGTTACGTACTACATTTCTAAATGATACTGTATGTGATCAGACCTATTTTGTTGGTGGCCCTCTCCTCCTCCCTCCTGTTGTAATTTATCACCTGTCAGATGATATGTATACAGTGGCTTATATCAAGTGTCAATGTTAAATGTTGCGTATGGAACATGAATAAAGATATATTTTTTTTTTTAAACATTTGAAGTCAAATTATTGATGAGAAAACTGTGCATGGCGAGGGTGCGGATTATAGTTACCTTTGGGCACGAGTTATAGTTACTTGAAATAAGTCTAACAGTTGAATTTCTATGGTTTTTTGCATGTAAAATCTGAACCTAACTATAACGTCTCTGTAACCTTTGTTTTTTTATGAACCACATATATATATATATATATATATATATATTACATATTTTACATTAGATATTAATTTTAGTCATATATCCATATTTTAAATGCATTACTATGAATATATATATTTTATATTAATACATTTTAAATAATAAAAAACATAACACAATGTATAAACATATTTAATTATATATTTATACACATATATTCATATTATTAAAACTGAAACATAGAAAAATCTATATAATGTAAAATAAATATTTTTATTAATTATATTACACTATATATATATATATATTTATTTATATATATATATATTATATAAATACAAAGACCTATTCATATGTGTTCATGTGTTTATGTAAGTATATAATTATATATAGTATTAAATAGTAGTGGAATATATTCAATTTGCATTATATTACATATATATATTCAAATAGTTAAAATTTACTACTTTAAACTCTATTTATATAAAAAAAAATATTACGCCTGTTTTTGACAATGTAAGTGTCAACAAAATTTTTCTTTCCAATATTTTTGTACAATGCATTATAAGTTATACGTATAGAGACACATTATTTGTGTAAACAATATTTTTGACACAATAGTTGTGTCAAATGATATTGTTTACTTTGATATAGTGTCAGTCATCCTTATTTTTATTACAGGAGTTAATATAACCTGAAAACTATTTCCAGATAAATTACCTATCCACTCACCAACATTATCAAACGTCTTCCCTAACTCACGAAACCATGGACTCAATCTCAAGCGAAAGATGAGTTAGATTAGTGATAAAAGAATCAACAATCCTACTATTATCAGGTATGAATGTAGAACACCTCTTGGCGTTAATCACCTTACAGACTCCGCCTTCTTTTGCCAAAAGAATATCTAATGAAAGATGGATTTTGCATCATGATAGCCGTAATAATTACCACTTCTACATTTACTAGCATAAATGACCCTGCAGCATCTACTGCAAGCCTATCTACAACTATAGACAAACACCTAATTTTCACATAATTCATTGCCACCCTTACAGACGTTTGTCCAAACTACATCTCACTGTTCTCAAACTATGTTCATTATCTAATTCACCAATGTGATAGTCTCTAGAAAACAATTACAGTTAAATAACATGAATCAACCCAATTAAATGGCAAATTGAAATAAGCAGTTTTCCCACAGTCATAATAAATTCGCCTCAGAATAGGATCTGCATCAAACAAACAATTTTCAATAACTTTATACGTTCTATTGCACATACTCTCTACTACGAATCCTATCTTACTTTCTTCTGAAGAACTACGCCAGACTATACACATCTTACCTTTTTTCACTTGCTCAATTCTCAATCTAGGATATGACCCTGATATTCTGAACTCCCCTTCTTCTTTCTTTTGTTCTAATGCAACTTTCTATTCTTCCCACGTTCTCACAATCTTTACTCCTGTCTCTGTGTATTCTATAATAAAAATATACTCCTCACTCCTCAAAAGCCACATATAACCGTGTACAGTGTTAGTACCAAACTTCGTCTGTGTAATAACTCTCAAAACTAATATATTTAATTCCCCCATTATCTTTCTTGATAGATAAATCTTCTAAAGATACATTAAAATGAATCAAATAAGGTGAAAGAAATCCATCTTGAATAAAAATCACAACATTTATATACTATAGTAATACAATTCATATGATATAGGAAGCTGAATGTAAGTAGAACCCTTTCCAGGTGACAGAAGAAGATAGATACACATGTAGCACCCACTAACCTTCATGATATATGCATATTCTCTAATCATTTCAGCATACACATTATCCTTAAATTAAATATGCACTTGTACATAATGTTCTAGCTCAGTTATTTTAGTAGCAATTTCAACATTAGCATTATGAACATAATCTGAAGCATATCCAACAGATGTCAGTAAGAACTACAAAAGTCTCACTAAAACTATTATTATTACAAATAATAAGAATAAGAATAACAATCATAATAGTAATAATAACAATAACCCTATAATTTTACAGCATTTGATGTATCCCATGTATTCCTTCTGAGACAAAAAAAAACGTTATCATGGTAAAAATACAAATATCAACAAAAATTGTCATTAAAAGAATATCATTTTCCTTCTCTTCTTCTTATTTGATTAAACAACCAAAACAAAAAATCCAAATAATCTTCTCAATTTTCTTCTTCAAATGTGTGTTTCAGAAGTTCATTTCAGATTTGATTCAGGTTTCAGTTCTGTTTGTTCAATAGCTGTCTCAAAAAAATTATCACAAAAATTGTGCGTCTGATTTAGAACTCGGCAGACAGGTTTCCTATGTGATTTACATTTTGGCAGACAGGCCATCCGTCATCGTTGTGACGGAGTAACCCATTAGCTGAAATCTAAATCAGGCCCTCAATCTCTGATTCACTCTCAAACTTACACTGGCACTGATTCGCCAATGAATAATACCCAACACAGTTTCATCTTCTTCATCTTTTTCAAAAAATGTATCTAAAAACACCCATTCATGTGAGGTGTATTTTCGAGTTGGAACATTGTTTATCGCTGATCTTCCACCAGTTTCTGAATCTATTTGTCTCTCGGTGTTTTCTTCTGGGTCACATTCCTTTTTCTCTTCCTTGGATTATCTTCCTCAACTTTTTCTCTCTCAGCAACAATCTTCATCTGAGGTTGTTTATTCGCCAAGGAACTTGAGTTCAAACTCGAACCTTTACCAGCTTTCTCTTTGTCTGCTCTGTTCACTGTGAACTTCTTCTTTCCTGTGGGGGTCTTTGTAACTTTGTAAAATTTTCAACTGCAAATTCTCACTGCTTGGATCAGAGGCTGCCACTAATGCCTTTGTCTTTTGCACTGTAACGCTCTTTGCTCTGATCTCCATTTTGAAACTGGACTTAAGGAATTTCTGGTTCTTCATCAGAGCCTTCACTAACTTGAAACTTCATCTCTTCAATTTGACTTGGCTCATTGACTTCACAAGTCCCAAACTTTCTAAAAATGTCATACCCTCCCTCCCTGGATTCATGTTGCGATATTGAGCTTGGCTTTGAGCTTGAGTGTGTGTTTGTCTCTGGACCAATTGATTCACCCACCACTTCAGCTTTTCTCAATCTCTTTGTGTGAACAGCATGGATCCATTGTGGTACACCAGCGCATTTCACAGCTGTTTGTTGTCAGGAGAATTTGATATGGCCCCTTGCAATGATCATCCAAACACCCTTCCTGACATGCTTGCGAATTACAACTCAGTCATCAGAACTCAATCCACAGCATGTAATATCCCTAGATTATTCAGTTGCCACATTTGTCTGATCCCTTGCAAAAATCTAGCACAACGTGTCAGTTATTGAAACTAGTGCAGCGGAGGGTACTTATGCAAGCCTCCTGCTCTTCGAATGATTATCTCAGGGGCAATAAACCAGCCTTTTTATCAGCAGTATTTCTCATGAAGACTTGAGGAATGGCATCATGGCACTTTCAACCAGGTGAAGCACAGACCTTTCCCAGTTTGTTCTTGAGAGTGAAATAAGCTCTCTCCATAATACTGACGATTGTAGTAGATAACTACAATGACATCTCTAGTTGATCTCAAATGCTGTGCAGATTATTTGCAAAACCTCATTTTTAAAATGGGCTCCATGATCACTCTCAATAGCAGTTGGAAGGCCATATCTCAGTATCAACTCAAAGAACAACAATTTTGCCATTGCAAGGCATGTCTGCTCTCGTTATGAGAAATGCTTTCAGCTATTTAGAAAACAAGCAGATAATTACTAAAACATACTTCAAACCATTACAATTTGGCATCTCAGTAAAATCTATTTGGAGTTCTGTAAATGGGCCTCATGATTTTCTAATATGATTCATAACAGTAACTGTTCTTTTGCCTTTATTATTTAAATGACACACCAAACTTCGGCTGCAGCTATCTTCAGCAACATTTCAATACCCTGTTTTTTCCCAGTACTTTTTGAATATTCTAAGATATCTCTATCTGCATGTGTCCTGCTGTGCAAATACTTGCACATGGGATATAACACTGAGGGGGTTATTACAACTTTGGAGGAGGTGTAAATCCGTCCCAAAAGTGACGGTAAAGTGACGGATATACCACCAGCCGTATTACAAGTCCATTATATCCTATGGAACTCGTAATACGGCTGGTGGTATATCCGTCACTTTACCGTCACTTTTGGGCCGGATTTACACCTCCTCCAAAGTTGTAATAACTTCCTTCTGAAAATCTTTCAGTTCACTCAAAGAAGTGTGCATTGAATCCATAAAGAAACAATTTACATTTTCTGCATTTCATACTGAACCAATTCTCAACCCGCCATTTTCACCCTCTTGTACAATTCTCTCCTCTTGTAATGCACAATATTTTGTCACTTTGGCTGCGTACTTGTTTCCAAGTGGGACCATATCCTTTCCACTTTTATAGACTATACATTTAACAACTGCAATTCTGTCTGGCTTTTGTATAGCTTTCAACAAATCCAATATGTAAACAACATTTTTATAAGGGATCCTGAAGATAACCCCTTTGTCACCATAACTTACCATAATCAAGGACAACTCCAAAACCATATTAGCTGTTTGTATATATCATCACATCTAAATTATCTGAGGAACAGGAAGCTCTTGTTAGTGCAATCAGTTCTGTCACTTGTGCTGAAGTTACGTTTGGTAGAGAAGATGCTTCCAAAGTATCAGAAATGGAACACATGGTAGGCCATTCTTAATGCTCCATATTGGTCTCTCAATCATGAACCATCAACAAACAATGTCAGATCAGCCATTTTGTGTATATTTAGTGTCTGGTCTTGGCTTTGTATATAATTCAGTCACTTCTATACAGCTGTGGTCTGGTTCTTCACCAATCTCATCATTTTACTTATCTTCACAACTCTTGTCTGAAATAGGAAGCAGTGTTGCTGGGTTTAAAACATTGCATCTCTAGATGGAAATGTTCTCTGCTGCAAATATGATCTGCTTGTAATGAATCAGCTAGCTGTTGTTATATGTTGGATTCTTATTCTTGTCAAAAGCATTTTGACTGAATGTGGACGTATACAAATAAAGTGTGACCCGCAACAATCCCTTCACCTTGTTCAATGGCAATACAAACAGCTGCAACAGAGTTCATACAACTTTGGAAGACTTACATCTATTGGATCCAACACAGCAGAAAGATATGACACTAGGTGCATTGAACCTCCCTGTTTCTGTGTAAGAATTAAAAGTCGACATCCAAGTTCTTAATGACAGAAGAAGAAAATACATCAAATTATGATCAGGCATCTGAGAGCCACAAACTCCCTTTCAGTTTTTTTAAATGTTCAATGCATTCATCATCAAATGCTACTGGATCCTAGACACCCCTGCATGTCAGTTTTACTCAAGGCTTTGCAATCAAAGAAATGTTTGGAATCCACAGACAGCTGTACCCAACAATTCAAAGAAACATCCAAACTTCCCTCTAGGTGGTTGGCTGACTCAATTTCAGAATTGCAGAAACATGTTTTTTTGAGATTTTCATCACTCCCTTTTCAAGATGGAATTGTAGATTACTTCTTTTTACAAGACTTCATATTAGTTAGGGATACTTCATGTCCATTTACAACTAGACAATCCAATAAGGTAACTGTATTAAGTTTTCAGTCCTCTTTTATCTTATATGTAACCAGTAGATCATCAATAAACTGCACTAAGACTGAGTTTCATGGTAGCTTCAAAGTCTCTAGATCAGCTTCAAAGTCTCTAGATCTTTCTTCAATATTTGGCTACAAATCGAGGGACTTTCTGTATAGCCTTGTGGGACAAAAGCAAAGAGAAATTGCAATTCCTCATGCAAAGGAATTGACAAGAAAACTTGACACAAGCTGATGTCTTTATACCATTCTGCTTTTGATGGAATCTCCATGTTGCCCTGTGGTAACAAATCCAGCAGTGATTTACTTTCAATCTTATTAATCTTGAATAGATTATTTATAATTCTTCATTTGCCACTCAGCTTTTTAATTCCCATCACAGGAGTTACAAAGACTACCAGTTCATTCCAAGAGGATTGCTTCCTCAATCATTTTTTAATCACTGGCTTCATTCCCTCTTCTGCCTCTTTTGTAAGTCAGTATAGTCTCGCTCTAGGAGATATTGTATCAGGTTTGACTTAAATTTTGACAGGCTTTGCTCTTTCAATTAATCCAATCTCTTTTCCCACAAATTACATACCTCATCTTTTATTGCAGGTCTTAAATCTACACACAGGTCTTCTTTCGGTAAAACTGGGAATAACTTAACTCTCAAATCTGTTTAATTTATTTTGAACATCGAATCCTCATCTTGTGTTTCGAAGGCAACACCATTTAGTGTGCAATAGATCACACAATTAATTTAGCAAAGTAAGTCTCTTCCCAATATATTCACAGGACTTAAATCACATAAAAAAATAGGTGCTAATTTTCCATCTGGCTAATTTTAACTGGAACATCTGCTGCAAACTAATTAAAATGTGTTTAATAATGATCCCTACAACTTGGACCTCTCTTCAGAGAGGGGTAGATTTGGGGCATCCACAGAACACACTGTAGAACAGGCAGCCCCGTATAGGTAAAAAAAAAAAAATCGGGATGTCCGTGGACTTCTCAGTCAACATATGGACCACTTTGGTCTTCCTGTAGGAATGCTTCTATGAATCGCAATCCTCCTTGCACCTCAGGCACCGTCATAGTAAACCATTCTCTGCAAATTTATCATTCAGACTCAATGGATTCTGCTGGTACCCTGCACTATAGTGGATCTTGTTTCTTATATTCTACTGCATCACTGGAGCGGTAGGCATGCCTACTGGAAATGATTTCTGACTGTGGACATTCTGCTCAGATCTTTGCATGTTTGGAACCATGACATTATTTCTTTGTATCTGTGAAATTTGGTCTACATTCTCCTGAATTCTGGTGGAGCTCTGACAGCATTCCCTCCTACAGTGCCCAATCCTTACACAAGAGTAAGAAGCTGTATTCTTTTTCATTATTTCAACATTCACATTCATACCATCACCTCTTCTACCATCTTGCATCCGATTCATTCCATTCACACCACTAGTGTAAATAAAATTAATATTTGAACCCATGTATTTCCGAAATACCTCCTTTAATTGTTTTGAATGGCCAATCATTAACTTCTTCTTAATTTGTTTCTGTTTCATATCAATATAGTCACTACGAAATTTTGCCAATTTAAATGTCTCATTTATACTCTTTATCTGCAAGCACAATTCATTCTACTGAATGTGATTACTAATGTCTCGCCTCAAATCATTCATGAAAGCAAAAGCAAATTCACTGACCCATCCCTTTCAGGGTCATCAACATCACTATGGCCCTCATTTTGGCCCTGGCAGTCTTTTGACCGCCAGGGTTAAAGTGGAGGTAACACCGCTAACAGGCTGGCGGGTGTTTACCGCCACATTATGAGTGTGGCGGATTGGTCACTGCCAACCCGCCACATCTCCACTCATACTGCCATTGTGGTCGGAACCGCCGGGCCGGAGATGTTCCACAGAAGACCGGCGGCGGCCTTATGAGCCGGCCTACCGCCGTGGTTTCCGCAGCGGTAGCACCGCCACAAAAACCATAGCGGCAGGGCTACCGGTGACAGGCAGCAATCAACTGACCCCTCCCCTCTACAGTCACAGCCCCCCAACTCCCCCAGCAATCACCTGACCCCCCCACCCCTGTACAGTCACAGCACCCTCACCCCTTCCCGCATACATGCACACACACCAACACGCATACACCCTTTCACCTCCACTTCCAGACACGCATCCACTCTCACACATCCATACTCGCATTCACTCACACTCATCCATGCACGCATTCACTCATATTCCTCCATACATGCATTCACTCACACATACTCACACGCATTCAGGCACACATCCACACTAACATGTTCACACGCAGACTCAACCGCATACACACTGACACGAAGACACGCACTCACTGCAACATTCATACATGCATTCACTTGCATTCATACAACCACGCATACACAACACTCACAGATGCATTCATACACGCACACACACATTAATACACACACGCAGACACCACACACAACACCCCCCACCCCCTTCCTCTGTCAGACGCCAGACGAGGAGGTCGTCCAGCAGGGAACGGGAAGGGGCGCTGCTATTGCCGGCAGTGCCCCGCCATCAGGACACCACCAGGTGGGGTGTTGCAGGTGGTAGCACCGCCCAGGTGCATCCGACTGCCAGGATGGATACTCCTGGATTTCTGCCCACAGTGTGGCAGAAATCCGGCAGTACCCATATTATGGCATGCAGAAGACCGCCAGCAGCTTCGGCAGTCTTAAGGAAAGACCACCAAAGTCATAATATGGGCCTATGTTTTTCGAAAATCTGCATGCGCCTATCATAAAAGGCATGCACTGACTCTTTTGGTTCTTGTGAAGTTCTCAAACTTTTATTCAAATTTATATCCTGATCAGGAACTCACTCTTTAAAATGCTCAATCACATTCTTGTATTTGGTAGCGACCTATCCAGAAGGAGCACCACTAGGAGTAGTCCTTGCGTAGGCCATCCAACATCAGGCTTATACTCAGCCCACAAGTTAATAGGAACCACAATCTCAAACAGCAAATTCAAACCGAGCATCAGGGAAATTTGTGTCGACCTATGCATTTCCTTGTACCGTTTTCCTGGATCCTCTCTAAATTTGGGACAATTATTAGTAAATGCATACAAATCAGTTTGAGTCCATCGCACATATAAAAATTCTCTTAACTTCTCTCAAAGGAAACGCCAACTTCTGAATCACTTCCAACACCTCCGACCCTACCTTCAGTCCCATTCATTCTCTTTTTATTTGCTGCCCCTTTCTTCCATCTTTCTTGATATTTCTTCAAATCACCCCAGTCTCTTGTATTCTGAATTACATCTTGAGTACGCGCTCTCAATGTAATGAAATTCATCTCTTTAATTTAATCATGGGTCAAATCAATTTTGTTATTTAATTTCGTTTTACATTCTTCACCTTGTTAATGTCAATCTCTCATTCATCAGCTAATTCCTCTAATTTATTGTGTGCTCCATTTGCACATCTGGCTGCCTTTAGACAAATATCTAATTCCATCAGCATTACAAGTCAATAATCAATTTAAGTAGATTTGTCCCTGCAGCATTCACCAAATTCAATCTTCAGAATGCCAATATTAATTTATTTAGGAATTTCATCAACAACAGCTGCTCTTACAGGTGCAGCAGCTTAAACCTTTACTCCAACTGTGTAACTTCACTACTGCTGGGCACAGCAGCCATCCCTATCTCAGCTCGTGCACTCGGTACCACTGCAGTAATAGTAGTGATCTGTACCACCATACGACAATCTCTCCACTACCTATCTCAGGTCCCCCAGCACCAATATCACGCCCTGAGATGGTTTCACTTGTCCCTGCTGATCTTGCATTGTACGGAGGAGGTCTAGAATACAAAAAGCCTATCTAAAAAAGTATTCTCCCCATCAGAGTCATTATTCTGCTTCTCTTTTCTATTTATGTTGTCCTTGCCATCATTCTCAATAATTATAGCAGAGAATGTTTTACCACATTCAATTATATCTTCTCTCCAACTACTTTCCTGCGGATCTTTTTTACTCTCAACCCAATGTTTAAATGAGCTTTTCATCTGCTTATCTACTTTCTTTTTCTCTTCAATCTGAGATCCATGTACATGTATAGCACCCAATTTCTTTCATCATCTCATATACTGGCATTCCATCTACTGGTAATTACTGATGCTTCCTAGCTACAGTGGTAAACTTTAGTTTTACTAAAGATTATGGAATGTATTTTGTATGGCTCCATATCCAAACAATTTCTTTGTTGCAGCCGATATTAGCCTACCAGGAGATTCTCTCTTAAGGTATTTAAATGGTAGCTATTACATGAAAGAAGTGTGTTTCTATCAGTAGGTTTTCTTTATATTTCTGTATCCAGTTTGCTGATAGTTGTGCCTATCACCAAATGTAGAAATGGTAAGTTGTTGCTTGATTGACATCTTAATTTGAGAAGTGGATTCAATTCAATAATCCAATCAAGAACAACTGAATTGGTATTGTTATCTCCATCCCAGATGATAAAGATGTTGTCTATATAATGCCTCTACAGTTTTATATGAATTGTGTGTAGGTTAGTTGGTGTATACATATGTGTTCTCTCGAAATGGTGCATGTATAAGATTCTTCAATCAAAAAAAGACAAAAGTGTACCCCCTGCCTAAATTAGAGGCTTTCCTTGCAAAAATAAATACCCTGCCAATATCAGGAAAAAAAAATATTTTCTTTACTTTTGTAAGAAGACCTTCACCCTCTCTAGTAGTGGCATCCTGCATCACTGCGTCTCATAGTGGTCCCTAATATCAGGATAGGCTCCACTATATTTCAGGGAGCACTTTGGGTATTTTTACTGCTGGGTACCTACAAAGATAAAAATACCTCAAGCTAACTTTGATTTCACTTTATTAATAGTTGCTTGGGTATAGATAAAACAGGGCCACTGGAATTATGCAACTGTGCAGCGATTTTCGCTTATCTATAAATTTGCTGAGTTTGCCACATAATCCATCATCTGCCACATAATCTGCTGATTTTAACAAAAAAATGTTTCTAGCTCAAACAGTACAAAAGTTACTAAGAATGCAATGACATGTGTTGGAAGGCCCTTTCCAGAGCTGGAATTGTCACTTTCTGTTGCTTATTGCAATGTTTGGGGGCTAAACTGGTATTCATGAGATGCAACCAATGCCCATACAGTGTTACCAGTTAAAAAATGACGAAATACTAAAGTAATACTATTACAAAATGTGCTGCTTTATGCCGCATAATTTGTCTTTTCTTGCCACACAAATAACTCAACTCTGATGCAAAATTTGCCCCTCTTCTGCTACATAATTCCAGTGACCCTGAGTTATAAGAAATCTCAATTGGGGTTGAGGACATGGTCCTTTAACCCTAGCAATTTATCAAAATGTTTCAGCCCCTACAGCAGGGCCACTTGGGTCCAGGGCTTTGACCAGAACATCACATACACACTGACCAAGATACACAATGACTCCACTCAGAATGGTGCAGCACTACCTGGCATGCAAGGTGAGATATTACTCTCCTTTAACCCTTTCGCTGCCAGGCCTTTTCCCCCTCAGGTGCCAAGCCTTTTTTTGAGCTATTTGGGGCAGTTCATGCTTAGGCCCTCATAACTTTTTGTTAAGCTACCCACGCTACATTTGCATCCTTTTTTTCCAACATCCTAGGGATTTTAGAGGTACCCAGACTTTGTGGGTTACCCTGAAGGATACCAAGAAATTAGCCAAAATACAGCGAAAAGTTTGTTTAACAAAAAAAAAAAGGGAAAAAGGGCTGCAGAAGAAGGCTTGTTTTTTCCCCCCTCAAATTGGCATCAACAAAGGGTTTGCGGTGCTAAAATCACCATCTTCACAGCTTTCAGGAACAGGCAGACTTGAATCAGAAAACACAATTTTTCAACACAATTTAGGAATTTTACTGGGACATACCCCATCTTAACTATTTTTTGTGCTTTCAGCCTCCTTCCACTTAGTGACAGAAATGGGTGTGAAACCAATGCTGGATCCTAGAAAACATTTCTGAAAAGTAGACAAACTTCTGAATTCAGCAAGGGGTAATTTGTGTAGATCCTACAAGTATTTCCTACAGAAAATAACAGCTGAAATAAAAATAATATTGAAATTGAGATGAACAAAACAGCCATTTTTCTCCATGTTTTACTGTGTAACTTTTTCCTGCAATGTCAGACTTCTGGTTGTGGGGATATATAGGGCTTGTAGGTTGATCAAGAACCCTAGGTACCCAGAGCCAATAAATGAGCTACACCTTGCAATGGGATTTCATTCTATACCGGGTATACAGCTATTCATTTGCTGAAATATAAAAAGTGAAAAATGGGTATCAAGAAAACCTTTGTATTTCCAAAATGGGCACAAGATAAGGTGACGAGAAGCAGTGGTTATTTGCACATCTCTGAATTCCAGGGTGCCCATACTAGCATGTGAATTTAGGGCATTTCTCAAATAGACGTCTTTTTTACACACTGTCTTACATTTGGAAGGACAAAATTTTGAGAAAGACAAGGGGTAATAACACTTGTTTTGCTATTCTGTGTTCCTCCAAATCTCCCGATAAAACTGGTACCTCACTTGCGTGGGTAGGCCTAATGCTCGTAACAGGAAACGCATCATGGACACATCACATTTTAACATTGAAATCTGACATGTTTTTTGCAAAGTGCCTAGCTGTAGATTTTGGCCTCTAGCTCAGCCGACACCTAGGGAAACCTACCAAACCTGCCGATTTTGAAAACTAGACACCTAGGGAAATCAAAGATGGGTTGACATGTGGGGCTCTGACCAGGTTCTGTTACCCAGAATCCTTTGCAAACCTCAGAATTTGGCCCAAAAACACTTCTCCCTCTCATTTTGGTGTCAGAAAGTTCTGGAATCTGAGAGGAGCCACAAATTTCCTTCCACCCAGCATTCCTCCAAGTCTCCCGATACAAATGGTACCTAACTTGTGTGGGTAGGCCTAGAGCCAGTTATAGGAAATGCCGCAAAATACAACGTGGACACATCACATTTTCCCAAAGAAAACAGAGCTGTGTTTTGCAAAGTGCCTAGCTGTGGATTTTGACCTCCAGCGCAGCTGGCACCTAGGGAAACCTAGCAAACCTGCGCATTTCTAAAAATGTAGACACCTAGGGCAATCCAAGATGGGGTGACTTGTGGGGCTCTGACCAGGTTCTGTTACCCAGAATCCTTTACAAACCTCAAAATTTGGCCAAGTAACACTTTTTCCTCTCATTTCGGTGACAGCAAGTTCTGGAATCTGAGAGGAGCCACAAATTTCCTTCCACCCAGCATTCCCCCAAGTCTTCCGATAAAAATGGTACCTCACTTGTGTGGGTAGACCTAGCGCCCGCGACAGGAAATTCCCCAAAACACAACGTGGACACATCACATTTTCCAAAAGAAAACAGCTGTTTTTTGCAAAGTGCCTAGTTGTGGATTTTGGCCTCTAGCTCAGCCGGCACCAAGGGAAACATAGCAAACCTGCACATTTTTGAAAACTAGACACCTAGGGGAATCCAAGATGGGGAAACTTGTGGGGCGCTGACCAGGTTCTGTTACCCAGAATACTTTGCAAACCTCAAAATTTGGCCAAAAAAAAAACTTTTTCCTCTCATTTCGGTGACAGAAAGTTCTGGAATCTGAGAGGAGACACAAATTTTGTTCCACCCAGCGTCCCCCAAGTCTCTCAATAAAAATGGTACCTCACTTGTGTGGGTAGGCCTTGTGCTCGCAACAGGAAATACCCCAAAACACTATCTGGACACATCAAAATTATCAAATACAAAACTACCTGTTTTTGCGGGGGGGCACACCTGTGTTTTTGGTCCTGGGCTCAGCAGCCATTGAGGGAAACCTACCCAACCCAGACATTTCTGAAAACTAGACATCCGAGGGAGTCCAGGGAGGTGTGACTTGCATGGATCCCCGAATGATTTCGTACCCAGAATCCTCAGCAAACCTCAAATTTAGCTAAAAAAATCACTTTTTTCCCACATGTCTGTGTGGGATCACAGCACCGGGACAAATTTCCTACCACCCAACATTCCCCTTAGTCTCCCGGTAAAAATGATACCTCACTTGCGTAGGTGGGTCAAGTGCCTGTGACAGGGAAGAGCCAAAAACATGTCGAAATTGAGGGGGAATCAAAGGAGGACCAAAAGGGCAGTTTGAAAAAAAAAGTTTTTAGGCTGACAAGTGCAGCAGAATTTTTATCGGTATAGATGAGACAATGTTGGATGGTAGGAATTTTGTGGATTCCTGCAGATTCCGGAAGGTTCCATCACAAAAATGTGGGAAAAGTGTGTGATTTCCAGCAAGGTTGGAGGTTTGCATGGCATTGTGGGTAAGAAAATGGTGCGGGGTGCATATGAAGCACACCACTCTGGAATCAACCAGATGTTTAGTTTTCAGATGTGTCTGGGTCTTGTGGATTTTTCTACATGGCAGCGTCCCAAAGTCAAAAAAGTGCAGCCCTCCCCATTCCAAGTGGGACGATTTTGAGAGTTACCAAGCTCTCATGGCCCAAATGTAAAACCAAAACCCAAAATAATCAAATGTCTTCTTGCTTGTCATAGGATAAGATGTTTTAGTGTGCGTGGGGAGAGCTGAAAGACTATTACCCCTTCAGTTGGGGGTGGGGCCATAAGCAGGCCCATACTGGTTGGTAGCCACCACCCCACTATTTTTTGTTTTTTTTTAAATTCCAAGCCATCTAGTAGACTTTCTGTCCCCCGGGGTGTGGATCGGGGGTAAGTGTCCCATCTGCCCACTGGTGGGCAGAACAACTTTGGCCCCATGTATTTGGGGTGGGGCTATGGCCATACCCCCACCCTCTTATTTTGAAAAACAATCTTCCCTGGTCTCTGGTGGGCTTTCTGCCCCCCTTGGCAGCAGATGGGCCTTCCAAAAATAGGCCGATCTGCCCCCAAGGGGGGAAGATATGGCCAACAGTAATGTGCCCCCATGGGGAGCGACTGTTGCCCAAGGGGCATCCCCCCAAAACAAAACACACACATAGACACACACCAATCCCTGGTGTCTAGTGGTTTCTGCCCACCTTGGGGGCAGATTGACCAAACAAAAATAGGCTGATCTGCCCCCAAGGGGGGCAGAAATGGCCTAAATACAATTTGCCCCCCAGGGGAGCGACTCTTGCCTAGGGGGTTGCTCCCCATACATAAAAACATAAAGTAAATAAAAAAAAAAATATATATATATATATATCCCTGGTGTCTAGAGGTTTCTGCCCCCCCGGAGGCAGATCGGCCTAAATTATATTAGGCCGATCTGCCTCCGGGGGGGCAGAAAAGGACAACAAATATTTAAAATATTTTGCTCCCCCCCCCGGGAGCCTCCCTTGCCCAAAGGGCCGCTCCCCTTATGCGTTAGTATAAAAAAAACTAAATCCCTGGTGTCTATGGCCTAACAATAATTTGGCCCCCCAAGGAAGCGACTCTTGCCTAATAGGTCGCTTCCCACATATAAAAAAAAAACAAATTGTGTCTGGTGGGCTTTCTGCCCCCCTTGGCGGCAGATGGGCCTTCCAACAATGGGCCGATCTGCCCCCAAGGGGGGCAGGTATGGCCAACAGTAATGTGCCCCCATGGGGAGCGACTCTTGCCCAAGGGGCAGCCCCCCCAAACAAAACACACACACCAATCCCTGGTGCCTAGTGTTTTCTACCCCACTTGGGGTCAGACTGGTCTAACAAAAATAGGCTGATCTGCCCCCAGTGGGGGCAGAAATGGCCTAAATACAATTTCCCCCCAGGGGAGCGACCCTTGCCTAGGGGGTCACTCCACATACATAAAAACATAAAGTAAATTAAAAAAAATATAAATATACCTGGTGTCTAGAGGTTTCTGTCCCCCCCAGGGGAGGCAGAAAATGCCTAAAAATATTTTGCCCCCCCTGGGGAGCCGCCCTTGCCCAAAGGGCCGCTCCCCTTATGCATTAGTATGAAAAAATAAATCCCTGGTGTCTAGAGGCTTCTGCACCCCCTGGTGCAGATCGGCCTAATATAATTAGGCCGACATGCCCACAGGGGGCAGAAATGACCTAAAAATATTTTGCCCACCCGGGGAGCGGCCCTTGCTCCCCTTATGCGTAAGGATAATAACAAATAAAAAAACTCCCCAGTGTCTAGTGGTTTCTGCCCCCCCCCCCCACTGGGGGCAGAAATGGCATAAAAACAATTTGATCCCCCAGGGAGTGACCCTTGCCTAAGGAGTCACTCCCCACACATAAAACAAAAAAAACAAAAAATTATCCCTGGCATCGCGATCGGGCATCAGAAATGCCTGCAGAGACATGAAAGGAAAGCAAAGGCCTTTCCTTTCCTTTCATGCCTCTGCTGGTCCCCTCCTCTCAAGCGGAAGAGAAATACTTAGCATTTCTCTTCCGCAATCGCGCTGGAAGCATGCTTCCAGCGTGATGGGAGGTGACCTCTGATGGGGTCAGCATGCTCTCGCGTGCTGATATCGTTAGACGTCACTGGGGAGGTCGGGGGTAGAAGGGGAAGTGATTCCCCTTCCAGCCCTGACCTGGGTGGGTGGGGGGGGTCGGCCCTCAGGGGGAGTGCTAGAAATTCCCCCGAGGGCTGGTAATCGGACGTAATGGTTACTTCCGTAACCTCCGAGAGGCGCAACCACCTACGCAACCATTATGTCCATGGCCCTCAAGGGGTTAAGTAGCCATAATAGGTCTTGATTCCTATGACTTGGACCGTGCCTCAGAGTTTCTGGTTTAGAAGCACTTATAGGTTTGTCAGACTCGGGGAGAACTGATTACCTTTACTGACTATGTTAGGTTGACCTAACCTGTTGGGATGGAACTATGTCCCCTAGAAGACTTTGCCCTAACGAGGATGAGGGGTGCGGTGCTACGCGCTATAATAGTGCTCTATACTCACCGCGGCGTGGGGCGCTCCTTTACTGACCCTGTTGCCTTGACCTAACTTGCTGGGGTGGGACTATGTCCCCCAGCAGACTTCGTCCTAACCAAGGGAAGGGGGCCAGCGCTATGTATATACTCTCTGCGGCACGGGCCACACCTTTCCGGACTTTGTTGCCTTAACCTAATCTGCTGGAGTGGGGGTACATCCCCCAGCAGGCTTTGCCCTAACCAGGAGGTGGGGACCAGTGCTATGTGCTGGGAAAGTGCTTTATACTCACTGCAGCATGGGAGGCACATTTACTGACTCTGTTGCCTTGACCTAACCTGCTGGGGTAGGACTATGTCCCCCAGAAGGCTTTGCCCTAACCAGGAAGATGGGGCCGTCACTACGCATTCTAAAAGCG
The DNA here is from genome assembly GCF_031143425.1 of Pleurodeles waltl. Lineage (NCBI taxonomy): Eukaryota > Metazoa > Chordata > Amphibia > Caudata > Salamandridae > Pleurodeles > Pleurodeles waltl. The sequence goes on from NC_090444.1 coordinate 1,177,095,341, forward strand.
GTTTCCACTCACTGCAGCACGGGATGTGCCTTTACTGATACTTCGACCTAACCTGCTGGGGTGGGACCATATCCCCAGCAGGCTTTGCCCTAACCAGTTGGAGGGGGCCAGTGCTACGTGCTATAAAATTGCCTTATACTCACTGCAGCGCAGGCCCTTCGCCGCCCGTCATCGCCTGGAGGAAACCAGACTGGGCCATGCCTTTTTTGCCTACTATACAAGGTACAAGGTACTGTGCTCAACATTTTTCTATACTCAGTTGCTGTGATTTACTGTGCCCAGTGCTTGTGTGAACTATTATCTGTTTGCCCTTTGCTACTTGTACATCATCGGGAAGCAGAGGGTTACCTACCCAAAGCCCACACCAGGCACCACTCTAGATGGGTTCCTACAAGGAGCTGAGTGGTCATCAACGGGGAATTGAACTTGCTGAGTGGCATCTGTCTCTGTCATCCTTAATGGACTTTGACCTTGAGCCATCATGCAGTACCCCTGTGCCTAAAACACCTACCCCTCTCGCTGACCCACCTGGGTATAATGCTGTTTCAGATACTTCCATTAGTGCTGCTAACTTGGATTCTACTAGGACTGCTGACCACTCTATGAGGCTTCAATCCCCTATTAGTCTAGCCAGTAATGGTAAAACTAAAAACTTAAGGGGGAAGAGGAAAAGAGTGGAAAGGGGGCCCAAATCCAAACGTCCTTGCCTTGGTCCCTCAGTAGCCCTCCCTAACCCTGCCTGGGCTTTCAACTCGACCACCAGCTATAAGCCAACCTGTAATGATGGGCTTATCTCCTCTGACTTGGTTGACGTGTGGTGCCGGAAAGGTGTGTCCTCGCTCACATTTGCATTGGAAACTATCTTGGCTCAACTTGCGAAGGTGCATTGACTGAACTGAGGGTTGCCTCTTTGGTGTTACATCATGCAAGGCCATTGCCTATTAGCCCCACTGATGGATGAAAACTCTTTCTCTACTCCACCTCTGCAGCCCCCTGCCTTAGAGGTTCTGACTACTAACTCCTTTGGTGGAGTGCCAGGCCATAGCCAGGGTGGGTCAGGTATTGCTACTTCGATGGGCCTGCAGGCTTTTCATGTATGAAAAGTGTGCATCCAACATCACAGGTCTCGAGGCCCCGGAAACGCCAGAGATGCCAGACCTGGGCATACTATGCCACTTTTGACATCCAAGGCTCTGTCACTGCATCTCCTCCCTCAGGCAACCCCTTTTGTTGTTATCTTGAAAAATGTCCCCCCACTAGCCCGCACCTCACCTGAAGACTATTATCAGTTGATCAACAAAGTGGTGCACTGGGCTAATCGCAGATTGGGAAGGCAATTGTTGCTACACAATCAGATCAACTTTGTGCGCAGAGTTCCATGGGTAGGTCATACCCCTAAGCCTGATGATACTGATTGCATTGCCATTAACTTTAAGGACAGGGGTGTGGCCAAGGTTACGTTGGTTAAGCTGGAGCTTGCTGGGCCATCCTTGTCATCCATTGAAGCACTCCCACTTGGTTACTTTTATCAACCTCAGGTTAACCTGTTGAATTCGCTGCTTTGCAGGTTCTTACAACAGGTTTGCCCCTACCTCGCAGCTGGATCAAATCAACTGACTCCCTAAGGCCACAAACCCGGCTGCATCAAGCATGTTGCAGGGACAAGGGGGAATGAGACTTTAAAGTCTGACTTGGGCTCCACGACCATTCCAGTTGCCAAAGACTGTCCTTTTCCAGACCAAATCTGGAAAGCAGCAATATTTTACTAGTATTAATAACCTCATGGAATGTGGCAGGCTTGGCAAGCAAATGGGCGAGCCCTGACTGGCATAAGCTTGTTGCATGCTATGCTGCTGTTAGTTTGCAAGAGATATGGCTTACTGACTCTGTCTTTATGGATGGTAATGCCACTTATTTTACACTAGCCATCCCGAGCACCATGGGCTGGGCCAAGGGCGGACTTATCACCTCTGTATCTTTGTCATTCTCTGCCCGGGTTCTCTGGTCATACTGTGCCTCTGTGTATTATCAGCTTATTCTGTTGTAGTGCGCAAAAACAGTAAGATTACTCATTAATCTTTATAATAATGTCTTTGACACTTCAGAGGTGGACTTAGCCAGCATGTTGCTCATGGACATTGCAAATATGATAGTAACATTCAAGGAAGCAATGTGGTGGTACTCTTGGGGGACTTCAAATTGCGACTCTGCCAGCATTCTGCAGCTAACATCTGTGGGCTGATGGATGACTCTGGGGATCCCATCTCCTATTTTGCCCACTGTCCACTTGGGGATGAAGTTAACATTCTACTGACAAAATACAACTTCATTTTTTCCTATGATTCTTTAACTGCGGTGTCAGTCGCCATGCCTTCATTGGGAGGAGTACCACCAACCACATTGATTTTATTCTATTTCCATAAACATTGAGGGATTGGGCATTGGATTATCATTTTGCTAATTCGCCCCTTAGCGATCACAGGTGTTGGCTCTCCCTATTGATGCCTCTCTCTTTTCTAAGATGTCTATTGCAAGTAAAACTTGCCTTTGATCATTCACTAAGAATAAAGGTGTGACCAGGAGCTGGTCTCAGGTAGATGCAGCTTCCTTCTTAAATACCTTGGTTGCCTCTTTACTCCCCAATTTCTTGAGATGTCTAGTTGATGACTACAAACAGGGGTAGGGGCCAGAGCTTCTTAATAGCTTTGATATGATCTGCAATTTGGTCCACAATCTGTTTCTGGTTCCAACTAAATCAGGTGACAGGGAGTTTGTCAAGTGGTTTGATGCTGATTGTACTGAGGCCCATAACCTGCTACTGGTGGCCCTTAGGCAATCCTCTAGAGACCAGGAACTGGTGCGCACCTGCAGAGCTCTATGTAAGATAACTGTCAAAGCTAGGAATAATGCTATTAGAGTGGAAGCTTACTCTTCTTTATTACAGGCCAGTGAGCTTATAGGCACTAAGGGGCATATTTAAGAACCACTAGCTCCATCATAACGCATTTTGTTTAACGCTAAGGCGGCATGCTAATATGTCTTTTGTGATGTGCCACTCTGTAACCCCTTGAGCCACATTATGCCTGCGCCAGGCATATGTATGCAACAGGGGCATTCCACTGCTAGGAGGCCCTCAAAAATGGTGCAGTGAAATTTAAAAGATTTCACTGTGCCATTTTAGGCTCATTTTTAACGCCTGCTCTGAGCAGGCGTTTATATGATGCTCCCATATTAACCTATGGTCTTCCTTGAACTTTGCTGCACTAGTGTCAAAATTGTTGACGCTAGTGTAGCAAAGTGCCACAATAGCACCAAAAAGTTTGAAAATTATAAATACGGCTCAACCATGGTGTCATTAGGTGCGGTGGGGGGGTGCAAGAAAAGTGGTGCATCATAGCTGATGCACCACTTTTTCTTAAACATGGGCCTAAGGCCAACTGACTGACAGTAAACCGCAACTATTTTGAAAGCACCAAGGAGACAGGTCTTGACACTGTGATCCCTTCTGAGATTTGGGTTTCCCATTCCACAAATCTCTGTGCTGTCCCTGGATGCCCCCCCCCCCCCCCCCTTTTGGGAGGAAGGCTCTCCTTTGCCCTCTCGGCACCTGGCTCCAGCCCATATCATCCTGGAGGTTAAACTGCATGAGGTTTTGCTGGCAGTGTCCAGCTGTTTTCAAACTTGCCAGGGGAGTGTGCCAGGACTGTGTCCTGGCCCTATTCCTTTTCTCACTATATATTAATGGTTTGGAGACAGATCTTTTAACCCTCAGGACAGTGCCCCAATCTTAATCTATGCTGACGATACTGTCCTTATACCCAGGACTGCAGCCTTGTTAAACTGTTTTTACAAGTTCATGAAGGGTCTGGATCTGAAGGTGAATCAGGCTGACGTCATTGTTTCAGGGACCAGCAAAAATGAAAATGCTGCCTTTTACAGTCAACAGTAAAAAAGTTAGCTCTGTCCCCACGTTCTCCTATCTAGGAATTCCTTTTGATAAACATCTCATGTGGCAGTCTTAAAGACCTGTAGAGCTGCTGCCTTTTTTAAGACTGTAGAGGCGGTTTTTAGTTGTGCCAATAGACCAGGCAGTAAGCCTGTTAGGGAACTCATGGCCATTTACAGAGCCAAGAGCTAAGCTGCTGCCTCTTATGGGGCTGAACTGTGGGGTGTGGGGCACCAGCAATCAAGTGGGTTTGGAAAGAATTGAGAATAGTTTCATCAAAAGGCTACTCACTGTGTCCAAAAGGACCAACTCCTTTATTTGCCACTCTGGGGTAGGGTTAAGGCACATTAATGATGTTATTAAACTACAACCCCTCCTCTTGTGGCTTAGGATTTGGACAAGGCGTCAAACTTCCTTCGATGGGGCCATGCTCACTGATTGCCTGAAGCTCGACTGATGCCTAATTATTCTTTTAGTACATTTAAAAACACCTGCCTTATCCTGGGCCGGGAAGATCTCTTCAACCTGAAAAATGAGTTCTCAGCCAGTTGTCTGGGTGTCAGAGTACAGAGGGAGGCAGACAAGCCATCTGTCCAGGTTTACATGGGTTATTTGCACACACGAAGATAGATCTCTTTAAATTTGTGAGAAAGTTGAAGTTGAAGAAACACTTTGAATTGGATTCCACAAATTCTGACTATAAAATAAGTACTCAATCGACTAGGATTGTGAGTACACTTTCTATACAGGATATCAGAGATACAGCAGCAATCCTATCGATTACAGATCAAGAAGAGTATTGCATTGAGTGATAACAGATCGCATGCACGATTGATTGCAGCTTTCATGTCTAGGAACTAATATTAATACACCCGGTTATACACTATACAGATAGATCTGATTTGCTTTGACATAATAACTATAAAACGGGCTATTATAGTTAAATACTATTTTTGTTTTATAGCCACAAAATATGAGAAGCCTGAGTTTTTCATTAAGCATGATTACAGACCAGAGACTTTTTAGAGTTAAGCTCTGATATAGAGAAGTCAACGTAGTGTATTAGAACTCTTCTAAGTTCCTTGTTTCACAGTCATGAGGACAAGTGTTAATAAGCACTATGGACGCGAGAAATTACTTTGGAGATAAGAACCTAGTCCTCTCTCTATGCCGATACACTTCGGCAGAAAGGAACGCTTAGCCCGCTATTAATGTCTATTAATACGAAATATAAACACGCGTCAATGAGAGACGATACAAACGGTTACTTCGATGAGGACTACAGTCCTCTTTCGATCTTGACTAACAATAACAGATAGGGACGGGGAGTCCGGCGTTAGTGTCTACTGAGGACAAGTATAAACACGCGTAATTGCTACGAGACTTTCCTCTCCCGTACTCGCGTTTGAAGGATCCGGCGACACTCTGTTACAAAAGGTAACTTTGTATCCATGGCGGCGTGGTAGCGCGCAACAAGACGGCCCTTTACTGCATTTATTTAAGGGAGCATTTTTCTCTTTACAGAGAGAGGAATATAATCTATTAAAAGATAACTATTTATCGTTGCACGTGAGATAGGGTAAGTACAGCAATAGGAACAGACAAGAAAATTTGCAGTTTGTTCTCGAAAATACAAAAAGTATTTCAATTTACTTTACTTCTATTTCACTTGCGTTTATAGATATACTGAATATAGATTTGAATTTAAGGATAAATACGAGGTTCAATATATCAGGTAAAATGAATACCTCTTGTTTTATTTGGTTGAGGACATAGAGGGTAGATACACACTGGTGTTTCTGGCATTGGGAGACGCACTCGCTTGTGCATGGGGTTTGTTTATTCAAAACACATTAAGCAAAAGGGGATAAGGTGCTGTAATGGTTTAGTAAATAATGAACACAAGAAGATTTCCACCATATGGAGGACATACATATCACTTGGTAAGAGCATGTGGGTTTATTAGAAACTGAAATCCTTAAGCGAGATTCTATATGTATGACTTATTAGATACTATGTATCATTAACAGTTGTGAGAAGCCCTGATGAAGTCTGTGGGGAGATGTTTACCCAGACGAAAAACGTGTTGGCTTGGCTGTAGCTGTTAAAAAGAAACATTAAAGAAGATCATGAACATATCAAGTGGAACTATGGACTTTGACTTTGGTTTCTATTAACACTTTTGTATGGACTTGAGTGCTTCCGTTAGTACATATATTTGCACACACAATGGTACTGAACTGTAGCTATCGTGGGTGAGTAGCCAGCATCACAGATTTTTATTAGTTAGATTCAGACTAAGCACGCTGCACTTTCTGGTTGCTTTCCCCTTCCAAGGCTCTTACTTTATGAATTTACCTGTCTACCCTTGCGAAGATCGTTCTGCGCAAACCACAATGCACTTTATGTTCTTTTGCAGGTTCTACTCAGTTCTGAGGAAGCGCTATCTTTTACCCATTTTAAAACAGGTTAATGTACAGCACTGTAGAACCACTTTTGCCTACAGTGAAGTTCTGCTTCTTAATTGCTGTTTGCATTCAATGTGCCATTAAGCAGAGGGCCACTCTAGACATGTGTGAAGAGAACCCCTCCTCACCTGGTGTGTCTGCGGGGTTGGCTGCAGGTCCGCCTCAGTCCGCTAACCTAGATCCTCACCTGGAAATCAGAAAAAAAATGCTAGGTATAAGGAGGACTGGGAGGAACCACCAACAACAACAGACTTCTGCTTTCAGGGGAGACCCGGAAGCACTTCCCCAAAGCCTGACAAGGATTGGATAAAAGATCCAGAGGGGGAGAGATCATCCAAATCGGAGGTGGCAGAGAACAATGTGGAAGGCACAGAAGGAGAAAGAGAGAGACGCCGAGACCGGAAGAGAGAGCACTGAAGACGCTACCAGCACAGCCCCAGTACGACAGAGCAGAACACTCTGGACGAAGGAGGAGCAGCCTGCCCGATAGAAGAGACAGAAATGTGGGCTAAGGAGTGGTTGAACCCAGACCCACCTGACGAGACGCAGATGCCCACCACAACTCAGGGGGAGCTGTAGCAAACGCGGGTCCTGGCGGGCAAAGTCTGAGAACCTGTTAAAAGCGAGGAGAGACCAAGAAGATTACTAAATCATTGACAACCGAGAACAATGACAATCCCCCTCAACAAGGACACATTAAAGTCTACATTTTGTGTTGTGTATATAAATACAATAAATGCCAACATTCAACAAAAGCCTTGGCCTTCTAAGCCGTATTTCCACCCCACCCTCCGACAACATGTAATGATTTTGTAAAAAACTTTTAGCCTGTGATTTTTTTTTTTTTACTTATTTTCTTGTAAGATTTTAATATGCTGGAATTATACAATTTTTAATGTTAACAAGGCTTATTGATTAAGTGTTTCATATATTGTGTTTATATGCTTACTTTTAAGGTCTAGCTAGACCCAATAAAGTTATTTTGTGTCTGTGACTACCCATCGATATCCCTCACATGCAAGTATAATAGGCCTACAAAACAGAAGTAATTTTACATAGGGTACATTGGCGCACATCACATTATGAGGTGGATTGGAGTCATCTGTGGTTGCGTTGTCTTCTTTTTTCATAAGTGCCATTGTTCCACCTGTCACGTCCCGCTTTGTGCTACTGCCCAAACCACTTAATCTGACTCACAGTGTGCCATGTCAGCACTAATCCAAATCGCTAATAGTTGAGCCAATATATGCCACAGAGCACCAAGCGCACTATTAACTATTATCAGTGAGATGCCCCTGAGTGCTTGTGATAACGCTGTTAAGTTTTATTTTATTGTTCCTTAAAGTGGCCTTTGTTGTTTACCTTGTTAGGTGTTACGAGCACTGGATGCTCCTTTGTTAATTGCCGCTCCATAATGGGAGTCTGCTGAGATCGTGGCAGCCTCTTTGGCCATATTGGGTGTGGCTGGGTGTGATCATAGGCTTGCGGGCAGTGTTTACAGACTTTGAGACCCGTCCCAAGCCCAATGCTGTCCACATTCAAGCCCAAATTCAGCCCAAACCAGACCAGTTTCAGCCCAAAATCCAGCCTAAAGTTCCAACCTTCAATGTATGCAAGAACAACCTTCAGGAAACATTTTAAGCACAATCCTAATTTCTATTCAATATGTGTATAGAAGGAGGAGGTTCAATGGGCACCTAGGCACTTCTATACTCATGTTCCAGTTCTAATAGTAACTACTGATTTTGACGATCAATCCCCATTACGATCTAACTCTTACTTTGGCCACAATACATTCAAACCTGGGAGAGAATGAGGCGTAATGGCCAGGGCTGCTGGCTTTGGAGATTTGGGGCCAGATGTAGGTACAAAAAAATTAGCAACTCGCAAATTGCGTGTCGCTAATAGAAATGCAGGTACAATGTCAGTGTACAATTTGCGACTCGCACCCGGAGTCGCAACGCATATAGCGAGTCTGCTGTTTGCGAGGTCGCTTTTTGCGACCGCGCAAAAAACGAACTCGCAATTTGCGAGTGGGTGTCGCAAATTGCGAGTACCATGTAAATTGATTGCAGGTGCTGCAGAACACTCCAGAAACCACTCCAGAACACTCTGGAAACACTTCCTGGCACATGATGATGACATCACAGCCAGGAAGTTTACAAATACACCTGGGAGGAGGGAGGACCACACCCATTTTAAACTGCTGAACTGCAAACAGGAGGAACAGCAGCTACAATGGAAGAAACTCCTAGAAAAAGAAAACTAAAATTCTCAGAGAAGGAGCTGGAGGTGCTGACAGACGAATGCTGTCAGCACTATGATGAACTATTCGGAAAGGCAGCCCTCAATGTGCCATAAGCCACCAAAAAACAACTCTGGCAGGAGATCCAAGAAAAGATTAACTCCCTGGGGGTGAGCCACAGGAGTGTGGAAGAGATAAAAAAACGGTGGTATGACCTCCGCTCCCGGACCAAGGAGAGGGTGGCAGAAAGGCTCCGGGAGATGAGAGGCACTGGAGGGGGACCATCATCTGTACCACCACCCACACCCCTGGAAGAAAGGGTGGAGGAGACCCTGGAGCAGGAGGCAGAGTCAGGATTTGGAGATCTGGACACCTCTGAGCCCACTACATCAACCGGTGAGTACCATGTGATATGCCTGTACCCCTATCAATGCCATACCCCCACCCACCATGTACAGAGGGGCATGCTCAACCAAGATAGCTCCATTTCAGGGTAGCAAACACCAGAATGATGCATTATGGGAAATGTAGTCAAGTTGGCAGTTCATAGGCAATTGTTTATTAGGAAGTGTGCAACAGATAGTAGACACTGACAGTCTGTTCCCCATGTCCCACAGGTCTCCCACAAGACACCACCACAACCCACAGCAGCCAGTCCCATGAGGACAGCACAGGAGCTGCCACCACTCCCACCTGCACCACCAACACCATCCCTGTGATGTCCACACCTGCTGCAACTGTGTTTCAGGAGGCTGCGCCAGCAACAGGCAGGAGTGGCACAGTAGAGCACACAGGTCAGCCACCGCTGAGCAGGCGACGCAGGTACAGGAGAGCAGGGCTGCAGGCTGCGTACGGCCGTCCATCAACCACCAACAGCGAGGCACAGCTGCTCCGTGGTCAGCGCCTGCAAAACAATATATTAGGGCGGATTAGTGGTGTGCTGCTCCGCTTTGTCAGAAACAACGAGGCCAGCATGCAGCAGCTAAATTCCCGAATAGACGTTATTGCCACAAACACTGGGGACCTAGCCCTGTCCATAAGGGATCTGGTGGCAGGACTACTGGCACAGGGCGAGGGTGGCCGGCGCAGGGACCGTCAGCTGCTACAAAGGCTTGATAGGATGGCCACATCAATTGGCAGACTGGCTGTGAACACCACTGGCCTGTCGAGAAGGACAGTTGGCCTCCAAGTCGAAATGGGCCATTTTGCAGGAAATGTGGCTAGGGGCCTGGGCCGGATCACACACGTGATTGACTTAATGGAGGCACGGCATCTGTCCAGGGGCACAGGGGACACACCCCAGGACAGCGAGGAGGGCTCTACAGTGAGCAGTGTCTCTGCCAGTGACACTAGGGTGCTCCGGAGTGGGAGTACCAGGCAGAGCACTGCAGAACCACCAGGGACCAGCCAGGCTGGCAGGGGCCGCCGTAGGACATAGACATAACCCTGTCCCTGATGATATGGCACATGACAGCAATGTGCCCCATGCATGGTTTGCATTTAGATGACCATGAACAGTTAGTAATTGTAAATAGTTGTATTTCTGCACATATTAAATAGTTTTTTTGTTCCACTTAACAAATGGAGTTTTTGGTCAATAGGTGAGTATGGTTGGAGTTGACACGTACCTTCCAAAGTATTGGTTTGGGATGTGTTCCCGTCTCAGTCTGCCTTGATTAGCTATACTCCGATCCCCATGATGGCGATGTGGTTGCTCTTGCTCTTCATCCTCAGGATCTGGGTCTGCAGGGGTGAGAGGTAGCCCACGTCGGGTGGCAATATTGTGCAGGATGGCGCATGCAACAACAATTTTGAATGCTGTAATGGGGGTATACTGGAGGGCACCTCCACTGCGGTGGAGGCATCTGAATCTTGCTTTCAGTAATCCGAAGGTGCGTTCAATAAGGTTCCTGGTCCTCTTATGTGCACTGTTGTATCGCCTCTCTGATTCATTGCTGGGTGTTAAGAACGGAGTCATTATCCATGGCCGTAGAGCATATGCACTGTCACCTGTTGGGCACAAACATTACACTGTTAGAAAGTCCTGGTTGGTATGCACAGTGACCTGTGTGTATGTCTGCAAGGTATATGCAGCTCTACCTAGGAGGTATCCGTCTCCAAACTCCCCACGTTCCAGGCGTTGGTGTATCCCACTGTGCCTAAAAATGTAGGAGTCATGGGTACTGCCTGGAAATTTTGCAACAATGTCAGTGATGACATAATGGGCGTCACAAACAACCTGAATATTGAGTGAGTGGGTACACTTTCTGTTGCGGAACAGATGTTCCAGGTTTGCAGGGGGGCATATTTGAATATGTGTCCCATCTACACATCCTATGACATGGGGAAAGTTGGCAATCCGGTAAAAGTCCAGCTTGGTGCTGTTAATTTCTGCCTCATTCCTGGGTAGGTATATGAAGTGAGACATGTGTGTGAGTATGGCATCTAGGAAGGCCCTGAGGAACCTTGACACTGCACTTTGAGATGCCCCACCTGCCACAGCAATGACCCCCTGATAGCTCCCTGAGGCCAAGAGGTGCAGTGAGCATAGCACTTGCACATGCGTAGGGATGGCACAGCGGCACAGAGTCTGGTGTTCTAGCTGTGGTTTTAGTAATTCAATTAATTCTAGTATGGATGCGCTGCTAAGGCGGTATTTATCGTATATCTCTTCCTCAGTTTGCTGGAACAGAGTCTGCCTTGTTCTATAAATCTTCTCCTGTCTCTGGCTCCTCCTCCTCCTCTGCTGGGCTGCGTGGACTCTCCTCCTCACTGCTATCAGGTATATCTCCGCCATCTTGAGTAACCCAGATGCCTTCTGGGTCTCCTTTTATACTTTGTTAATGGTTACCACCTGCTCTGAGTTAGTGGTAAATGGGACATGCAAACTGGGCTTTTTTGCGACTAGTCGCAATTTGCGAGTTGCTATTGCATATGGTTTGCGACTCGCAAATTGCGACTTGCTATTTGCGGGTCGCAAAATGGGGTCGCACATTTTGCGAGTCGCTAACGGCTCGCATCGCTTTTTGCGAGTCGGAAATTGGATTTTTGCATCCCATTTCCGATTTTGCACAGTCGCAAATAGCGATTCGGGTCATTTGTGACTAGCAAAACTTTGCTACATCTGGCCCTTGGTATCAGGTTTAGGTGTTGGCATCACATCAACATCCTGCGATTGCGGGCAAGTCACTTAATCTCCCCATCACTACCAAAAAATGATCTAGATTTCAATGACCTCGATTTCAATGCAATTGAGGGAAACAGTGGCTTATTCACAAACCCCTTTCGCCACCGGTGCATCATACTTTATGATGCACTGGTGGCACTGAGTGCAGCCATATATGCAAGGTCACACAAAGCCACTTAGATATGGTGTAAGGCATCGCAGCGTTGCTGCGTTGCCTTACACTGAGTCATGGGGGCATTGGGGTAGGTTTTCCCATGCAACACCCATAGGTCTTGCACATTTCCAGATTTACACGGATTTGTAAATGTGAGAATGCATCAAAGCTGTATGCCTCCCCAGGGGAAGTGTAACTAGGAGAAATATCTGTATTTCTCCTTGTTTTTTCCTCTTTCTATGTGTTCCTCCATGGATTGTTTTTGTGCAGGAAGGTGTCCCTTCATGCACAGGGACAATTCTGCCAACAACGCAGAGACACTTGCACATTGGCGCAAGGGTACTATGATTTGGAGCAAGGTTTTTGACTTTGTTCAACCTCTTCACGTAAGAGATATGCAAGTACTGTAAGAAACTCAGGGGGTGATTACCGCCGGGGCCAGGGTCGGCGGGAGCACCGCCGACAGGCCGGCGGTGCCCCGCAGGGCATTCTGACCGCGGCGGTAAAGCCGCGGTCAGACCGGCAACACTGGGGGTCTCCCGCCAGTGTACCGCTGCCCTGTTGAATCCTCCAAGGCGGCGCAGCTAGCTGCGCCGCCGAGGGGATTCCGACCCCCCCTACCGCCATCCAGTTCCCGGCGGTCCGCCCGCCGGGAACCGGATGGCGGTAGGGGGGGTCGCGGGGCCCCAGGGGGCCCATGCAGTGCCCATGCCACTGGCATGGGCACTGCAGGGGCCCCCGTAAGAGGGCCCCTACAAGTATTTCACTGTCTGCTTGGCAGACAGTGAAATACGCGACGGGTGCAAATGCACCCGTCGCACCTTCCCACTCCGCCGGCTCGATTACGAGCCGGCATCCTCGTGGGAAGGTCGTTTTCCCCTGGGCTGGCGGGCGGCCTTTTGGCGGCCGCCCGCCAGCCCAGGGGAAAACTTGAAATACCCGCTGCGGTCTTTTGACCGCGGCGCTGTATTTTGGAGGGCGGAATTCTGGCGGGCGGCCTCCGCCGCCCGCCAGAATCAGAATCACCCCCTCAGATCTGTAGAAGTAATGACAGTAATGATGAACAAGCTTTAGCTAAGCCAATAGGTCTCGCCCGCAAAACTATTGGCTTTGCCATTGCTTGTTTTTTTTTTCTTTCTACTTTTGGAAGGTGGCTGTCTGTCTTCTTGAAATGGGAACTTAAGAATGAATAAAAAAATCACAAGATACAAATATTTATGCTAGTTAAACCATTTCATAAAAAACAATTAAATGCATTTACATTAACAAAAAAAGCCAACAATACATGGTCACATTTTTTATTACAATAGAGTACATTTTAAAATAATTTCCCCCTTTTAGTAAATTTATCAGAATCAAGCCACAAGGAATTTATTGCACATGCATCTACACTCAAGCACGCTGGTCATCTTGGAATGATGTTTCATATGTTTTTAGGAAAATTGCCTTTGCTGTCAGTATAGAGTTTACATTTGTATTTCTACAACTGATACAAGTTCATTACATTGTGAGGTCAATTATTTTGTGAGCAGGCATTCTTTGTCTCTTGGACACCACCAGGTTTCTCAGGGAGAGAGGGGAAGATAGATAGCAGAATAAATAAATTGGTATGAAGGAGATTATTTAATGAGATGTGACCAAAAGGGGACAGCAGCAGTTTACATAACTTCAGAGGACAGTGGCCGAACGCTGTCCAAAAGCAAACAATGACAGAGTTATAGTTCAATCTGTGAAGGGCAAATGCCAGTGCAATATTCTTCCATTGCTGCTCTGAGTGTCAGTATTTGACAACCCATAGTGGTTCGGTGCTGAGGTCTCTGCTGAAGCACTTATCGTTTCTTTCAGCCACAATGGATTTGACAACTTAGGTCCCGGTACCTCTACTACCCACATTCATGGTTGGTATGTTTAAAGGTTTGCTGGGTAACGTAGTGCTTAGCAGAGGATTCTATTGGCTGTACAGCATCATTCCTCACTCCTCATCTCTACTTCTAATCTCTACTTCTCATCCATCATCCATCATCCATGCTTCCCTTCTATCATCCCTACATCTCATCCATCATCCATACTTCCCATCCATCATATATCATCCCTACTTCTCATCCATCATCTCTACTTCTCTTCCATCATCCCTACTTCTCTTTCCTGCGTCTCATCTATGCTTTTCATCCATCATCCCTTCTTCTCCTCCATCATCCCTGCTTCTCATCCATCATCCATCATCCATCATCCTACTTCTCATCCACCATCCCAGCTTCTCTCCCATCATCCCTACTTCTCATCCATCATCCCTGCTTCTCTCCCATCATCCCTACTTCTCATCCATCATCCTTACTTCTCATCCATCATACATCATCCCTACTTGTCACCCATCATCCCTGCTTCTTATCCATCATCCCTGCTTCTCTTCCATCATCCCCATTTCTCATCCATCATCCCTACTTCTTCTCCATCATCCATCCTTCTCTTCCATCATCCATCCTTCTCTTCCATCATCCCTACTCCTCATAACCTGCTTCTCATCCCAACTTCTCTTCCATCATTCCTACTTCTCTTCCATTGTCCCTACTTCTCATCCATCATCTATCATCCTTACTTCTCATCCATCATCCCTACTTCTCTTTCATCATCCCTACTTCTCATCCATCATCACTACTTCTCATCCATCATTCCTACTTCTTATCCAATATCCCGACATCCTAACCATCGTCCCTACTCCTCTTCCATCAACCCTACTTCTCAATCATCATCCCTGCTTCGCATCCATCATACATAATCCCTACTTCTCATCCATCATCCCTACTTCTTATCCATCATCCCTGCTTCTCTTCCATCATCCCTACTTCTCATCCTTCACCCCTGCTTCTCTTCCATCATCCCTACTTCTCATCCATCACTCCTGCTTTTCATCCATCATACATCATCCCTACTTCTCCTCCATCGTCCCTGCTTCTCATCCATCATCCCTACTTCTCATCCATCATCCCTGCATCTCTTCCATCATCCCCACTTCTCATTCATAATACATCATCCCTACTTCTCATCCATCATCCCTACTTCTCATCCCTGCTTCTCATCCATCATCCCTACTTCTCATCCATCATACATCATTCCTACTTCTCCTCCATCGTCCCTGCTTCTCATCCATCGTCCCTGCTTCTCATCCATCATCCCTACATCTCATCCATCATCCCTGCATCTCTTCCATCATCCCTACTTCTCATCTATCATACATCATCCCTACTTCTCATCCATCATCCCTACTTCTCATCCATCATCCCTACTTCTCATCCCTGCGTCTCATCCATCATCCCTACTTCTCATCCATCATACATCATCCCTACTTCTCCTCCATCCTCCCTGCTTCTCATCCATCATCCCTACTTCTCATCATCATCCCTGCATCTCTTCCATCATCCCTACTTCTCATCCATCATACATCACCCCTACTTCTCATCCATCATCCCTACTTCTTATCCATCATTCCTGCTTCTCGTCCATCATCCCTGCTTCTCTTCCATCATCCCTACTCCTCATCCATGCTTCTCAGCCCTACTTCTTTTCCATCATCCCTATTTTTCTTCCATCATCCCTGCTTCTCATCCCTACCTCTTATTCATCTTCCATCATTCCTACTTCTCATGCCTCAGCCATCATCCCTGCTCCTCATCCATCATCCCTACTCCTCATTCCTCAACCCTCACTCATACCAACACATTTTCAGTTTTGTGAAACACACCTTCACACTGATTGGTAGGGAACAGCCAATCAGAGTTATGAGAGAGAGCTGCATTCTATTTCACTGAAAAACAGCCTTCGCATTGCATGTGCTGGGTGAAGACAGAGGAGAGGAAATGCAACTGTGTGTTTGTTTCCAGTGAATCCAAGGCTATACAACATTTCATTTTATTTAACTAAGTGTTTTTCTGTTTACACAGGCCTCTGCAGAAAGATCTGCTGGTTTGTGAAATACAAAGAGCCCACAGCTTGGGCCATAAATCAGCTCTTGGAGCATTCCCATTTACCGCATAACCAGGTTATCGACTTACAAAATGGGAATGAGCATCACGATGTGCTTTTTGCATGGCGCAAACAGCGAATTTCGCTGTTTGCGCCATGCAAAAAGCTTTGTACATCTGGCCCCTGTCTCCTGCATATCAATCTCACGTCCACAGGCCTTGTCAGGCTTCATGGGAAGGATAACCATAAATGACCATCATGAGTCACAAATGAAGACGCAAACGCAAATACATTTGCAAAGGAAAAAAAAGACTCCTGGCCTGTGCGTGTCAAGAGGCCTTGACATCCTCAATGGGGGATAATCGACGCATGACCATCATGCGTCAAGAAAAACCTGCGCATATCAGAAAATGTGACGCACAGGCCCAGGAAGTGATGAAACAGGGACTTCCTGGCTGTATACATGGTACAGTGCATTCACTATCACTTCACAGTGTTTTTGTCTTACTGTGTGAGGGTGTGTGGAGCTGGTGCTCGTGGAGGATTGGTTGGTTGGAGAGTTTTATGCTGTGTCCTGTTGCTGTTGTGTGATTTTTGTCTTTTACCTCTGTCTTTTGTAGTATTTTTGTCCTGTATTTGTTATTGTACTGTGGGTTGTTTGTCCAGTTGAAGCATAGTTTGTTGGGGTAATTGGGATTAGGTGGGGGTAGTTTGTTAATTTAGTTTTTTGAGCTGGTTCATTTGCAGTTTGTACATACTGCATAATGTCAGGGAAAGGGATGGCAACCAAGATGGTAGCTGATGAACTGGCAGGATTAATTTGGTTGGTGCAGCATTACCTTCCGAAGAGTCTAGTTTTCGGTGCAGCGGAATCCAGGGCTACCCCACAGAGGCACGGAAGCAGTGGTGGGGCAAGGTGCGCTGCCACCTGCACATTTAGAGTAGTGCACACCAGTTAAAGCACTGTTGGGCTGACCTGATAGCATGGGAGCAGGATCTACTGGATCACCTAGGGGTACAGATTGATGGACCAGTTGATAAGTACCCCATTTGCATTGCTACATCCTTATTTGAATGTGCATGACAGGCGGACATAAGTTTGAGTGCAGCATGTTTTGTCAAGGGTCAGGACAGGTTGCTGTGGGCCACATTTAAGAGCCCCTAGTGCGACCTTAGCGCTGCCATTGTAAAATTCACAAATGACGCTTAGCCAGGGCTGAAGTGCCATTTTCCCATCGCCATATTGACAAAGTGGTGCGGTGCATGCATAGCGCCACTTTGTTAAGCCTTGCACAACATGATGGCTGTTCTAGGCATCATATATGGGAGGAGGGCAAAATAAATGGGGCAGGAAATAACTTTATATATCCTAGGTAAATATTTCCACCACTTTGAACGCCCGCTCACAGCAGGTGTTAAAAGGGGGTATACCTTTATATATGATGGCCCCCTAGTGCTCTGTAGGAGTAGTGGTAAATTTTTGTTACCACTCCTGCTGAGTACATCTTTGTGTCTATATGTAATGACGCAATTGCCCCCTACCCTGTGGCATGGTGCACTGTATATTACATACAGTGCACAAATGGTGGAGGAAAGAGGGCAAGGACAGTTGGGAGGCACTGCGTGCAGCACCACTTTCCTTAAATCAGCCCCTTTGTGTCTTTGGCCAACGGCATTTGGGAGCTTTCTAGGCACCGAGTCGAGACTATTTGCACATTCCTCTTTGTGTACATCGTGTATCACATATACCCCATAATGTTATAAAATCTGACACACATTTGCAGATTTTGTACCACAGGGCTGCATCGTTTTACAGACAGTATGGGGCAGGCCTGCATCTGCGGGAGCACATTACTCAGTAGCCAGCACCAACACTGGCATACTTGGACCACAGTGCAAGTGTGTCTGTGTTGAGGAAAGTGTATATGTGCAGGTTGCTATCCCCTCCTGGACATAATTGGTCTACTATGGTGACAATGGCTGCCCACACAGTATTGACAAGACATCTGTGGAAAAATAGTTTCTCACCCTTCGTGCAACCACTGTTCATTTGATATCAGGACAACCATATTGAATATGGAATCCATTTTGTGAGTGCTTTAAACACCCCGTCGCAGAGGAAATAGGCAGAAAAAGATGCAGATTGAAAGCAGCTAAATCGTGTAATATGCCTAAGGCCGAATACCAGACTGGTCACATACCTGTGGTTAAGCCAATTTTGAGAAAAACAAATTTCCACGGAATAACCTGCAATTGGAACAAGGTCATACCTGCCATTTACTACACACTATTATACGCTTCAACTGTTTGCACATTTTTTTTGTAAGCAATCTCCCACTCCTCTCCCCTGAGGCATACAAATGTTTTTATACCTAACTAGTGGAAAATGATTGAACCTCTGCCATTTGTTTGCATGTAGTAGAAAAATATATAAAATCTCTTTGCTGCGCGAAGTAAGACAGACTACTCCCTAACCCGCTTGGTGAAGGAGCTCTCCCTTAACTCGAGTTATTGAATAAATCCTGATCATTCTCTACATCTCGGACCCCGTCTCTTTCCTTTTTTATTATTTATTTATCTTACAAGGCAAATTCAGAGGTATTTTAAATTATTTACCACATTTTGGCACCCGAACAGGGACTTTCCCTTCTCTACACGCGCCGGTTTTGCCGGTCGCGGGTTTTTCCCCTACTCTCTCTCGCGACGGACTTTAGGTGCACCCGGTGGGGATTTCCCGCCGAACTCCCTCGGAGACCCAGGGGCGGACCAGCGCCCGGCATACACATGAGGCGGTGAGAGACGCGGAAAGTCCATACCCGAGTGCGACAACGAGGAGAAGAGGAGTCCGAGACCCCTCAAAACGCGCAGCGTCTGGATTCGATCGAAGAATAACGAGTTTGCTTTTCGGTGAGTACTGCTGAAAAGTATCAAGACGTTTTCTGTTTAAACAGAAACGGTACAGATTTACATTAAGAATGTCATTATTTACTAAATTCAAGTATCGGGCAAAAGAGAAAAAATTGTTAGAGAGGGCGATTGCACTCCCACCCACGGACACTCCAGCTAGGTTCATGTATAACAAACATGGTATGCCCGCCATTGTATTTTTGGACCTATGGGTAGAATATACTAGTCAATTAGCGGAACGATTCAAATGGCCAAGTACAGGGACTTTTGATATAGAAAATGTCCTCAAAGTAGAGGAACAGTTGTTCAGGAGAAAAGCAAGACAGGGCCAGTTAGAGGCCATAGAATGGTGGAGGAAAGAAGCCCAACGGAGGCAAGAGAAAGCGCAAGGAAAAGTTGAGAAAGCCCAGAGAATGTCAGGAAAAAATAGACAGGAGGAACTACAAGAGAAAGGAAAGGAGGTAGTTCTCGAGCAGATGATAAGGGAAAGTCAAGGAAATGTTACAGGTTTATACCCCGTACTGCCAAGTTGTGAAAATTCCTGCCCCGATAAATCAAAAAAGAATCCTCTCCTTCCCAGTGCACCTATGCCCCCTGATGATTCGGCGCTTATAGACTTATTAGATGTGCCACCCCCATATTCTACCAATACACGACCACTCTTACCTGTACTTAATCTACCACCATTGGTTTCTCCTGAAACTGTCGAGGATCTCTCCGAAGCCGCGAGATTTCTCTCTATAGCAGAAGAGGATAAGAAGGACGAAGCGGGAGGGGGAGAACCAGAAGGACAGTGCCCACACGATCCCTTATCCACGATATACCCCGCCTTAGGGGACGAGGGAAAAAGACTAGTTGCCATTTGGAAAAAAATAGAAAAGATCCCCGCTGTACAAAATAATATCAATGGTATGCTAGAATTCATGTTAAGAGGGGGCGACTCTACTCCCTACCAAGATGTCCTGAAAGGAAGAAACAGAAAACAACAAATGTATATATATACCTTCATGTTATATCTATTTGCTCAATACTTCCAATTTAAGAGATTAAGAAATCCGGCGAAATTAGAAGATTTAATGGAAGAGGTGGCGGAGGAAGAGGAAGGGGGGGATAAGGGAGAAGGAGTGGATTCCAAATTAAACAAATTATTAGATCTCATGAGGGAACATAGACATAAATTTAAAGAAGGAACAGTAACTCCAGAGAGGAAAATCAGTAAACAGCACCCTGTACGATGCGTAACACCCCTAGGGGATAGGTTTGCTCCCCTACTCGCGTTTCCAGAACCTCCCAGTAGCGAAGAATTATATGAGGAAACTGAGGAAGCTCTAGACTGGTTCTTTGAACAAGAACCGCCATTGACAACCGAGGAACAAGAACTGGTCCGTACTGCTACCCTATGGACTTCACAACCGAAGATTTATAATTCGGACATTATAGCCCAGTTATACTCTAGTTTACCCCTCGCCCAGCGTAGGTTAGCAAGTCTGTACATGACACAACACTTGATGACACTGAATAGAGTTTTCAGACCCCATCAATCAGCCCTTGAAGACTTGTTATCCAAATGTACCTCCTTGGCCTTCTTGCAAGATCCTGCACACTTCCTTAACATATTTTTAGATGCACGACAGGAATATCATGATGAAGTGGCTAGGACACTCCTTCGGGCCCGCCATACTGATTACGGGGAGAAAGAAATGTATCGACAATACCCTCTCAGAGAGGTCCATCCTAGAGTAAACGCTGCAAATGAATTGCAGAAAGTTTTTGTGTATACACCTCTTACTAAATTAGAAATAATGAAAATGAAAGAAATGGTACCACCGCATTCTAAGGATCCTGTTGGGTTTTTTAAGGAACTCACAGACGTCCTTACTATGGGAATATATACCTTAACGGATCTAACAATTATACAAAAAAATTTGCTGCCTCCAGGTATATATGAGAAATTAAGGGGACAAGACTGGTTAGTGGATAACGCTAATTTGAATTGGGCCGCCTTAGAGACAAATGACAATGCCAGGACAGCTGGAGCCGACATACCAGATGATGTGAAATTAGCACCGACCCTCATTCTTAAAGTGTTACCCCAACTTCTTACCACAAGGAAAGAGGATTGGGATGCTATCTCCGCCTGTTAACAAAAGCCAGGTGAAGATATAGGGGATTATTATACGAGATTAGAGAAATGTTTCACTGCCAATAGTGGTCTTAAATTAGAAAGTGATTCATATGCACATCTTTTTGTATCCAAATTGGTGGAAAACAGCCTCCCGAAGTTAAGGGAAGAGTTCAGAAGGTAGAGAGCTCCTGGCAAGCACAAAGTCCCTCCCAAGTCCTACGAATATTACAATACCAGCAAAACAGGATAAGGGGGGAAGAAGAAAGCGAAAAGGTTAGGGTAAAGGAGACTAAGTTAAGCGCACTAGTGGCACAAACAGTGATGCCCAACTCAGGGCCACAACCTCAGGTACAAAGAAAGGGTAATAATTCTAAAGGTGTTTGTAACTATTGTAAAAAACCAGGACATTATGTTAAAGATTAACAAGGGAACGTTACGTGCCCAGTTCTAAAACATAATGTGGCCACTGGGAAAACTACACCCAGAATACATGTTCCTCGAGATCAGTACAGACCTCAAGAAGGAACGCCCCAAGAACAGAATCAGGGAATACCAAACACAATGCAAATATACATATCTGATGAAAATACTCGATATGCCGATTTTCCCAGTTTTTTATGAGGCTGCCCAGGGGGGTTGAGGATAAATTGCCCCTTATTCCTATACCTGTGGACCAAACTGGTCCATATGTAGACGTTCACCTCCTGGGACAAGACAAGAAATTCCTATTGGATACAGGGGCAAGTAAGACAACGATAGATCATAACGAGCTTCCGCAAGCTCCACTCTCTGGGAATAAAAATATTTCACTGGGTTTCTCTGGTCAACCCATTACAAGTAATACATCAGAGCCACTACCCTTACAAATTGGCCCCCTTACCACTACGACAGATCTTCTCTTGACTGATGCTTGCCCTGAGAATCTATTAGGAATAAAACAATTGAAAGAATTAGGAGCCATAATAGTGTGCTCCCCCCAGGATGTGCGACTGTTCCTTCGAGACTTCAAGGGCCATTATACAGTCAGAGATTTAGATCCTCGATTGGCCCACCTCCCAACCGAGTTGTGGGCCACCAGTCCCACATCGGTCGGGCGGATGTCATTACGCTCCACAAGATCATTTTAAAGGAGGGAGCCATACTACCACAACTCCGTCAATATAAAATGCCTCCACAAGCTGAGAAAGACCTTACTTCCATTATAGAGGACCTCATCACTAGTGGGGTGGTGATCGAAGTACCATCAAATACCGTGAATTCACCCGTAATACCTGTGGCAAAAAAAGTACAACAAGGAGAAAATACCAACTATAGACTTGTGGTAGACTTACGGGAATTAAATAAATGTGTTGTGGCACAACATCCTGTCGTACCAGACATGTCTACCCTTTTAACAACAATTGATTGTGAAGCCACACATTTTACCGTTATCGGTCTCAAAAACGCGTTTTTCAGTGTACCAATACATGAAGACAGTCAATATTTGTTTGGGTTCTCATTGTTCGGAAGGAGTTTCCGGTTTACCCGAGCTCCTCAAGGATTTACTGACAGCCCGAGCATTTATAGCCAAGAACTAAAAAGACAGCTAGACACCATACAAATGCCTGATCAAACAGCCCTTCTGCAGTATGTCGATGGTATACTCATTACGGCCAGATCTGAGCAGTCATGTGTTGAAGCTTCATTATTGGTATTAACTTTCTTGGCTGAAAATGGCCACAAAGTGTCGCCAAAGAAATTGCAATTCTGTCAACAGCAAGTGACCTACTTAGGGCACTTACTGTCAAAGGAGGGAAGGCAGCTAACAAAAGAGAGAATACAATTGATACAAAATATACCACAGCCAAAAACACAGAGACAGGTACGCGAATTCATAGGACTAACATCCTACTGCAGACAATGGATACCCCAATTTGCACTAATATCAAAACCACTTGTAAAATTGACGACATCAGAAGCCAGCACGTTTCCCCAGCTTCCCTGGACAGAGGAACACACGCTCGCTTTCAAAACATTGAAAGAGGCGATGTGTCAGGCCCCGGTGTTGGCCACCCCTGATTATCATAAAGATTTTATACTATTCGTCACTGAAAAGAATGGGACCGCTCTATCGGTTCTGACACAAGAGCAAGCTGGAAAACAAAGACCATGTGGATATTTTTCATCCACCTTAGATCCTGTAGCACAAGCTCTTCCCGCATGCCTGAAGGCTGTAGCAGCAACAGCTCAAGCTATTAGACAAAGCGATGCTATAGTATTGGGACACCCTTTGATAGTATGAGTTCCCCATGCAGTAGAACTATTACTTAACAGAACACAGACGCAACATCTAACAATAGCAAGACTGTCAGGGTATGAACTGACACTTTTTCAACCTCACATACAGATCTTAAGATGCAATACCCTGAACCCTGCCACACTTTTACCCATTCACGAGAACATAGATGAGGTACATGATTGTATGGAAGTGATTGAACAAGTGACGAAACCACGAACAGATTTAAAAGACACTCCATTACCAGATGCAGAAGAAAATATTTACGTGGATGGTTCTTGTAAAAGAACAGAAAAGGGGGAGATAAGGGCCGCCTACGCTGATACCACAAATACTCAAATTTTAGAAAGCAAACAGGTACCCATTCTCTCAGCACAAGCGGCCGAGTTGATAGCATTGAGCAGGGCCTGTCGATTGGGTAAAGGAAAAAAAAAAATATTTATACTGATTCACAGTACGCTTTCGGAGTAGTACACAATTTTGGAACATTATGGAGAGAAAGAGGATTCATGACATCGCATGGATCAAAAATACAACATGCAGACTTGATAACACAATTGTTAGATGATATACATCTACCAGAACAAATAGCTATAATAAAATGGAAAGCACAAACAAAGGGGACAGATCATGTTATATTAGGAAATGCATTAGCAGATCAAACAGCTCAAGACATGACACAGAAAGACGTAGAGAGTACGCTGCATCACGGTCCCGAATTTATGCATATGCAGGTCACACAATATATAACTATGGATATCCAAGACATACAGAGTCACGCCACAAATGAGGAAAAAGAAAAATGGAAAGAGGAAGGAGGGATACTAACTGATCAAGGATGGATGACATCACATAAAGCAGTCTGGTATCTTCCCGATGCCATGGTGCAGATTATTATAGATACAATACATGGACCAGCCCACCTTGGGGAAAAAGCTATGCCAGACGCAATACAACATATATGGGACAATAAACATCTTAGGGCAGCAGCCAAACAAAGAGTCCAAACATGTATGATATGTTGTCAGTATAATATTGGAAAAGGCACAACAGTAGGGGCAGGAGGATTTCATCCTCCTGAACACCCTTTTGAAGTTATACAGATGGACTATATACAAATGGAAAGGTGCAGAGGACAGAAGTATGTACTCGTAGTAGTATGTACATTAACACGATGGACCGAAGCTTATCCTGTACCTGACTATACTGCCAGCACTACAGCTAAACAATTGATTAAGGAGTATTTCCCTAGGTTCGGTCTGCCCCGAGTTATATATTCTGATAATGGTCAACCATTCTCGTCTGAATTAATGAAAAAGATATCGCTCCTGTTGGGATACCAGTGGAAATTTCACTGTGTGCGTCATCCACAGGCAGCAGGCCTGGTTGAGCGACATAACCAGACTTTAAAAAACAAGATGGCAAAGATATGTGCTGAAAAGGGAGTTGATTGGATTACTGCCTTACCAGTAGCTCTTTTTTACATGCGTATGATTCCTCATTCCAGAACGGGGCTCGCGCCCTACGAGATAGTTTTTGGTAGGCCTCCTAACATATGGGGAATACCACGTGCGAAAGCTATAACAGATATTGAAATGCCTGTACTGACTGATTACCTGGCTTCCTTGATGTCTGCACTTCAATCTTGTCGTTCACAGGTTGCAGCCGCATTTCCTGATAATACTGAGCCCAAAGAGCACCAGATCAAACCAGGCGATTGGGTTTATATTCGCAATTTTGATCGAACAACACCTCTTGAGCCTCGATGGAAGGAACCGAAGCTCGTTCTACTGGTTACCAGGACAGCTGTAAAAGTCGAAGGTCGTAAGGGATGGCTCCATGCCAGTCACTGTAAGAAACATTTTCCCAAAGAAAAAAGTGGACAGACATCGCCACTTCAGACACAACAGAACGCAGAACAATTGACATTACCCACAGAAGAAAGTCTCCACCAGACTTATAGATCTAAACTCAGGTCATCTACTCGAGCCCAGGTCAATTAAGTCCAAACAAGCTCTACTTGTTGGTGAAACGGCAGGGGCTCTGAGAAGTATACCTGACAAAAATGACGACGGAGACAGTGAAGCAGAAGATGTTGAGAGACAAATACAGAAAGAAAATGTGTGCGGAAAGAAATTTATGTATAATGGTGTTAATGTTGTTTCTGGCAGCAGCAATGTGTTTAGGTTGGGTTTTACATTTAATTTTTCCATCTAGTCAACTCCCTATATTCTCACCCAACAGTACACAAGAACATACCTATTATGATCTTACACCTCATGAACGGGCCCACAGATTAGCTATGCAAAATAACTCCTTTGTACGGATGTTACACTATACTCACCAGGTTGCCAATACTACAGTTTGCTGGATATGCGGACAGATTCCCCCTCATCAGAATGACGGAGGGATGCCACTGGTACCTTTTCCATTTTCATATAATGGTACCTGTGAGGCTTGGTTTGCCTTAATTACAGCGTACAATACCTCCAATTCCGCATGCCCTGAAGGAGATGCTCGGATATGTAAGAATGGGTGGCCATGGGGAGATCTGAATACCATCCTTAATCAGGTCTGTTATCCCGACGATAATGGAATACCACAGGCTAAGGGGACAATATATTCGAAAGTGAAGAGTATAAACAGGAGTATTGGTCTTCCAAATTAGTAAATACCAACCTTAAAAAGAAAGGCGGACCAACCTCCATATCTGTTTCCAAAATGAAAGGACAGCTGTGTGTCCAGAAGACTGGTATAATCCAGGTAGGACACAGTGAATGTAATATTACTGTGAGTTTCGAGGATAAAGGCCAATCAACGTTTCCAGCGTCTAGACATACATATTTTGTCTGTGGAGAGATAGCCTATATACGTCTTCCCCTCGGATGGGGAGGAAGATGCTATATATCTTTCCTATTGCCTCCCCTTTTCCTTGCCCCTCCGATGTCTCATAAGGATCGCCTACTCCCTAATGAAAGGCATAAGAGATCTATAGATACTTCGGGGATAGACCAAACAGAGACTACCCTGGAACAGTATACAGACTTCAATAGAGGTTTCTTCTTCTTTATTGGACCGATTCAGAATAGTAAGCTTATCCGTAGGCTTACTCGAACAGTAGAAGCAGTTGTAAATCAGACTATAGCCGCTCTGGGAAATTTGACACAGGAACAATCCGCTATCAGAATGGTAGCGCTTCAAAATCGTCTTGTTCTTGATGTCATACTAGCAGAGAGGGGCGGAGCATGTAAAATTATCGGGTCGAGCTGCTGTGTTTTCATACCTGATAATGCCCCCTCTGTCTATGAGGCTATTTCTAGATTGCACAAAATTGCGTCCAGCTTACACCAGGATCCTGGCAACTGGACCTGGTCAGGATGGTTTTGGGGACTAGTCTCCACATGGGGCTGGATATTGATTTCTGCTATTGGCATAGCATTGTTTACATTAATGGGATGCTGCCTGTGCATCCAGTGCGGCCCGCCACTCTGTGGATTGTGTGCTACCATGTGCATTCCTAAACCACACATCCAGAAAAAAGAAAATGTTAAGATTATGCTCCAAGATCATGTTGATGATCTTATGGCCATCGAAATAGAGGACAATGTTTGCACTCTGGTGCAAGGAGGGAATGTGGAAAAATAGTTTCTCACCCTTCGTGCAACCACTGTTCATTTGATATCAGGACAACCATATTGAATATGGCATCCATTTTATGAGTGTTTTAAACACCCCGTCGCAGAGGAAATAGGCAGAAAAAGATGCAGCTTGAAAGCAGCTACATCGTGTAATATGCCTAAGGCCGAATACCAGACTGGCCACATACCTGTGGTTAAGCCAATTTTGAGAAAAACTAATTTCCACGGAATAACCTGCAATTGGAATAAGGTCATACCTGCCATTTACTACACACTATTATACCCTTCAGCTGTTTGCACATTTTTGTTTGTAAGCAATCTCCCACTCCTCTCCCCTGAGGCATACAAATGTTTTTATACCTAACTAGTGGAAAATGATTGAACCTCTGCCATTTGTTTGCATGTAGTAGAAAAATATATAAAAGCTCTATGCTGCGCGAAGTAAGACAGACTACTCCCTAACCCGCTTGGTGAAAGAGCTCTCCCTTAACTCGAGTTATTGAATAAATCCTGATTATTCTCTACATCTCGGACCCCGTCTCTTTCCTTTTTTATTATTTATTTAACTTACAAGGCAAATTCAGAGGTATTTTAAATTATTTTCCACATATCCGTAATGTTATTCAGTTAACGTGCAGAAGGGATAACTACGTGAACATGAGGAAACTGCCATGGCATTTTAGTTCTAGTGTGTGTGCCTTAACATGGCACACACATATTAGTGACAAGAAACAAGCATGTTTCAATGCATTCCTCAACACTTTGCTATGCTCACACTCCCCCGTGCAGTTATCTTTTTTTAGCGCTGATAATGAGTAAGATGTCTTCAACATCTGGGACCGGGTTAAAAGCAATGGGTGTTAAAAAGGGACAGACACTGAAACAACCATTGCATGCCCCTCTGATGCAGAATACTGTGTCATGCTGCCCCATATGGATATGGAGGTGTACTGCTAATAAACAGCTGCATGACAAATCCATGTGCATATGATGCAGTGAAATGCACCACAGGAGCGTCAGGGAAACTGATGCTTTGGTGGTGCCAGTGTCTCCATTATCTGGCCCTTCATCTCACAGACAGATTATAAATGTTTGGCAGTTGTTCTGACCTACCACTAAGTTGACTTGCTTACTCAGCTTAATAAGTTGAATGTGAAACTGTTGTCAATTCAAAGATATGTCCAAAAATCACTAAGCTAAGTAATCCTGTCATGTATTGAAGGTGGGACTCCACCATACACCATTGGAGAAGTGTACCGATTTGAAGACCTCAATGCAGCCAGTAAGTGTCACCTTGTAGTCATGTGTGTCATTCCTGGATTTTGTGTGAGAGGGTATGAAGTGTGCAATGCAATGATGAAATGTAATGTGTGACGAATGAGATGATGCCATCTGAGTTAGGATATGGACATCATGTCTGATGCTATGTTGAGGTTGGAGTATGAGTTGATTATTGAACAAGTGCCAACGTGTGCTGCTATGGAATAGTGGGTGTTAGGAATAGGAAAGCATGGCAACATATACATTGATGTCAATCATGATATGTGTCTGAGCTGCTATTTATCTGGTTAGCATGCCTGTTGCCAACATATATGTCACTGCACTTTCGACAGCACTGTGTGGCAGTCGTAGCTTTCAGTTACTCAGGAACCGGTACAGATGATGTACATGTTTAGAGGTCTCTAGGGGGTGTATGTAGGAGACACTTTCACCACCTGTGCCTCACTACTCTTCAGATTTTGAGTGCAGCAGTTGTCTTGAAAGGAGCCTTACTGTGCTGACCAACAGTCGGTTTAATACACAATGAGAATACAACTATGCTCAAGTAGGTTGTGGGACATGTCTACGGTATATAGCAGGCTAGATGTGTGCAGATTTACCAACATGGTCTACCCATCATGATATTTGTGAGTGATCTTGGTCACGTCACGTGTTCATAGAACGTGAATGCTGAGTGTGTACCTGGTACTTAGGAGATGTTTGACATGCATGTTCACATATTGTTCAATATATAGTAATACTGTAGCTGCACCAGGGCACTGCCAATCTTACTGTGCCCCTTAGGGCACCTATACACCAACCATGTGTGTGCCGCACTACTCAATGTGCACAACATAGCACAAGGTAGCATGCAATGCTGTGGCCAAACTATATAGGCACTAAGCCTGAACTGTATATGTGTGCCCATTGTGAGCAGTGGTCACAGTGTGCCCCCTAGTAATGCATGCTTTGAGCAGGTGTTAATCCAAGGACACATGAATGATGCATTGCCAAACCTTAGAACTGCTAGCGGGAAGTTTCCTGTCCCCCTATCAGATGACCCCCACATTGCACCCATGATGCCTGACCAAGGTTTGATGTACCACCGGGGTTGTCAAAGTGGTGGATTGCATACATTGTGGCACATATTGACTATGGCACAGGGATTCTGGAACTGTAGGGCCACTTGATCCTCACTAGTCTGATGACACAAATGTTGAGCAAGGACACAGCAGTCCACTTACCTCTGGGCCCTGATGGTCAACAATGGATAGCCGTTACCCCAGTGACATCTACATGATACCATAGATGGCTGATAGGAAGTTTGTATCGATTTGGAGTTTGTCAGTGTTGTGGAATGTGTGGTGGAGAGCATGTGTCATTTGAGGATGCTTTTGTACATTGCCTGTCTGTTCTACCTCCACCCAATGCTGTATTTAATGTCATGTTCTCCTCAAGTTCAACTGTCAACATGACCCCAGCGGAAAAACACGCCTTTGAGAAGAGGGCTGACAGGTACAGGCACATAATGGTGGTACAGGCCTGGTACCAGAGGATGGAGAAGAGAGATAGGAGGGAGTAATTGACTGGGGCTTGGCGTGCATTTTCATATGGGTACCTCCGCTACAGCCCACAACTGGTCAGGCCATATCGGGTAACACATTTGGGGCCCGGGGCCTCTGCTGGTCCTACCCCCTCCACTTCTACAGCACCAATCCACAGCCAGCCACCCCAACAGCCACCTGCTCCAGCCACAAGCTCTACCTTCGAATCAGACATGAGACAGGACATGGCAGCCATGATGGCAACGCTGGAAAGGTTGGAAAGAGACAATGCCTGTAATTATAAACTACTAAAGTATTGCAAGAAAAAACTGAAGAAGTTGTAAAAGAATTTTCCCCACAGCCTCCCAGTTCCTCCCTCTCCCTTTTACTGATGCAAAATGATTAAGTGGGTTTTAGGTGGGTAGTCTTAGGATACTACAATAGTGTAGTTTAGGTGTAGCTGAGTATAAGTATAGTTGGGGGAGGGTTTTAGTACATTTTCTTATTTTGGGGGTGGGGTTATGTTTGGGTTTCTATGTTTATAAAACAAAATTAAAAAATATATATTTGTTCAGGTAATAGTTTAGGTTAGTAAATGTGTAGTCTTATTTTATGTTGTCCTACTCGTGTCTTGACTCTTAAGGGGGTTTGAGGGGACAATGTTTAGAGTGTGGCGTTACATGTGTAAGATTAGTTTAGAATAGGATACATAGGTGTAGGTGTAAGTTAAGTTGTTAGTTTAGGTTAGTTTAGTGTAGGGTAGTGTATAGGATAGGTTTTGATATGATGTTTTTTATATGTTTTAATAAATACTGTTAGTATTAAACAATTATCTCTCCATGTTGAATGAGTGTCTAGGTGTTCTCATGTGTGCACTGGCCAAGTAGGAGGAATGGCTTAGGGTATGCTTTCTGACTTTATTTCCATGGATGACCATGTGCATCCCCTATGACCAAGGCGCTGTCAGATTGGCTGCAAAATGACATCAGCTAGTCAAAACATTTGTCATCCACCGTTCCAGCCATTCACATTGTGTGTATACGGCATATTGGACACGTAAGTATGGAACTTCAACTATCATTGCTGGGGTCTGACAGTATTATTGTTGGAAAGTGAGGCACATATGACATTAGCCAAATTTAAGTCTGTATCCTGCCACACTAACAGCCTCTTCTGAACCACACATATTAGTTGTACTGGTGCACTCATGTGGGTAAATTACCATAAACTTGGTTCAGACCCATACTTGCGGTATGTCAACTTCCATGGATATCTGTTCAATACATGTATTTAAGACTCTGTAAGTTGGTTGTAGCCCACAACA
The DNA here is from genome assembly GCF_031143425.1 of Pleurodeles waltl. Classification (NCBI taxonomy): domain Eukaryota; kingdom Metazoa; phylum Chordata; class Amphibia; order Caudata; family Salamandridae; genus Pleurodeles; species Pleurodeles waltl. The sequence goes on from NC_090444.1 coordinate 1,177,126,374, forward strand.
CCATCATTCACATTTTTCATGCTAGGATCCTAGTGTGTGGCTTTGTGCCTGACAGTAATTCACACATGTAATTAGGTTCTATTCTCATCAACCTAGCTTCACACAATGCATATATTTAGCTTTGTTGATGGATCACAGTAAATGTTTAAATGTTACATGTGAACAAGGAGATTTATTTACAGGTGCAAGTGTATTTTCCAATGCTACACAATGTCCAGTTCACAGACCCCATGAGAGATCCTGAGCCATTTGTTGTACAATCAGAGTCCAGGGTGAGGGGCATGTCAAGAGACATGGTTAGGAGAAGTGTGCATTAATGAGGAGGTATCCAAATAGCCAATAGATAAGATATGAGACAATGACAGTACATAGCAGACAAAGTCAACAGTGGTTGAGTGAAGAAGGCAAATTGCCTGCTGTCACAAAACTGGCATGATCGTAAGCACAGAACAAAAGAGATACTGTCCATGTGGCACAGACTGATGCTACTGGGTGGTTTTCCTTGTGAATGTTGTTCCTTCCACATCTTCATCCTCTGATGTGTGTGGTGCATCCTGTGCCGTGGGTGGTACTGTTGTTGAGGGTGCCACAAACATATCAAGGGATGGAGATGTGGAGTCAAAGGTGCCTGCAGCTGTCATTTGTGGGAACAAGTAAGGCATCACTGCAGCAAGGAGGAACTGCTGATTTCTCAACACCGCAGCAACATGACGGTGGTAGGCAGCCATGTTTTCCCTGGGGGAGGCCACTTCTCACTGTATGGACTCCAAGGTATTCTGTATAGCCCGCATTCTGCTGCTGCCACTTTGGGAGGGCAATTGTTGAAGCCTCTACCTCATGACATCAGCTATGTCGGACAGAGACCGCTGGAATCCACCAAGAAGGGAGTTGATGGCTCTGATGGCAGCTGAGTTGTCCTTAACTAGACTGAGGCATCTCTGCACTCCCTCTAGGCCGCCTGCCATGGTCTCCATCACCACCCGCACCTGCTTGGCCAGCTCCCACTGGATTCCTATCACTGCACTCGGAAGGTGATGTCTGGGTCCTCGGAGTCCAGGGCTGTGTCAGGACTGGCTGGTGCTGTGTGTTAGTATGTGTCTCTCCTACCTACTGGCAATTTGGAGGTGATGAAGAGCTGGTGTTGGTGCTCCGTCACCTATCTGACCAAGAAGTCATGCTCCTCCTCACTAAAGCGACACTTCTGCTTACTCTTCTCCTTCTCCTGGGACTTTGCTGGACTCTCCTAGCTGGTACTTAGCAGACTGGGATCTCCCTGGGGTCTCTCCTGGCCTGCATTCTCTATCTTGTCTTCTCAAATGTTTACTTCTTGCTTGTGTTTTTTTTTTTTTTTAACGCTGATGCGGTTAAATATGTCACCAACCCATTTTGTACCACTTTTTCTGCATTAGCATAATTTTTTCTTACGGCATGTTGCAATGGTTAGCGTAAAAAATAAAATTGTTGGTGCTAATCATTCTTTAGCATCATTGTGCGTCATTTTTAAAATATGGTGCACTGGTGGCGCTAAGGAATGACGTTTGCTTCGCAGTTGTACGTTATTTTTCATAAATCTGGGCCGTAATTTTTAAGATATATATTGTAAAGATGCATATATGTGGAGCTAAGAGTATTAACACTGTTCTTCTCTATATATACTTTGCTTCACAATATTTTGTAGTTTATGTTCTGGCTATAATATTTTTGTAGTATAATATTTCTAACTGGATATTCTGGCACACCCTCACCAAGTTTAAAAAGTCTTAGAGAAATAGGTAAAAAAAGTCTTAGAAGATTCTTCCACTTATTTTGTTTAAAATAAAATTTGAAAATGTACTTCTTGTAGGAAATTTGTTTTCATAAATATTGTTTGAGCTCGAAAACAAGCAATAGGCATAATTAGAAAATGAGTTCAATTTTCGACAACTCTGCAAAATGCAAAAGGGCAGTTACATTTCTCCCGAATTCACCACAAATTACAACTTTGACTCCTATTTAAAACCTCGTTGAAGGATAAACATCCACACTAGCTCACAAAACATTGACTTGTGCTAAAGTACTAAATATTATACTCCTAAACACCTTTCGTAATTAGTGCAACTCCAGAGATGTGGCAAGGGTAGAGAAACTGTGCATCAGCATTCTATTGAAGTCTTTTAGAAAGTGTCTTCCAAACTACTAAAAATAATTTGAAAAGCTTACTTTTTCCTTGCCTAAATGCAAAGTATTTCTTATTTACATTACAGGCAAGGCATTTTTGGAACAAGATGGATTCCTGCCCAGAAATACTGCTGGTGACCCCTAGACCTTACTCCTTCCTCCTCTGTCTTCTTTTGCTTTTTTCCTATGTTGCCACATTTCTGTCAGGTTGCTGCAAAAAACCCATAGCAACAAAAAACTTGCAGTGTGCTCACTTGCATTTTCTTTAGGCTGAAATCAATTAATCACCAAGGTTTCCGTCCAAGGCACACTATTCTCTGAAAATGCTCTCTATTTTCTACACGCCCTTTCCATAGGTCCTGTGTTAGTATATGGAGTTGACAACCGGAGAATGCTGCAACCAGACTTGATAATTCGGCTCTTCCATGATGTCCTATGATTTAAAAGTTGCACAAAAAAATCAATATGAAAAAATAATACATGTGGCAAGAAGACCTATTGTTCTCGAAAACTGTTTCTGCTTTGTTGGGGAGATATTCGATGACAAATTTAGGAACTCACAGGAAAATCATTTTTTTTAGAAACGCAAAAACCGTGGACAAACAGTAATTGAGAACACTGTATTTCGCTGTTTACAATGGTTCCATTGTGCATCCGCCCACCAAGCCAGATTCGCACCAGCAATATTCTACTTAATTTGTAACAAAGAGCTATTTTAACAGCTTGCAGGAAATAAGGATGCATGACTGAAACAAAATAAACTCTATTTAGGCCAATATGCTGAATGCCAGTGAAGTGAATTAGCTAGTAAAGCAGTTTTAGCCGGACAGTAAAAAGTAAGCTATTAATCTCAAAGGAATTGATTAAAAATGCAGTGACTGAGAAAACATGGGGCCTATTCACAAAGGTAAATTCGTCCATACAAGTTTACAGCCAAAATTATCTAGGTTACACCTTCCAGGAATTCACATTTTAGGGGTGCAGCGATCTCCAGAACCACAGAACGCTTCACACCTTAAATCCCATAAAAGATTGGGAATCTGGTCATTTGTGGGCGTTCAAAGGCACGTTCGTAGACATTCATACACTAATATCATTATCCTTTCCAGCCTGGAGCTCGGAAAAATACCCTCTTCCAGGATGGGAAAGGAATAGGATTTCCTCCGCCCCTCCAAAAAAAGGTGGTGTGCAAGAAGGGGGTTCTCCATGGAGAATATTTCCCCAGGGGGACAAAACACAAAAAATGTGCATTGACATCGGGCAATCCGTGCCTCCTGTGCACAGGTCTAGACCACGACGAACTCCATTGTAAGGCAATGTATTCCAAACAAGGAAATAGCATGATTTATCAAGGAATCTGCATGGAACCATGTGATGGGCACAGCTTTCAATTTGGATACCTTGAGGAGTTTGTGAATTCCAAAAAGTAGTATGTCTACACTAGGACATAAATGTAGATTTCCTACATTTTTGCTAATAGCCCCTCAAAAGACCTTTTCACCTATTGAAGGGGTTTCACAGTTTAGTAGTGATTCAGTGTGAGTGAGTTGGTATGGCTCACAAATTGATTCTTCAACCCACAAAAAACAACCGTTATGACGTCCTATAGGACTCCGCTGCCCGCCGTGAGCGAGAGGGATACCCCGAGCAGAACAGGAAGGAGCAAGTCAAGAGTCATGAATCATGAGTCATGGTGCTAGATGAGACACTGAAGGGGAGAGATGCCGACAAGCACCGGGACACATTTCGGCGGACCAACGGTTTCACAGAAGTTGCTGCTAAACCACCAAACCTGCAGAGTGCTGCAGAATTCCCCACTGATTGCACATTGCTTCGTGGACCGTTCTGTCCTACTGTCACTGGCCACTTGCCTGCTGGACTGACCTGCCACCTGCAGTCTGCCACCGTTGTGCTACCACTGCCTATGTCTTCAGGGATTCTAAGCAGCGGAAGCACTGAGTCTTGCATCAAATTCACACAGTGAGCTGGCAATTTCCTCAACTGGAGACCAAAGGACTGCAGTGGTTCAAGGGGGGGGGGCGGGTAAGTAGGGGCAGGCAATAAGCCACTTTACCTTTGGTGCCACCTAGAGGCAGTCTGCACTTAGGCCAGTGCAGCGTGTGCTTCTCTGAAGGCCAGCAAGCTAGCCTCATCCCTCAGCCGGAGCATGTGTTTGTGTCTGTGCCACTCCCCATAATCACAATCCAATCCAACTTTGGAATCTTTGAAACTCCACGCAAAGACTCTGGAGTGATCTTGGGACACATCGCCAGCCTAAACCAGCTTAGCGGAAGAGCTGCTGAGAATCTGCTATATTTTTTTCAATCCTAATTAATTCACGTTCAGGGTGCTTTGTTGTTACTGGTGCCACCGGGGACTCACCGTACCAGACTTCATTGTTGCCAAAGAAGAGGGGTTGATCTTGATTCCCCGAGCCGCATGCTTTATGGTGCCCAACCACCTCTCGTAGCACATCTTGCATCCATCATCACCCAGAAGAGACTAGGCTGGGCCACCCATCTTTGACTGCTGTTAAGGTTAGGCCCGGAGAATTGGGTGGGTGAGACGGGGCCCAAAAACCTTTCAAGGGGACTGTATCTTGGTTCATTTTGGGAATAGCCAGGTTGCAGGTAGAATTCTTGCCTCCTGTCAAAACAAGGTTACCCAGAATGAGCGTATTGGGATCTGACCAATTGGGCTTTTTTTTTTTTTACCAACCAGGTTCTTTAAAACCTACTGAACCTCGGAGCAAGCGGAGTCAGCAGGGGGTTTCTTGGGGGTTTGTGTCTAGCCCAGCCATGTCTCTCCCCTTATGGAACAGATTCAACCCCTTTGCTTCCCTGGAAGAGGTGGAATGACTGTCCCCAGCTGAAGGTCTTGTAAACTCTGACTTATGGTAGGCTGTTTGTCGCCTTTGTTGATCCTGGATCTGCTTTTCATCTGGTCTCCCGTCCCAAGCTGTTGGAGACTTTGGCCAAAACTGGAGTCCCGGGCCCATTGCTAAATTTGATTAGGGAATTGTATTCAGACAGCTTCGCTAGAGTAAGGTGGGGGAAGGACGGAGAATTATCTGACGAGTTTCCCTTACAGAAAGGTGTCAGACAGGGATGCGTTTTGGCCCCAACTATTTTTTTACTTTTTATAAATGCCTGTATCACGTATTTGCTTGATAGCCAAAATGATGCTCCCACATTGGGTGGTATTAAGACACCATGCCTGTTGTTTGCTGACGATACCTTGCTCCTATCCCAAACTGCCTCTGGATTATCTATGCTTTTGGATACATTTTCGGGGTTTTGCAAGGATTATGGTTTACAAATCAATTGCACCAAAACCAAATGTATGGTATTTGGTGACCCAAAATTTAGATTAAAGAAAAATATAGTCCTTGATGGTGAGGTCATCGAACATGTTAGCGATTTTGACTACCTGGGAATTAGGCTTGACAACTCCCACAAATGGACATCACACTTGACAAAGTGTGTTATGTCCCTTAAACAAAAGACAGGGAGCATCTTGAGATTTGGTGCCAAAACGCCCGCCTTTTCTATTACACCTACAGTTTATATCTATAAAATGCAGGCTAGAGCGGGCGCTTTATATGGCGCTGAGCTGTGGGGCCATGGTAAACTTCATGATATAGAAAGAGAAGAGAATGTTTTCATCAAGGCCCTGCTAAAAGTTCCTTCAAGTTCACCTACTTTGTCTATCCAAATGGATCTAAATTTGCATTCTATTGCTGATATTGCTGCCTTGAGACCGTTGCAATATTGGATTCGGAAATGGTCCACAGTAGTGTTAGATCCTTACAGAACATGGCTAGTAGCGCTTTTAAGAGACTCTCAGATTGGCAAAAATCCCATGTTGCCAGTATGTAAAAAGAGGTTTCCTTAAACTTGGGTTGTGGTCCTACTGGGTGGACCCTTTGCACCTTCCAAAAAATGCTTCACAGATGTTGAAGGATACATATTGGGAGAATGTACAAATATTAACTCTAGCAGCTGTTCCGTCGGGTAGCATGACAGATAGCTTTTTATCATTTAAGTGCCACTATGAGTTTGAGCATTTTTTGGATATCATTACACATCCAGTGGCACGTGCACTTTACCTAAGATTCATACTAGGATCCTTACCAGTACGTGATCTTACCGCCAGATGGAAGCAAACTGTTAGCCTGTCAGATCTTTGTCCGATGGGATGTAATACTAGGGACACAATTAGCCATCTTTTATTCCACTGCCCTGCATATAAAAAGCAAAGGGTCCGTTGGATAAGGCCCCTTTATAATACCATGGGCACTAGGGATCGCCGATCGGCCCTCAGGATTTGCAGTACTAATACCCATGGGCTGGTGGTGTTTGCTGTGGCAAAGTTTCTAGCAGCTACTTTGCATTTTAGAACAGGTTTCATATATTGACACAATATGTCTTTAAGGGTAGCGAGTGTGTTTTTAATTGATTATGTATTGTACATTTTAAACCTTGAATATATGTCTGTATTATATCAGACTTCCTTTTAACCCCTTCGCTGCCAGGCCTTTTCCCCCTCCTGTGCCGGGCCTTTTTTTGCCTATTTGGGGCAGTTCGCGCTTAGGCCCTCATAACTTTTTGTCCACATAAGCTAACCAAGCCAAATTTGCGTCCTTTTTTTCCAACATCCTAGGGATTCTAGAGGTACCCAGACTTTGTGGGTTCCCTTGAAGGAGGCCAAGAAATTGGCCAAAATACAGTGAAAATTTCGTTTTTTTAAAAAAAAATTGAAAAAGTGGCTGCAGAAAAAGGCTTGTGGTTTTTCCCCTGAAAATGGCATCAACAAAGGGTTTGCGGTGCTAAACTCAGCAGCTTCCCAGCTTTCAGGAACAGGCAGACTTGAATCAGAAAACCCAATTCTTCAACACAATTTTGGCATTTTACTGGGGCATACCCCATTTTTGCAGTTTTTTGTGCTTTCAGCCTCCTTCCAGTCAGTGACAGAAATGGGCATGAAACCAATGCTGGATCCCAGAAACCTAAACATTTCTGAAAAGTAGACAAAAGTCTGAATTCAGCAAGGGGTCATTTGTGTAGATCCTACAAGGGTTTCCTACAGAAAATAACAACTGAAAAAGAAAAATATTGAAATTGAGGTGAAAAAAACATAAATCTTTCTCTACGTTTTACTCTGTAACTTTTCCCTGCAATGTCAGATTATCGAAAGCAATATACCGTTACGTCTGCTGGACTCCTCTGGTTGCGGGGATATATAGGGCTTGTAGGTTCATCAAGAACCCAAGGAACCCAGAGCCAATAAATGAGCTGCACCCTGACGTGCGTTTTCAATCTATACCGGGTATAAAGCAATTCATTTGCTGAAATATAAAGAGTAAAAAATTGCTATCAAGAAAACCTTTGTATTTCCAAAAAGGGCACAAGATAAGGTGTTGAGGAGCAGTGGTTATTTGCACATATCTGAATTCCGGGGTGACCAAACTAGCATGTGAATTACAGGGCATTTCTCAAATAGATGTCTTTTTTACACACTCTCCTATATTTGGAAGGAAAAAATGTAGAGAAAGACAAGGGGCAATAACACTTGTTTTGCTAATCTATGTTCTCCCAAGTCTCCCGATAAAAAAGATACCTCACTTGTGTGGGTAGGCCTAGCGCCCGCGACAGGAAACGCCCCAAAGCGCAACGTGGACACATCCAAATTTTTGGAAGAAAACAGAGGTGTTTTTTGCGAAGTGCCTACCTGTAGATTTTGGCCTCTAGCTCAGCCGGCACCTAGGGAAACCTACCAAACCTGTGCATTTCTGAAAACTAGAGACCTAGGGGAATCCAAGGAGGGGTGACTTGTGGGGCTCGGACCAGGTTCTATTACCCAGAATCCTTTGCAAACCTCAAAATTTGGCTAAAAAAACACATGTCCCTCACATTTTTGTGGCAGAAAGTTCTGGAATCTGAGAGGAGCTACAAATTTCCTTCCACCCAGCGTTCCCCCAAGTCTCCCGATAAAAATGATACCTCACTTGCGTGGGTAGGCCTAGCGCCGGCGACAGGAAACACCCCAAAGCGCAACGTGGACACATCCTAAATTTTGGAAAAAAACAGAGGTGTTTTTTGCGAAGTGCCTACCTGTAGATTTTGGCCTCTAGCTCAGCCGGCACCTAGGGAAACCTACCAAACCTGTGCATTTCTGAAAACTAGAGACCTAGGGGAATCCAAGGAGGGGTGACTTGCGGGGCTCAGACCAGGTTCTGTTACCCAGAATCCTTTGCAAACCTCAAAATTTGGCTAAAAAAACACATGTCCCTCACATTTTTGTGGCAGAAAGTTCTGGAATCTGAGAGGAGCTACAAATTTCCTTCCACCCAGCGTTCCCCCAAGTCTCCCGATAAAAATGATACCTCACTTGCGTGGGTAGGCCTAGCGCCGGCGACAGGAAACACCCCAAAGCGCAACGTGGACACATCCTAAATTTTGGAAAAAAACAGAGGTGTTTTTTGCGAAGTGCCTACCTGTAGATTTTGGCCTCTAGCTCAGCCGGCACCTAGGGAAACCTACCAAACCTGTGCATTTCTGAAAACTAGAGACCTAGGGGAATCCAAGGAGGGGTGACTTGCGGGGCTCGGACCAGGTTCTGTTACCCAGAATCCTTTGCAAACCTCAAAATTTGGTTAAAAAAACACATGTCCCTCATATTTCTGTGGCAGAAAGTTCTGGAATCTGAGAGGAGCTACAAATTTCCTTCCACCCAGCGTTCCCCCAAGTCTCCCTATAAAAATGACACCTCACTTGCGTGGGTAGGCCTAGCGCCGGCGACAGGAAACACCCCAAAGCGCAACGTGGACACATCCTAAATTTTGGAAAAAAACAGAGATGTTTTTTGCGAAGTGCCTACCTGTAGATTTTGGCCTCTAGCTCAGCCGGCACCTAGGGAAACCTACCAAACCTGTGCATTTCTGAAAACTAGAGACCTAGGGGAATCCAAGGAGGGGTGACTTGCGGGGCTCGGACCAGGTTCTGTTACCCAGAATCCTTTGCAAACCTCAAAATTTGGCTAAAAAAACACATGTCCCTCACATTTTTGTGGCAGAAAGTTCTGGAATCTGAGAGGAGCTACAAATTTCCTTCCACCCAGCGTTCCCCCACGTCTCCCGATAAAAATGATATCTCACTTGTGTGGGTAGGCCTAGCGCCCGCAATAGGAAACACCCCAAAGCGCAACGTGGACACATCACAGAAAACAGACCTGTTTTTAGCAAAGTGCATACCTGTAGATTTTGTCCTGTAGCTCAGCCGCCACCTAGGGAAACCTACCAAACCTGTGCATTTCTGAAAACTAGAGACCTAGGGGAATCCAAGATGGGGTGACTTGTGTGGCTCGGACCAGGTTCTGTTACCCAGAATCCTTTGCAAACCTCAAAATTTGGCTAAAAAAACACATGTTCCTCACATTTCTGTGGCAGAAAGTTCTACAATCTGAGAGGAGCCACACATTTCCTTCCACCCAGCGTTCCCCCACGTCTCCCGATAAAAATGATACCTCACTTGTGTGGGTAGGCCTAGCGCTCGCGACAGGAAATGGCCCAAAACACAACGTGGACACATCACATTTTTTCATAGAAAACAGTGCCTACGTGTGGATTTTGGCCTCTAGCTCAGCCGGCACCTGGGGAAACCTAGCAAACCAGCACATTTTTGAAAACTAGAGACCTAGGGGAATCCAAGATGGGGTGATTTGCGGGGCTCTGACCAGGTTCTGTTACCCAGAATTCTTTGCAAACATCAAAATCTGGCTAAAAAACACTTTTTCCTCTCATTTCGGTGACAGAAAGTTCTGGAATCTGAGAGGAGCCACAAATTTCCTTCCACCCAGCGTTCCCCTAAGTCTCTCCATAAAAATGGTACCTCACTTGTGTGGGTAGGCCTAGCGCCCACAAAAGGAAATGGCCCAAAACACAACATATTTTTTCACAGAAAACAGAGGTGTTTTTTGCAAAGTGCCTACCTGTGGAATTTGGCCTCTAGCTCAGCCGGCCCCGGGGGGGGGTGAAATGCCCTAAAATAAATTTGATCCCCCACCCCCCCAAACCCCCCCTGCCCAGGTGCGACCCTTGCCTACGGGGTCGCTACCCCTGCGTGACATTGGTGCCAAAAAACAAATTCCCGGTGCCTAGTGGTTTCTGCCCCCTTGGGGGCAGATTGACCTAAAATCGACCAATCTGCCCCCAAGGGGGGCAGAAATGGTCTAAACACAGTTTTCCCCCCAGGGGAGCGACCCTTGCCTGATGGGTCGCTCCCCATCTCTAAAAAAACAAACATACAAAAAAAAAAAAACACACAAAAAAAATTTGCCCTGGCGCCTAGAGGTTTCTGCCCCCCCCTGGTGGCAGATCGGCCTAATAATAGGCCGATCTGCCCCCAGGGGGGGCAGAAATGGCCTAAAATAAATTTGCCCCCCGAACATCCACCCCCCGCCCCCGGAGCGACCCTTGCCTATGGGGTCGCTCCCCCTGCGTGACATTGGCGCCAAAAAACAAATCCCCGGTGCCTAGTGGTTTCTGCCCCCTTGGGGCAGATTGACCTAAAATCTACCAATCTGCCCCCAAGGGGGGCAGAAATGGTCTAAACACAATTTGCCCCTCAGGGGAGCGACCCTTGCCTGATGGGTCGCTCCCCATCTCTAAAAAAAAACAAACAAACAAAAAAAAACACAAAAAAAAAATGTGCCCTGGCAACAAGAGGTTTCTGCCCCCCCTGGGGGCAGATCGGCCTAATAATAGGCCGATCTGCCCCCAGGGAGGGCAGAAATGGCCTAAAATAAATTTGCCCCCCGATCACCCATCCCCCCCCCCCTTGTCTACGGGGTCGCTCCCCCTGCGTGACATTGGCGCCAAAAAACAAATCCCCGGTGCCTAGTGGTTTCTGCCCCCTTGGGGCAGATTGACCTAAAATCGACCAATCTGCCACCAAGGGGGGCAGAAATGGTCTAAACACAATTTGCCCCCCAGGGGAGCGACCCTTGCCTGATGGGTCGCTCCCCATCTCTAAAAAAAACCAAACAAACAAAAAAAAAACACAACATTTTTTTTTGCCCTGGCAACAAGAGGTTTCTGCCTCCCCTGGGGGGGCAGAGATGGCCTAAAATAATTAATTAATTAATTAATAATAGGCCGATCTGTCCCCAGGGGGGGCAGAAAAGGCCTTCCCAAAAAATTGCCCCCCCTGGGAGCGACCCTTGCCAAAGGGGTCGCTTTGTTGCGTGACATTCGCGCGCAAAAACAAACTCCCTGGTGTCTAATGGTTTCTGCCCCCCTTGGGGGCAGATTGGCCTTATCAAAATAGGCCAATCTGCCCCCAAGGGGGGCAGAAATGGCCTAAATATATATTGCCCCGTAGGGGAGCGACCCTTGCCTAAGGGATCGCTCCCCACCTAAAAAAAAGGAAATCATCACAAAAAAAAAAAAAAAAAAAAAAGGTCCCTGGTGCCTAGAGGTTTCTGCCCCCCCTGGGGGCAGATCGGCCTAATAATAGGCCAATCTGCCTCCAGGGGGGGCAGAAAAGGCCTTCCTAAAAAAATGCCCCCCTGGGAGCGACCCTTGCCCAAGGGGTCGCTCCCTTTTGCCAATTTCAAGGAAAAAAAAAAAATCCCTGGTGTCCAGTGGGGTTTCAAAAGCCGGATTGCAAGCAATCCGGCTTTTGAAACCTGTGAGAGACTTCAAAGGGAAGGAAATACATTTCCTTCCCTTTGAAGCCTCTCGGGGCCTCCCCCATGGGATTGAAAAAGAAATGCAAAAGCATTTCTTTTTCAATCGCGCTGGAAGCTCTGCTTCCAGCGCGATGGGGGAGACCCTGTGACTAATCAGCGCGCGCTCGCGCGCTGACGTCACAGGGGGGGTTGGGGGGGTCGGGGGTGGGAGGGGAAGGGCTTCCCCTTCCATCCCTGACTTAGGGGGGGTGGGGGGGAACCCCACAGAGGGAGTGAGAGCGCTCCCTCTGGGCTCTGTGCACAGGACGTAATGGTTACGTCCTGGGCACAGCAGCACTGCGCCTCAGGACGTAACCATTACGTCCTGGGCACAGAAGGGGTTAATATAGAGAGGAAATTCATAGGTTCTGAAAATCTAAATATACTCGCTTAAGTTTTATCTTGTTGTTTGCTTGATTTAGAATCTAAGCTTGGTTAATTATTTATGCAACAGGCTCATCAATTTTAAGGGAAACAAGCCACATGTATTTTTGACAGAGATATTTGGTGTGCGATCCTCACCCCTCGGACATTGATAATGTGAAATGTTTTTTATCTTGAGAATTTTATTATTATTACATTTTTTTATATGTCCTTTGTGAACTATGGTTTTATGTGTGTATTTGTACTGCTTTTATGGTACTTGTTGCCGAAATAAAGCTCGAATGATGATGATGACTTAAGGTTGTTGAAAGGGGGTCTTTTTTCCATCGACGGGCCGGTACCAAAGAGCAGCTCAGTTTTTTGTCCTGGAATATAGGGGGATTGGTGGAGAAAATAAAGGACCAAACCTGGCTAGATTTTATTAAACAATTCAGTATCTTGTAATTGAGTGCCTTGGAGTGTAACAGAGTGTCACAGAGTGGCATAGAGTGGAGGGGGATAGAATGGAGAGAGAGTGGAGGGGGATAAAAGTGAGAGGCATAGAGTGGAGGGTCATATTGTGGTATAGAATAAAGTGTTACAAAGTAGATTGGAATGGCTTACAGTGGAGTAAAGTGTTGTGGAATGTAGTGTCATAGCGTAGAGAGGAGTAACATACTGTAGAGAGAAGTGGCGTGGAGTGTCATAGAGCGGAGTGCCAGAATAGAGTGTTGAGAATGGAGTAGAGATACAGAATAGAAATTTGAATTGAAATGTCCATTATATTTGCACAAAAACAAAAAAGGATTCCGCTCTCAAATATGTGAAAATGACCCAAAATTACACAAAGAGTAATCAGTTTCTTAGGTGCCGACCATAGGTATCGCTCTCTGATCCTAAGACGTAGACATCTGAAAATGAACCAAACAAGCGTCCCTCCATTCTGGGGGATGTCCCACTGATGCACTCGTGAAACAGTATTCCAGCTCCATAAACAAGTGTAATCTTTTATTAGAAAATCATGAGAATTTTTTCTGGAAATATGTAAATGATATTCTTATAATGATTCAAGGTACAGTGCAGCATTTATCTTCAGGAGAGGATGCTGTATCTTTAAAATCGAATCTCTCAAAAACATCAAATATGTTCCAGGCCATTAAGGTAAACAACCCAATGCATTTCGGGTGAAGCCCTTCATCAGAGGAAACAATTTCTACAAATATTGCAAACAAATGAGAGGAATGTTAGGGGGATAAAGCTGCTATCTATTCAAACATATACCAATGTTGAAATTGGAACTTGCTTGGAACGGGAAAAGCCTTAGTGCACTACACAGATCTTTGCATGCTTCATAAGGCACCCACTATTCAGGAAAGATGAGAAAAAGTATTCTCATACAACCAATGTTAGCCTTCAGATGCAAAGTATGCAACCGTGCACTCGGACTTAGAGTGAAAAAATAAAAATAAGAATAAAACCCAACACACGAAGAACCTCTAAAGCCAAAAAGTGAATTGTAGAAAGTGTCAATACGTTGCCGATATTAGCGTGCGCCCATCAGCAAAGAATAGTGAAAAAATGATGTTTGCATGCAGCAAAAAGTTAAACTTGTCATGCCAAGTATACCGCTGAACACAGAAGCTGAAAATAAAATCTAATAATGATGGAACCCCCAGGTGTGTGGCTGAGCAAGATGGCCTGCGGGACACGCTTCTAGGAAGCTCCTCACCGCCCCGGCCTTATCTTGCAGAATCCCTCTGCGTCTGGCCTTTATGAGGACCTCCCTGGGCGCGGATTGGAGCGCTACTGCCCCTACATCATTTTTGCCCCCACCAAGGCAGGGAGCTGGGAGCCGTGCAGTCTGGCGGTGAGGGGTGGGACTGCTTGGAGGCTAGTGGTCGACTGGCCAGAGAGGACTGCGGTGTGGTCCCTTTGCCTGTTCTTCCTCAAAGGAGGCGGCAGGAGTATCCAGTGTTCCTCCCTGTGTGGGGGGGACACCTTCTTGTTTCTGGAGGGAAGAGGTGTGAAGTGGACAACACCTGCCTGAGACTGTGGGGAGCACATTGCTGGTAGGGCCTCCGGGGGGGGCAAATGAAGACTCTGAGGGCTCGGCGTAGGAGGATCCTGCCCTCGTATCATCATTTATTGGTGGGCCCTTGCGCTGGAAGAGCGGGCGGCCCGTGTGCGGTACTGCGCTTGCAGCTGCCGCCGCCCGTCCCAGTTCGTAGGCAGCGGGTTGAGGCCGTACCTGGGTCGGCTGGTGGTCCATGATTTCGGACACCAAGTGACGTGATCCAGTGGAGGTTGACATTGGCGGGGCCAGTGGATCTTGGCCCCGCGAAGCGGAGCACTGTGCCGCGCTGTGACTGGAGCGGCTGGGCTGACCCCCAGGACAGAGCCTGCCAGGGGCTGATGAGTAGCATGCCCGGACGTGGTAGAAGAGCCCATTGACATTGGGATGGCACTTGTTGTCTCTCCTTGTATTGATCCTGTCGCTGAGGGGTGAGGAGGGACTGGTAATTCCATGCTGGCATTCTATGACTGTGAACTGTAATACCTTGGTAAGTGGCTGGCGGAGAGGGGGGCTAGATTGAGGGCTCGGCTAGCCGGATACCACAATAATGCAGATGCCTGTCTCACTCTGGGATGTGTGGTGCGTGCTGTGAAGCCCTGGATCTATGGCACCCCACTGGATTTTGCTGTAGGTGCTGCCCCCCTTGCACATTGTTAATTTCTGCATGGCAGGTTGACCCTGAATCTGCCGCTACTGCCAAGTGGAGAGGTGTTGTCTACTTTGAACTCTCTTTTTCTGGTGTGTGCAGTGATGGGACGACATAAGCAAGGTGGCTCTGTTTCAGGGGAACACTAATGAACTTTACACCACTTCCACCCCTCTTACTCAGTGCCAGACACAATAGGGTGGGCTGGGACATGAAGAGACCATGCCGGCATCCGTGGCGGAGCCACCAGGTGCTGAACTTCTTGTAGCGATTCAGGGCACAAGGGTAGCCCTTGAAGAGAAAATAGAGGCAGTGGCTCTAGAGGTGAATCTTCTCTGCACAGACCTCAGGAAGGTATCTGATAAGGTCATGGTGGTGGATGGCTCAATTGTGGAGTTACCAAATGAGGTCACCACCCTGAAAAAGCAATTGGCACAGGTCACCTCCAAATCGGGAGCTCTGTAGGCGAGGCTGGAGGACGTTGAGGGTAGTTCGTGATGTAATAATGTCCACCTTCTTGGGTTTCCAGAGCATGTGGAGGGGTCCTCCGCAGAGGTCTTTGTGGAGCAATGGATCTGAGATGTGCTGCGCCTTGTGGGGTTATCCACCATGTTCATAATACAGCGCTGGTCACTCCTACTCAGCCTGGAGCACCTCCACAAGCCATTATTGTTCACATTCTGAATTATGGGGATCAGGACGGTATCCTGCAGGCGGCCCGGGAAACTAACAATGCTGTTTTTGAAAATGATAAAATTTCCATTTACCCGGACTACATCAATAAGGTGCAGGCCTCAAGGAAGGGCTTTCTGGAAGTAAAGGCCAAGCTTTGTTCCATGAATGTGCGATATATGTTATTATACATAGTGCACTAGAAGGTCATCTCTGGGGGCAGGTAACACTTTTTTGATTGCCCGGAAGAGGTCTGGAGGTGGCATGAAATGTGGGACAAAGCGTCACTGGCTGGTTCAAGTAAGGCCCGCTCTGATTCTGGGCAAATGGCGATTCTGGTAGCCCCAACTAGAGGCAGCGCAGCAAAGACCGGATGGACACCTCATAAGTAACTTGGGGGGTGACCACAACAGAACTGAAATCCAAAAGGATGGTATGATGACGGTGATCACCTCCAGCTCGTTGCCAGCCCCTGATGGACTAACCCATGCACTAGACCTGGGAGTGGATGCTAGCTAGCCTTGCCCTTTAGAGAACTGCCTCCTGACTCTCTATCCTATGGAATATATTGTTGCGGTTGAAGTATCTTTCCTCAGTGGTTTGAGGTGGAGGGTGTGTAATCAACTTGGAGGAGTCATGGTTAGCACTTGTCGGCCCGGTAGGGCACAGTGCCCCCGTACCCCTAAGATATCACATTGTGGGGAGTGGTTCAATATTTTTCTAGGGAATGATAATCTAGTGGTGCAGACAATAAACACTTACCTTACAAGGTGGGAGGGGCTACCTCCACTGTTGTGGTAGAACTCTATTTCAGGGGAGTTTGGGTTTAGGCTGTTTGTCCTGGCAGCGTATACATGTATGGATTTACAGTACGCTTTGTTTTTCTTGTTCTACTGTTTATCCGAGGTGGGACGGGGTTGGGATTTGTTAATTCTTTGCATGCTTGTTGGTTATTTGTTTCAGTGCAAATTCTTATGTGAAATATAGGGGAGACTGTAAGACCACATCTCTCACCTATGTGGGGTCTGGTGGCGGGTAATTGGCAGCCTGGGGGTGGGGGGGGACATACAGTGATTTTATGGTTCAACAGTTAAATATAGTGACCTGAAATGTCAGGGAACTGAAAGACTACTACTCGATATAGGGTGCACTCATTCCTGTGGCTGCATAAGATCCAAATAGCCTGTTTACAGGAAACACATATGATGGATGGTGAGTCCCAGAAACTTGCTAAGAAGTGGCGTGGTCAGGTGTTTTCCATATCCTTTTGCCTCTTATGGCAGGGGAGTGGCGATATGGGTGGCCCCACGTGTTCCTTTCAAGCATACCTGGAGCGAGGCTGATGTCGGGGGCGATATATGTTCCTGCAGGGCACATTGGATGGTGGGACCCTCAAAATTCTCAACACTTGTGCACCCAACACTGATGATTGTTCCTTCTATGACAATGTTCAATAGGTGCTGGATGGAGATAGAGACCATCATCCCCCAAAACAGGCACTAAGCCTTTGATGGTGAGATCACTTACCGCGGTTATGCATAATCTTGTGGTATGAGATGGATGGACGGGGTTGCACCCAGAGAGCAGGGAATACACGTCAATCAAAGACGTATAACACATATAGCCGCTTAGACCGATTTCTACTGGGATGCTTGGGTTGCGCACAGGTGATGGAGGTAACTCACTTAGGGTGGTTCCTCTCTGGCCATGCCCTGGTACTGTTGCAGCTGGGATTAGGGGTCGGTCAACAGAGTAGCATGCAGCTGGTGCATGCCTCCTGACTTCCTGACAGATACTGCATGTTGTGAGACACTGGCTGCCACAATAACAAATGATCTGGACACAAATTGGGGTATCACAGCGACAAGAGGCACTGAGTGAGAGGTGATGAAACCCGTTGTGAGAGGAGCATGTCTAAGCACCACTTGTGGTGTTTGTAGACAACTGGAACAAGATCTCAAGAAATGGGAGATGCAACTGGCAGATGTACAACGATGTGAACCCCTTACTAGGGAAGCACAAAGACAACATCTTCACCTGTGTAGGGAAGTAAGTAGGGGTTGGGAGACACTGACTAAGCTAACACTTAGATCTGACCATCAGAGACTGCACAGGAAAGGGGATACTTCCGGTAGGTTGCTGGCATGGATCCTGAAGCGAAAGGTGGAATCGCCCCTATTTTGCACATTAGGAACTCAGCGGGTGTGCTGGTCACCAACCATAGGGACACCTTAAATGTGTTGGCAGAGCATCTGCAAACAGTGTCTCTGGCTGGCCCATTGCTGTCTGACGAGTCTATACGGGGGTTTTGCAGCGAATACAGTTCTGCAGTTTGACCCTGAGTTCAGGAGAGAATTGGATAGTGATATCACTGCGGAGGAGGTGGGTGCAGCAGTTGCGGCATTACCTGAATCCAAGACTCCAGGGGCTTGGGGGGGTGGATTCCCTGTTGAGCTCTTTCAGACATATTCCGCCCTCCTTTGAGAGAAATTATTGGCAGTGTTCGAGGAAGCATGTGTGCGGGATCTTTTGCCGGAGTTGATGCTGCAGGGTATTGTCTGTCTCATGCTCAAGTCTGGGGGTGATTCAAGTAACCCCTCTTCCTACCGGCCACTCATGATGCTGAATAGTGATGTCAAAATTCTTTGTAAGATATTAGCTACTAGGCTGCGTGGAGTTGTTCGGGGGTTGGTCCATGAAGACCAATGCAGCTTTATACCGGCCTGAAGCACGACCTTTAACTTAAGCAGTCTGGCTCATGTTCTGCATGATTCCATGGGTGTGGCACAAGAACTGGTGTTGGTGTCGTTGGACTTTCAAAAGGCCTTCAATATTGTTGAATGGAGCTGCCTCATGGCTGTATTGTGGGGAATGGGGTTTGGCCCCAAATTCTGTGCCTGGGTCTGCCTTCTTTATACAGTACCCATAGTACGGGTTCAGGTGTGGGGAGAGCTCTCAGATCTTAGGTGGTCAGCAGGGGAACAAGACAGGGGTGTCCCCTTTTGGCACTCCTCTTTGCCTTAGCAGCAGAGCCATTGGCCTTGTTGTTGTGTGGGGAGCTGGGTGAGTCTTTCCACTCACATCATCTCTCTCTCTCTCTCTATGCTGATGATGCACTGGTGTACCTTTGGACACCGGGTGAATCAGTTCCTCTATTGTTGCGGCTGTTGAGGGAGTTTGCGGCTGTCTCTGGTTAACGAGTGACTCCACATAAGTCACTCATGTTCCCTCTGGGTGAGCTTCGTGGTAGATCTCTGGATGATTCACCTGTTGTGGGCCTCCACTGGGAGTAAGAGAGCTTTTGGTATTTGGGCATTTGGGTTGTTCACACTGAGGCAACCCATGAGAAACTCAATGTGGAAAGAGCTGGGTTGGGTCTGGAGAGCTCGGTTTTGTTTTAGAGCAGGCTGCCACTCTCTGTGATGGGTAGGGCAGCTATCGCTAATATGGTATTCCTCCCACGCTCTCTATATCCGGTGCAAAACTGGTTGTTCCCATTGGCCCGTCCGTTGTTCACTCAGCTGTAGAGTTTACTGATCTCTCTTGTTTTTGGCTCGGCGCTGCAGCAGGGTATCTCTTTCCACGCTGCAGAGGGATCTCGAAGACGGTGGGTTAGCTATCCCCAATATTCGCCTATATTTCTATGCTGCAAACCTGCAGCATGCTGTGAAGTGGCTGGTTGATTCGGACAAATGCGAAAAGCGACTTTTTGAAGGCATGCTGGTCACAGATACATTAGTGAAACTACTGATGAGAGATAGCCGTTCGGAGGAAGCAATCCCCTATCTGGTTTACAATTCTGCACAGATCTGGGAACAGGCCATCAAGAAGGTGCTTCTTCATGCCCCGTTTTACAGGGAACTGACGGTGTGGGACATTGCTACCTCCCATGATATAGACAATCACATGTCTATGGACCGCTGGAGATGGGGGATGTCTCGGTGCAGGGGATTTATTCCCTAATGAGGTGTTCTTATCATTTCAGGAGGCACAGGACATGTTTGGTTTGGGCCTGGGACAATTCCTGCAATATGCAAAGCTTCAAAGTGTCGCATAGGAGGTTGGGCAAGTTTCCCGGCCACCCCACGTTCCTCTAAGGCTGAGTTGGCTGATAAATGAGGGGGATCGGAGACACTTAATTACCCTATTTTATAGGGGACTTCGGGAGGATATGCCTCATACAACTTATGCAGTGTGCCAGGTATGGGAGTGGGAATTGGGGGAACCAGTTGCGGACCCCGACTGGGCTAGGGTGTTGTCGTTGTTGCACAGTGTCTCATGCAATAATAGATTTAATCTCCTACACTTTCATTTGTGCACTGCACTTATGTCACACCTTATCATCTTAAAAAGATTGATCTAACTAGGGGGGCCATGTGCACTCGCTGTGGTGAAAGAGATGCCTCATACCTTCACCTAGCATGGACCAATGTGTGTGTGGGGGAGTACAGCTGTTCTGGTGGGAGGTAGTTGCAAAGATTGTGGAGGCTATGGGCCTGGGTATTGCCCTAATGCCATTGACATGCATACTTGGGGTGGTGGTGCAACCAAGGAGGTGGTAAATCCCATACAAATTGGCACAGCTGGCTCAAGTGTTGGCTAAACGTAGGGTGGCCATAGGCTGGATGAGTTCTAGGAAACCTTCAGTTGAATACTGGGTGCAGGATCTTCTGGAGAGGGGAGTGGCAGAAGAACAACATATGCGGTTGGTGCGTATGGCTGAGGGTGAACTTACCCATTTGATGGCGTGGGGACAATTGTTGGAGCATACCACTGATGCTGGGGAGTCAAGCTCTAAGACGAGTACTGATGCTGAAGATTAACAGATGGAGTCAATTTATGAGTACAAATTATGGCGACCATCTGGTATGCATAGACTGTTTGCGATTTGGTTACATTATGGCACTATCATGTGTTGGGAACCACTGTGATGCTCCTCTTGATAAGCTAATGTTGATACATACTCCTGTCTGTGTAAGTATCTCTCCTGGGAGACCGTTACCTGAGGAGCATAGCTGGGAGCTGCACAACTGCCCACAGATGTCCCGTTCAATTGCAAGTAATAGTGTCCTTTCCAAGTAAAGTAAATGTTAAACAACTTAAAGTGCAGCAGTTCAAGTAAAAAAACCTTTTCAGATTCTCTTTCATGTTAGTTGCAATCAGAAATGATTCAACAGCCTCCAAACCAAGATTATGTGGATAGTAGTGTACAGTGATTTTATATCAAGAGTACATAAAATGGGACTCACACCTCTTCAAAATGAATGTCAGAGATCTTATTCAAGAAATCAGTGGTATCCATTACATAAGTACTCATACTTCTGTCCAAGGGCTGCAAATGTTGATCTATGTATTTCCCAACAGACTCATGAATCATGTTACGGGTAGATACAATAGGCCTGGATGGAGTAATGCATACGTCTTTATGTTTCTTGGGTAACATGTAAATGTAAGGAATTTTAGGAAAACCTCAAGCCAAATAACTCTTGTCAATATCAGTGATGATTCCCATATCCATTTCCTCATTCAAAATTCCTAAAAAAGATCTTAGCGACATCATTAGTAGGGTTGAACTCTTATTTCATATTCAAGGCAGTGTCACTGACACTGACATGTAAATCCACACTTTTAGAATGAAAAAACATTAGCTAAGATTACCAAAACCCCTCCTTTATCATCTGTGCAACATTTGATGTCAAGGTTAATAGCAATTTGTTGAATGGTATTCCTTTCTTTAGTAGTTAAATTTGAGTGTTTGGTAAAAAACTTTTTGAAAACATCCTGAAATTCCTTCTTCACCACTATCTCAAAAGAGTCTAGTATTTTGTGGCTCACTGGAGACATGAAAGTACTTTTTCTTCTTAACCCCAGCAACATGTTTCTCTCCTTACTGCAACATTCTCAAAAAATCTTAAATTTGGCATAAATTTAAACAAGCTACTCTCACATTCCAACTCATTAGGGTGGTGTGTGGGTACAAAAGAAGTGCCTTTTTGTAATATTTTCATTTGAATAGGTGTTAACTGTTATTCAGAAATATTGATGACCAAATTGTCCGATCTTACATTTTGTGACTTCTGGTAGTCATTCCCGGATCCTTTGGGTCTGACCTTTGCCTTGCTTTTCTTTGTCCACTCGTGGTTCTATTGGTACATTTTGACCTGACCCTAAAACAGATCTATCATATGTTGATGGTCCTGCTTACTCAGGTGGCTGTGTATTCCCTGAAGAATGTGTGGCATGTGAGATGCCTGCTCACTGTTAGAAGATGATGTCTCACTCTTAGCCTATTAGTTGGAAAATGGACGTTCAGGTCGCCACTTTGCATATGGCTTAGCCCAATTATAAACCTTTACCAGTTTGTAATCTATTGTATCATGTTTTTATTTTTTTTGGTTTTATTTATATAAACTCAATAAAAAGAGTTCATAAAAAATAATGATAGAACCCACATGTATAAAGGATAGCATATGTATCACCAATTACAACTCCAGTGAGGCTAGAACCAAGCTGAAACATTTAGACAAAAATATCCACTATGAAGGTGAGCGAGATAAACCCAAATAGAGACTTGCTTTACTGTTTCGTACTGACTCAAAACGAACAGTTAGCTACACATACTCCGCTGTTGCCATGACCTGCAGACTACGTAATCATAAAAATAAAGGAAGGACGCCAAAGTGACCTAGGGCATAGTGTAAGCGTTCTACGTGATTGCTATAAAGTGTCCATGCAATCTCCTGCATATTCAAAATTTTAAAAAGGACATATTATGATAGAAAAAGATGACCTTGCTTCACAAAGACTATCTGCAGTTACAAGCTCCTCCAAAAGCAAAGCTGAAAATAAAAACAAAATGTAATAGCCAAAAATAAACTTACATTATGGAGACTACATGCAATTACAATCTGTTGCAAAGTCAAAGCTCAAAATCAACAAATAATAACAAAAAATAAACTTGGTTGTCACGGAGAGAACATGCACTTACAATGTCCTGCAAATTCAAAGCTGAAAAGTAAACTTGGTTAATCCAGAAATGTAACCTGGCAACACCAAAACTATGTGTAATACCTATGCAATAAATTAAAAGAATGACAAGAAACAACTGAACTCAATACAGTCATTCAATCCCTTGGGGTGTAAAGTGATTAACTTTTTGATGCAAAATAGTGCACGTTGAAGTAAATGTTTGTTGTTATCAGTAGCTTCCTTAATCCGTACAGTCTCCAGCACCAGAAATCTAAGCTGACTGACATTGTGTGAGAATGTATTGAAATGTATAGCAACTATGGATTATTCATTTTTATTTCTAATTATGCTTTTGTGGTCAATGATTCAAATTTTTATTTTATACTCAGTTTTTCCCACGTGCCCCAGGCCACAAGGACACTTTAAACAACATGCTTATAATCACATGTAGCTGTCGTGTGTAGTTAGATGGTTGTACCTTAAGTGGGATGCCTGATCATAGTTCCCTTAGTGATATCATTGCAACAACTGCAATTCAAACATGCCATCGTGCCTTTGTGTTCAATATTCACTTTATGAGTGGTTTGCTTATCCAATAGTTCTTTTAAGTTTGAAGTTTGTTGATAAGGAAACAAAGGTGGAGCATTAAAGATCCCTCTGAAATCATTTTCCAACTGAAGCATAGGGCAATCAAAAAACCTTCTATTCATTTGTTGTGGCTTAGACTTCAGTTTGAGCAAATATGCTCTCTCCATGTTATTCACTCTGTCAATGGCTGTATGTATTATAGCGTTGGGATAACTGTGTTGTTTGAATTTGTTAGCTATTTATGTCTTCCGTAAGATCTGCTTGATCAGAAGAAATTCTTTTAATTCTAGGCAGTTGAGAGAATGGCAAATGATGTTTCAATAAGGTCTTGTGTAAACTCTGATAGTGCAACAAGTTGTTGCATCAGTTACCGTAACATGTAAATTGGCAATCAAATGTAAACCTTTTTCAGTGACATTAACATCCGGGTATGTGATTTGATGGTACTTTATGGTTTCAGTGAAACTAATGCGATCATCCACCTGACTAAGTTGGGAAATGGTCAATGTAAGTTGAGATTTAGTACCACGCCATATAAGGAAAATGTCATCAATGCAAATTCTATACACGTAAAGATAATCTAGCCAAGCTGGGTTGTTAAGAATGTTATCCAATTCCATGCAGGAACAAATTTGCATAGCTGGGAGCTGCACAACTGCCCACAGATGTCCCGTTCAATTGCAAGTAATAGTGTCCTTTCCAAGTAAAGTAAATGTTAAACAACTTAAAGTGCAGCAGTTCAAGTAAAGAAACCTTTTCAGATT
Organism: Pleurodeles waltl; assembly: GCF_031143425.1. Classification (NCBI taxonomy): domain Eukaryota; kingdom Metazoa; phylum Chordata; class Amphibia; order Caudata; family Salamandridae; genus Pleurodeles; species Pleurodeles waltl. The sequence continues at coordinate 1,177,150,336 of NC_090444.1, forward strand.
CTCTTTCATGTTAGTTGCAATCAGAAATGATTCAACAGCCTCCAAACCAAGATTATGTGGATAGTAGTGTACAGTGATTTTATATCAAGAGTACATAAAATGGGACTCACACCTCTTCAAAATGAATGTCAGAGATCTTATTCAAGAAATCAGTGGTATCCATTACATAAGTACTCATACTTCTGTCCAAGGGCTGCAAATGTTGATCTATGTATTTCCCAACAGACTCATGAATCATGTTACGGGTAGATACAATAGGCCTGGATGGAGTAATGCATACGTCTTTATGTTTCTTGGGTAACATGTAAATGTAAGGAATTTTAGGAAAACCTCAAGCCAAATAACTCTTGTCATTATCAGTGATGATTCCCACATCCATTTCCTCATTCAAAATTCCTAAAAAAGATCTTAGCGACATCATTAGTAGGGTTGAACTCTAATTTCATATACAAGGCAGTGTCACTGACATGTAAATCCACACTTTTAGAATGAAAAAACATTAGCTAAGATTACCAAAACCCCTCCTTTATCATCTGTGCAACATTTGATGTCAAGGTTAATAGCAATTTGTTGAATGGTATTCCTTTCTTTAGTAGTTAAATTTGAGTGTTTGGTAAAAAACTTTTTGAAAACATCCTGAAATTCCTTCTTCACCACTATCTCAAAAGAGTCTAGTATTTTGTGGCTCACTGGAGACATAAAAGTACTTTTTCTTCTTAACCCCAGCAACATGTTTCTCTCCTTACTGCAACATTCTCAAAAAATCTTAAATTTGGCATAAATTTAAACAAGCTACTCTCACATTCCAACTCATTAGGGTGGTGTGTGGGTACAAAAGAAGTGCCTTTTTGTAATGTTTTCATTTGAATAGGTGTTAACTGTTATTCAGAAATGTTGATGACCAAATTGTCCGATCTTACATTTTGTGACTTCTGGTAGTCATTCCCGGATCCTTTGGGTCTGACCTTTGCCTTGCTTTTCTTTGTCCACTCGTGGGTCTATGGGTACATTTTGACCTGACCCTAAAACAGATCTATCATATGTTGATGGTCCTGCTTACTCAGGTGGCTGTGTATTCCCTGAAGAATGTGTGGCATGTGAGATGCCTGCTCACTGTTAGAAGATGATGTCTCACTCTTAGCCTATTAGTTGGAAAATGGACATTCAGGTCGCCACTTTGCATATGGCTTAGCCCAATTATAAACCTTTACCAGTTTGTAATCTATTGTATCATGTTTGAATTTCCTGATTTTCCTTTCACTGATTTCTTTAGTATAACAGTCAAGATGAATGTTAATGTCCTTTAAAGCATTGCCTCATTGTGTTTACTCCATCTTACTTATTAAATCTTGTTTCAATTGATGTATTTCTTTATTTAATTCTTCACATTGTCTTAATAATTCTTCCACAATTAATAAAATAAAATCAAGTGAGCACTTATTTAAGATAGGGTACCATCGTTCAGTGAATCTTGGATTGTTCTTGCACACTGTAGATTTCAAGGAAATTCTCAAACCGCTAGAAATTCTCTGAACTCAGTGATATTTAATGAGAGTGTTAGTGTGCCATCTCTGATTAATCTCTCTTTTTGATACGTAAATTGCTTTCAATGGATGTGGTGTAAGAGGTAGCAGTCTCCACTTCCCCAATTAAAGAGAATATGCTTTGAGTGTCTTCAATAGAAAAGGCATACATATCAGCTTGTTTACACAACAAGTATGGTAGTTCTTTGTAAGACTTTTTAACTCTGGTGCAGAAATCCACGATCAGAACAAATGAATTATCGAAAAAAAAAAAGGGTTCTGCACTCACAAATGTGAAAATTACTCAAAACTACACAGTAAGAGTAATCCATTTCTTAGGTGCCGACCAGGGATATAGTCCTCTAATCATAGGGCGTAGACATTAAAAAATGAACTAAATAAGGGTCCCTCCAATCTGGGGGTTGTCCCCCTATGCACTTGTAAAACAGTATTCCAGCTGCAAAAACATAAACAAGTGTAATCTTTTATTAGAAAATCATGACAATCTTTTCTTTTCTTGGTAGCAGCTTTATTCCCCTAACATTCCTCTCATCTGTTTGCAATAGTCGTAGGAAACTTTTCCTCTGATGAAGGGCTTTGCCCAAAATGCATTGGGTTGTTTACCTTTATGGCCTGTAACATATTTGATGTTTTTGAGAGATTCGATTTTAAAAGTACAGTATCCTCATGAACATGAATGCTGGACTGTACCTTGAATCATTATAAGAATTTCGTTAAAGTATTTCCAAGAAAGATTCTCATGATTTTCTAATAAAAGATTACACTTATTTACGTTTTTGGAGCTGTAATACTGTTTCACAGGTGCATCCGGGGGATGTCCCTCAGATTGGAGGGACGCTTGTTTGGTTCATTATATTTGGACAGACATACAGTTTTACTGATAAAACTATACAGCGCACAAACAATAATGTGTGTAAAGGACGTCACCTGGTGTATTGATTTGTTTTGATCATATTCAAATATTTGTTTCCAGCACACTTCAAAATTACAAACAAATTGCTTTATTTGTGCTTTACTAATCCTGATATATTCTAAAATATTTGCACAGTTAATTTACAGACATTTCAATGCTGTTGAGTGCTAGGAAAAAAGCCTTTAGTAAGTAAGCAAAATAACTTTGTAGGGCAAGCAGTACCCAAAGAGGTCACAGCTCTAACAAAACCCAAATGCTGCAATTGAGGCAAGAAGAGAAAACAAGAAAACGCTACACAGAATCAAGGGGAGGAAAGCACTCCCTGTCACACCCCAGATTCTAAAATAAAGCCTCTCACTTTGAAGTCACAGAAAGAAAAGTAAACACCAAACTCTCTTGGAAGACAAAGCCCGACATTTGACCTCTCTCTTTGAATACAAAGCAAATGTAACAAGATAAGAACAAAATGTAAAGGCTTGTATTCAGAAAGCAAACACTGTGGAAGAATAGTAAACAGGCTATGCTCCACAGGATAGACTAGCTCAAGCTGGACAGCCTAAAACAAACAAAGCCAGCAAGTAGAAAGCAAGCATATGTGACTTATAAACCATAAAGCCAATGGTAAGCGATGGGTGGAATGCATTCCTAGTTCAGATCTCCATAAGTCCCCAAGATGTCTTTAGCAAACCACTACCCAACCTAAAAACTGAGCACAATAACAGAAGAGTGTTTTGCATTTTCAGAACCTCACAACAATCTTATGGAGGACAAATGAACATTCTGCACAGCTTTTCCATTGTCAGGGATACAAGGACTGTGGCATGGAGAACAAATGTATGCATCAAAGTTATCACAATCATGCAAATGTAACAAATAAGACAAAAATACGATTTATGTGGCATCTTTTGGGGCAGTATTATCCGTTTCAGCTAGAAACAATGTATTTGTGAAATCTGCAAATTATGTGGCAGGTGAGCTAAAAAATCCTAGTGATCCACTGGCGCTCTTCACTGTTCATTGTTGACTAAAATATGTGTCAGGAAAGGCAAATTATGCAGCACAATGTGACACATTTTGTGAGACTATTACTTTCTTATTTTGTCATTTGTACCCAGGTTAACACTGTCAGGGCATAGAATTCACCTCATTAAAAACAACTTAACACCCCAATACACTAATAAACAACAGAAAGCAGACTAGTCAACCTTTGCGAAGGGCCTTCCACTATGCTGCAACACGTGTTGCCGCGTTTTTAGCACTTTTTGATCTGTTTGAGACAAACAAAAAAACACTGTTAAATCAGCAGATGATGAACTATCATTACATTACAAGCAGTCAATGGGGAAAATCACTAGTGACACTTGGCTACTTGTTCGGTGAGTTCAGAGGAACCCACTTGAAGTTAATGTTGATGAGGAGTTCCAGGACCAAGCTTTGACAGTCAGACCAATATCACCTGACTCGTGGGGCCCAGGTGCATAGGTTCCTGGCAGTCCTTGGTGCGGAATGCGGGAGCCGCGGGTGCTGAAAAATGACACTTGTGACATTTGGTCACTTGTATATCGAGTTTGTAGGAGCACACAGAGGGTTAAACTTGTGTGGGCCCCTAGACCAGGATTCATCAGGCAGAATAGCTCTAACTAGCTCAGGCGTCTCAGGTGCAGAGGTGTGCTTGGCTAATCTTGGTGCTGAATGACAGGTGTGATTGCTGGTTTTACCACTGTGAGGTCAGGAAACAGATGCAAAAAACTCGACAACGAAGCTACTAGTTAGGTCGGATGCATGGGTTGCAGTATGTCCTTGGGTTGCAGCATCGAGTAAAAGTGGTGATGACTTGACTCGTCACCAACAAATCTTGGCAGTGGTAAGGTAGAGGAGAAGCAATCTCCCCTCCAGAGGTCCAGTGGAAAACTGTAGCAGGCTGTAACTTGATGGGGAACTGGACTACACTTTCCACAATGCACTGGACCACCTGCTTTTGGGTGGTCACTCTGAGGGTCCAATGACCAGTGCTTCTTCAGTTCTGGTAGGTGCTTTTTACCTGCAGTGTGCAGGTGACTACTGCCACTAATCGAAGGGAGGCTGGTCTTGTCTTGGGCTCAAAGGGAGTTCCCTCTTGCTGGGGGAATCAAACTTTGCTCCAAGACGAGCCACTGTTGAGCAGTTCCGGAATGGTTGCCACAGGTTCAAGGTATCACATCTTTGGTTTGTACAGGCTTCTGTTGTTGTCGATGCAAGTCTCCTTCTGTTCTTTCTTCGCAAGTTGTTTCAGATCTGAGGTCCAGTGCCAGGAGAGCCCCATAAATCTTAGATTTAGGGACCTTAGGGGTGTGGGTGCAAGTAGCCAATAGGCTACTAGCCCCAGTGGCTAATCCGCCCTTGAGGTGATCACATCTGGTGGGTTGAGGCACCTTTTCTACCCAGAACCTTTCATTTTGCCACTTTTCAAGAAGGCAGAAGTCTTTCTCTGCTGTACAGACCAAGTAGCCCACCCTAGAGATGTGGCTCGCCTTTTAGGGGTGTACACCTCCTGATTAACCTTCATGTTTCTTGGGTGCAAGTGTGCCTGGGGGCAGGGAACGGCCTAGATCTCTACCGGAGGACAGACTGCTTACATACTTGAGGCGGTGTGCCCTTTGAAGCTCATCACTTTGATGCGCCACTTCAGTAGCTTACCTGGGAGTGAGAGAGGTGTGACCTCCATCCCATCCATGCCTTTGTTCTGACTCCTGGGAGTGTGCACACTTCGGCCCGGGGGGTCAGAATTCAGTCTTGCTGGCAGCAGCTACGCGTTGACAGCCAGAGAACAGGAAAACGGGGACAACCAGGTGGGTGATCTCTAAGGTCACCACCTGGGTGAGTACCACATCACCCTCGACAGAAGATTAATGTCAGGGGTTAGAAGGGACGTTGTTTGATATCAAACATGACCAATTTGGGCAGTACCATAATAGAGCTGGCAACCCCAGGTTTGTCTAGGTGCTAGCCCATGTTATTCTATGGACCGCCTTTCACGTATAGTAGCTTGTAATGAAAAAGACCAGTATTGGGACATAGAAGATCGCAATTATATGTCTACACTGTTAGTATAATGCACCATGTCTTCTGGGCTCAGGAGGCCTTCCTTAGGGATGACTGACATATATTAAAGATAGTGCTTTGACTTTGCCACACATGAGAAGGACAACGTCGAGTTCAAGCAGTTTACACTGCTCCTGCAGTCTGTATTGGCATGCCTGCTGTCTGTAGTTTACTTGGGTCACTCGGGGTGGCACAAATAGTGCTTCGGGCCCTGGTGACACCTTTAACACTCATGGCCTAGCTACCACTGGTACTATATACTAGGGACTGATGCCAGCTGGGGATACCAATTCACATATACCAATTTAGGGAGAGAGCACTGGCGCTGAAGCCTGGTTAGCAGGCTCCATGTGCAGTTTCAAAGTCCTAACCAATGGCACCTATAGCAAAAAATGTGGGGGTGACCATCCAAAAATGGCACTTTACTACAGAGATTGTCCAGCCAGAGCTTCAAATTAAATGTTGGCTGATCTAGAATCTGGATATTTGCACCAGCAGATAGTAATTTGTGCATCGTTTTCTGGATGGTGGTGCACAAAAATAATGGCGACCCAGGCTGTGCTGGGGTGGGCGACTTACCAGAACCACTACCACTCAATTCATTGTGACAAGAGGCAACCGGCCCAAAAGCAAAGTGTCTGTAAGAGGGTGAATGTGTTGATATCACAGCAATTCCAGAACTGAAAGGCCACTGGGTTACAAAAGGAGGGCTCATATACTCCACTCACTAGATGTAGCACATGTAGCAGGAGGAAACCAGAAACTAGCCAGAAGAGTGAGATGAAAAGCCTGTGCCGAGACTTGTTTCTGATCTCAGACCTGCCTCCCTAAAAATCCTGCCCAGATGGTATAAGATAGGTAAAAACCTGAAAAAACTGTGTAGGTAGACTGACAATGGCCCACACGAAAAGAAGAAGATGCTAGCCACCAAGAAAAGCTGGAAAATAGGAGCTGAGAAGCCAATTTCCCAAGAAGTCATCTCTCAGTCTGGTGGAACAGCAAGCATTGCCCTGGGTGGAAGGGGATTGAACCTCACTCTCTGGCCGGAGGGATTTGGGAGGAAGCATGGATACTTACAAATGTTGCCCTCCCGGGGTGGTACAGGTGCTGCACGGAAAACAGAAAGCATGAGCACGTCCATCTGAAAGTGTAATTTAGCCAACTCATGCCACGTTGGGAGTGGAGGATATGGTACCATCGCTCAGCTTGCTGGGCTGGCAAAGCTCATCAGGCAAGCTGTGGTAAGTGGCCTCAATGGGAGTGTCAGCAGCCATGGGGGCCTCTGAGACACCAACCAGGGAGGAGCAGAAGTGTGGCAGCACTATTGTTGGGGTATTTGACCCCCCTCAGCTCCAGTATCATAGCCAGTGGGACAGGTCTTGGCCTTCCACTGAGGAACAGCAGGCCCCTCAGAGGAGTCACAGAGAAGAAGCAGATCCAGCGTTTGGTCCAAGAAAGGTGGACCACCTCAGAAAGTGGACAGAAAGCACCACCCCCTGGGGTGGGGGTGCCTGAGTGGGGACATGGGCTTCCAGGATGCAAGGAAAAGCAAACAGCAGTTATGGATGATTTACTAGGAAATGTCAGTCCCCTGGGTGGGGAGACACTGATATTAACTACAGCATATACTAGAAGAGATGGACACCAACTCCCAGGACCAGATGGAGTGACAAGGTGATGCTCAGAGGACGAAAGAAGTAGGCAAGGGGATGCTCACCTTTGACACAGGAGAAAGTTGCCCAAGGGGTGCCGTGGGCCCGACAAACAAGTCAGGAGAGGAGGCACCATGACCAAGGGTCACCCCGGGTGTGCCCATTGAAAATGAGAGTAGCGAGCCAACTCAATGATATAGGATTCTGGTGCTCAAGGGTATAGGTGCCAGATCAAGTAGCCATTCATGCAATGGGAGAAAATAACAAACATGAGGCTGCTGTGGGCAGAATCAAGGACAATAGAGGAGGAGAGGGAGCACCTGGCTTCCTAGTGACAGCAGTGACAAGGATTTACCAATTTGCTGCACTTTCCAAAGATGAGGTTTTAGTGAAAGGTGGTAAGGAGAGAAGAGAGGGTTCATCAACAGTGGTATTAGTACACATGTAAAGTGACAGTTGAAAGAAGAATGGGACAGCAGCAGGGCACAGTGACCAATTACCAAGGAGGTGGGTTGTGTTGCATCCCAGTAACGTGGGGACATTGAGAGGGGGTCAGGGGAAGAGGCAAATGGCAGGAAGACAGAGGTAGAAGTATAAGTGTGAGGGAGAAGTAAGGAGGAAATCACATCTCATTTCAACAAGAAAGAGCAAGATAGGGGGATGGGCATCAAAGGGAAAAGAGACAGAGAGGGCCATGGGAAGGGAGAGGGACGTTAGCACACAGCAATAGGGAATATAGGAACACAGGAGGCAGCATGCATAGACTGCAGTGGAGCAAATGAAAAAGGTCAAGAAGAGGGATGCCAGGTCATGGGGAAGGGGAGCATCAGGAGAATGAGTATGAGGTTGAAAGTAGGGAGGGAGAATGGACCTGGCAGGGGAAGTGAAGAGGTGCAAGGGGAAGGTGCAAAGGAGGGGTAGCAAAGTGATCCAAAGGAATGGCCTGACTTTCAGAGAGATTTGTTTGAGTTGTGGAAGAATTATCTGAAAGACAATGCAGAGGTACACAAAAGAGTTTGGGGTGACATGGACTGCGACAGGACTGAGCACATAAGGGATGGTAGTGTATAAGGGTGTGGGGAAAAGAGATGAGAAGAACATGACACAGGAATGGTCAAAGAGGAGGTAGTGTACACAGACAAGGTGGCTGGGCAGGACATAATGAAAGAGGACAAAGGGAAAGTGGAGGAAGGTGAAGAGGGAATAAACTCTTGTACATTTGATTATGGGACGCTTTTGGTAGTCATTTGATGACAAGCATGAATGAAAAACTTGGAGAATTAGTATGTGGGCATATTTAAGCTTTTACACAGAGTGACAAGGTACAAAGAGGGGTTAAAAGTGGGGAGCAGGAATTGGCTAGACACCTGTGAGTTGCCACAAATATAGTCACATGGACAGCAGCATAACACAATGGGACAAGGAAGAGGAGTTGTCTATTTACAGACCTAATTGACTTATGAATGCTATTCCATTTCTTTGCTGAGATAATTTCAAATATTAAGATTGGACTTACCAAGTGCTTCTCCCATTCTGTCTTGTTTATTTGTGATTTGGGTATATTTAGAACGATTAAACCAGGGAGGATAGCATTGGCATTCAGGAACAACCTTGAGTGCGGTAACATTTACCACAACCGTTCCTATCAACCCTATTTGTCTTGTAAACACTGGTGTTGCCAGCACTTGGTCTCTGTAGATATTTTATTTTCTGGCTTTTGATTGACAAAGGCTTCCATTGATGATAATAGGGAAACAGATAGCCAAGGTTTGATTTGAAGATGTGATTAATATACTGAACAGGGGACTGAATTTTTGTTTGAGTAACAAATGTGTCTTTTCAAATAACCAAGTAGACCTACTTAAATTTGTTAGAACTTTGAAACTATTTTTTTCTCTATGAATCAAAATGAGATCTATGATGTGAATCCCACAAGTCATCTGTAACGAGAATTCCAATATGGCCACCAAGAAAGCACTAATAAAACGGCCTGCCAGCGCAGTAGGCTATCAGAATAGTGCATATCACTACAGCACTTGGGAATTTAAGGGAAGGAGTCATGACCTTGAGGGGGCGGAAGCGGAACAGTTGGGAGAGAGTCAGGGGTCGGACGAAGGAGCGAAGCAGCATTTGATCGACTGAGAACTGGGGAAGCCTGACACCGGAATCCCAAAATGTCAGTGGCCCGAGGAGTAGGCAAACCCCATGGAGATCCGGGTGTTGAACTGGGAGAAACTACAGGAGGACCAGACAGCAGCGGCTCATTCCCTGATTTGCGGCCTAACTCAAGTGTGGGATTCATCTGTGTTTGCATGGACTGGTGTATTTGACTACTTCACAGAAACCTTGTTCTCTCAATCAAAAATAAAATCTATACTGCAAAGATTTCAGAGCGTGGTGTCCTTTGCTGAGATCAGTTGTCACAAGTTGTATCAGAAGTAGGATATTGACATCCTCCTAAATGTCACAGCAGATTACAATTGAAAATATGGTAAAATGGCTGGCTGAGGGGCAACAACATCTCCAGCTGGTGATGGAACAGCAAGCTCAGACAGCCCAACAGGACAGAGAAGCCATACTGAAGGCCATGGAAGAACAAGCTGTTTGTTTTTCAGAGAATCAACAGGCTCAGGACACCACTATCTTGAAGCTCACAAATGCGCTTGTTCATTCCAGGGTACATCCAAATGTATCCAGCTCACTTCTCCAGAAATATCAGCCTGGCGCGAATATCCAGACTATTTTTTATGAACTTCGAGAGGGTAGCCTCAACAGCTTCATGGCCTCTGAAACAATGGGGTCAATACACTGCCCCTCTGTTATCCGTGGAACTGCAATCTGTGCATCAAGCGCCCAAGCCCGCAGATACAATAAGAAGAAGTGAAAAAGGCTATCTTGTAATGACTAGGCTGCAATGCTGAGTACTACAGAACTACATTCCAGAAGGAAAAATGGGCTACCAGTGACAATCCATGAGCTCTGTTCTTCAGGATTAACGATCTTTGTAGACGGTGGTTACAACCAAATACCTCCACCAAAGAAGAGATAATCAGGAATGTATGCCTGGAACACTTTTTAAAGGCTCTTCCCCCATCCACTCAGGCCTCGATACATTAGCACCCCAATCTCAGTGTCATTCTGTCTGTGGAGTTAGGCTGTGCATACCACCGGTCCCCCGACTTTAAGGGGGCTAGCCCAAAGCCCCATACTCTATCCCTTCACACCTGGCAAAGATGGATGAAATCAACTCCTCGATAGTAAGGGGCTTGATAATAAGGTCTCTGTAAAAGCTACAGAAAAAGAAACAGGGGAAAGCCAACAATGTTTTTAATGTGGGGAGTGGGGCCACACTGCATGGCTCTGCCCACAGAGGATCCCTGCACCCAAACCCTTTAGAGACTGGCTATGCCAAAGGGTGAGTCCTTTATACCAAGGGAAGACCCCTTCAGGTCTACCACCTACAAACTTCCATTAATCACAGTCACAACTATGGTAAATTCTGGCTGACATTATTCAATAATGTGGGAGGGTCAAAGGCACAGTCTCTATCATGTGTGGTCATGGAGACAGCAATCTTTAGCCAGTGGCCCAGGTGTTAATACAATGGAAGGGGAGTGTGGTTAGCATGGAAATAGGGCTTAGTCCTGACCTGAGGGAGGAGATAATTATTAGCACAACCACAAGCATGTCCATCAAATGATAATCAAGGCTAGAAGGGAAGTGATAAGTAAAAAGGCGTTGTGTGAAGCACTGTACATTAATGAGGAAATAGGTGGAGGTAAGAAGAGGGTAAAACAGTCAAAATGCGAGAAACACATTAATAACCAGATCCAGGAGCTAGTGAACTCAACTAATCTTGTTTCGCTCACTCATTTGGCAGATGGTGTGTGGGAGCATCCATGTAGTTTATGTGCAGCCCAAAGGGTGGATCCTAACTTAGTGCAGGTTTAGGCTCAAGCAAGTACAGACAAACCCCATAAAGTAGGACCATTTTTTGTTATTAAGAAAGCATTACTGCACAGAGGCATAGTGAAAGATGGAAAGAGACATCTGCAACCAGGTTTTCGAACTAGCACATCACCAGGGAGAGGGTGGCTATTATGCACATGAAAAGACAGAGGAATATTTATTACGGAGGTTCTACTGGCCTGGAATGTTCTCTAATATCCGCAAATTCTGTGTTATCTGTAAGCAATGCCAGTTAGTTAATACTCCAGCAGGAGGAAAAGTGCCCCTGAGACCTCTCCCCATTATAGACATTCACTTTTCTAGGATTGGAATGGACTTACTCAGACCCCTTTTGCCCTCATCAAGAGGATACCAATATATGCTCATGTTGGTGGATTATGCTAGTAGATATCTGGAAGCAGTACACTTGACTAGCTTGACTACCCAGGCGGTAGACCAGGCTATGATTGAATTCTTCTTCCTGTAACACCGTGCTCAGACGCGGCGTCTCTTTCTGTCCTCGAGGATGGAACGCGCTACCGATACTCGGAGCACCGTTCCCCGCGTTTTTTGACTACACATTCTAGGAAGCATATATTTCGCTCCCGGTCGCGCTACACTTACCTGTAGCCCTTTTTTTCTTCTTTTTGTTGTTGGTGGGTTTGCCTGGTCTTTTTACCTGTCTCTGTCCATGTTGTGTCCATCTTGTCTTCTTCGTGTTTTTGTCCCAGCATGCTCTGTTTTTCTTTTATACTACTTTCTTTTTCCTATACTGGTCTATGGGTTCTTCCCAATTCAAGATGGTGTTCTTTCCTTTTCCTGTGATGTCACTTCCCTTTTCCCAGTATATAAGTCAGTCAGTCTTGTTCCACCTTGCGTTGCAAAGCCTTCCTTCTGGTTGTGCTGTTCGCTCCTGTTCTTTGTTCCTGCTTTTTGCCTTGGGAGATTTTTGCCTGTTCTTGGTTCCTGCTTTTTGCCTTGGGAGATTTTTGCCTGTTCTTTGTTCCTACTTTTTGCCTTGGGAGATTTTTGCCTATTCTTGTTTCCTGTTGTTTAGTCCTGTTTTTTCTTGTTTTTCTTCAGGAGTACCTGTTTGAGGTTTTTTCCCTCTGGGACTCCTTCTGGAGGGTACGGTCTGCTTTGGCGTAGCCTGTCAAGCGGCACCGTGGCTACTAGAAGGGGTCGCCCTTATCTGGGAGTATCCAGAACCTGTAGAAGACTTGGTGTATTCGCCAACCCGGTCTCAAGAGGTGAGAAGTCCAGCGCAGTACATAACACTTCCATGCGGGGTTCCTCAGAGAGCTTCTAATCGACCAGGGCACTCCATTTTTGTCATGGTTAATGTCCCAGATCTGTAAGGTGTTAGGGACACACCAACTACGCACCTCAGTATACCATCCCCAAACTGATGGACTGGTTGAGCGATATAACCGCACCATAAAGACACTACCAAAGAAACTGGTATCTGATACAGGTAAAGACTGCCATACATAGTCATGTGCAAAGCTCTACCAAGTTTTCGCTATTTGAAGTTATCTTTGGCAGACAACCCCACACAATACTGGATATGGCAGCAGAGCGATGGGAAGATGAGGAAAATTAGGATCGCAAACCTTTGCAACATGCATCAACACTGAAAGAGAATGTTCAGAATATGTGGGAAGAAGTACATGTAACTGTAGAAAAAGCACAAGAGAAACAAAAGACGGGATATGAAAAGAATTGTAAAGTAAGGAGTCTTTCTATTGGAGAAAAGTGTTAATACTGTTACCATTCTCTGTAAACAAATTACTGGCTCACTGGCAGGGTCCATATGAGGTCCTACAGCAGGAAAGCCCTGTCACCTACAAAATGTCTGTCCCACATAAGGGATCCAAGGGACAGGTATATCACATAAACCTTCTGAAACAGTGAGTTGAGCACAGCAAAGAAATTTCACAAGATCAACCAGCTCTACTAATTGCTACCACTCAACCCCTCCGAATTGCCTTTGCCCCTGCTAAAATGACAGAAGACCTAGATGAGCTACAGATCAACAAAAACAGTGACATGCAGTAGTACAACAGTTTACCTCATTTTCTCAGGAACACCAGGGAAGACCCCCTTAGTGAAACATGACATCCTTACTGAGGGCAACAGAATTGTTCACTTGCAACCTTATGGAATACCTGAAGCAAGACGTACAGCGGTGGAAGAGGAAGTGTCCAGAATGGTACAAGACGGTATAATGGAGCTCTCCCATAGTGAATGGTGTTGCCCTGTTGTCCTACTACCAAAGCCTGGTTGAAGTCTTAGGTTTTGCATTAACTTCCGTCAACTTAACGCTATCTCAAAATTCAACCTATACCCAGAGTTGACAAACTTATAGAGAAACTCAGAAAGGCAGTCTTCATGACCACACTCAATATTAAAAAGGTATATTGGCAAATCCCCTTAACAGAAAGCACTAAGGCATCTGTTGGCAAAGACCCAACCCACTTCTATCCATCACTGGAGCGCAAGTACACCACACAAGTTTGGACCACCTTAAAAACTAATTATGTAATGGACCTGTCCTATCATGCCCATACTTTTCTAAGCCCTTTCTATTTCAAACAGATGCCTCTGGTAAGAGATTAGGAGCTGTTTTGTATCAATCTGATGAACAAGGCCAATTGCACTCCACAGTGTACATCAGAGGGAATTATTTTCCAGAGAACTATGCTATGCAACAATTGAGAAGGAGTGTGGCCATAAAGTCGGCTATGGGAACCCTGCAATACTATTTGCTGGATCGCCATTTCCTGCTATATACAGATCATGGCCCTATAGTATGGCTGGCCAAACACAAAGACACTAATTCCTGTAGTCTTCAATGGTTTCTGTACCTTTAACCATTCTCTTTCCAGGCACATCAGAAAGGATTGTCTCTACCCCATGATGACTTTTTGTCCCGAAATACAGCTGTTGATTGGCCCGATTGGCCAATCCTGAGGGGGAGGATCTGTAGTGAGAATCCCAATATGGCTGCCAAGAAAGCACTATTAAAATGGCTCAACATTGCACTAGACTATCAGAATGGTGCAGATCCCTACAGCACTTGGTAATTTAAGGGAAGGACTCACGACCTTGGGGGGGCGGAAGAGAAACAGCTGGGAAAGAGTCAGATGAAGGAGCAGCTGAGCGAGGATCAGCGGTCGAACAAGGGGGCAGACCAGCTGAGCGTGGATCAGCAGTCAGACAGAGAACTGGGGAACCCGGATGCCAAAACGCCAAGAAATCAGTGGCCTGAGTAGAAGGCAAACCCCGTGGAGACCTGGGCGTTGAACCAGGAGAAAGGCGGTAGGACCAAACAACAGCAGCCCGTTCCTCGAGTCACAGCCTAAGGCAAGTGTGGAATTAAACTGTATTTGCATGTTTACGGGGGAGGCAGAGTAGACAGGTCAGGTATGGGTGCACCGTTCTGCATGATTTTGGCAATCACTATTTGGCACATGAACCTCTCAGACACCTCACAATCACGTCATAAAAGTTTGTACCGTCTGAGACACTAGGGTATTGGTGGAGGACTCAACCTAACTGTATGAGTAGACCTATGACCTAACTATGTATGAGTGAAGTGCATTTGCAAAGAAACATCCACAGACCCAGAGGAGAGAGCCTGAAAAGAGAAGAGGAAGAAAACTATTTTTTTTAATTGTGGACTCGTGCATTTGACTACTTCATCAAAATCTTGTTCCCGCAATCAAAAATAAACTCTATACTGCAAAGATACCAGAGTGTGGTGTCTTTTCGCTGAGTACAATCGTCACAGCACCCAATCCCATGGCATCAAACATTTTGCCAAACGAGTGATGTGTGATCATTTTAACTAGAGAATAAAATGGTCTCCTCTATTAACTATAAATTTAAATCAAATTATCTTACTAGCAAATAATTTATGGCTCTTCAGAAACTGAGGTCAGAGGATTTGATGGTGATTCAAGAAGCTGTCATGGGTGGCAATGCTATAATTATGGTCATTCACAATATCATAATGAGGTGTTATGACAACTAGGACAGACAGATTGTTACAAATCAATGGAATGTAATCCAATGGCCGGGGTATCTGTGAATATCAAAATATGGTTAGATCACTGGCATGAGGTTGGCCTTCCTTCTGATTTGGAACACAGATATTTGAAAGTGGAGTCTTCAAGTTATCTTTGTCTGTACAGGCTCCCCAAAATTCACAAAATAGCTGTATTTCCTCCTGGCTGCCCAATCATTTTGGGGATAGCATTACCAACAGAACACTTGACTGAGCTTGTTGAGGTTTTCCTCAAACCATTTGTTACTAATTAACCTTAGTATATTAGAGATACAATGTATGTCCTAAGTAAGTCTGAGGATGTTGTATGGGAACCAGAACAAATGAGTTTGTGACACTTGGCATCAAAAGTCTCTTTATTTGCACCAGAAAGGATTTTGGCATAATCACCCTTGACCTTTTTCTATCTACTAGGTGTGCCAATCTGTATGAACATACACAAATGCACTTGGAAATGGCTGAGATCATTTTAGACTTTTCTCTGTATGATGGGCAATGGTTTCAACAGATGCAGGGGATTGCAATGGATTCTGGGTTTGCTCCTTCTTACGCCAACTTTTTTATGGGATGATTTGAGAAGGGCCTGTCTGATCCTGTGAGACCTCAGAATGGACTCAGTAAATCAATTTCTGAGGCAGATATTTCAACAACACTATTATTTGGGCTGGTACACATAAACAAATGCAACCCTATCATAGCTATATGAACCACACCATGTTACAGTGGTTCGAACAATGACCTTTGATAACACTCTGATTTCTTTTCTTGACCTCTTCCTTTATATTTCCGACAACAAAATTCAAAGTACCTTGTATCGTAAACCTACCAAATGCAATAGTATATTATTGCCCACAAGTGCACACCCAAAAAGTACTATTAAAGCTGTCCCCTCTGGGGAGATGCTCTGCATCAGAAGGAACTGCAGTGAGGAAAACGGGTGTGATTCTAATCTAGATCTAATGATTAAAAGAATGACTTCGAGAGGATATTGTCCTGAGGTTTTGGAGAATATCAAACAAAGAGTTAAAACCATACCAAGACAGAACCCTATAAAAAGTATAAAGAAAGGGAATAACAATGGCAGGATAGCATTAATTACTAGCTTTAACACAACTAGTCAACAGATTTAGCAGATTCTCAATAAACACTAGGAACTCCTCTCTACAGTACCAAGATTAGAAACAATTCTAAGAAACCTTTGGTGACTTATAGAAGAGGTCACACCATTAGAGAAAAAAGTTAGTCCTATCTACAGTGTGCCATGCCACAAGAAGAAAACTACGTGGATGCCAGAACAATCTATAGGTTTCTTTACATGCACAACATTCTCTGTTTGCAAGCTAGGACTGAACATTTCTTGTAAATACAATACCAATCAAAGTCACAGAATAACCAAACTTATGAATTGTCAGACAAATTGTGTGGTGTATGTGATAATCTGTAACAAGATTTATGTAGGAAGTACGACTAAGGATTTGAGACTTCAGAGAGTCGAACATGTAACAGCTGTTTCACAATAAAGATCCTTCTCATTGAAATCTTTACATGTCTGTACAGCAAAGGAGAGAAATCTGTATTGTGTTCCTGATATTGATATAATCACCAGCGTTGTCCCAGGTGAAGACAGGGAGCGCCAACTCAGAATATGTGAGAATAAGTGGATTTGTCATTTAAGGTCAGTTCATTGTGTATTAAATAAGAATCAAGAGTTCCATCACTTTCTATAAATGATTTACTTACTTGTCGTACAGTAATACAGAGTGCTGTCACTTAATTATTAATGTTATTGATGCAGCGTTGTATTCACAATCAATAAACAGATATACGGTTTACTGGGTATGTGCCAATTTTCTATATAAAAGTGGCCAGTCTATTTTCAGATAACTTATATATGTTTACTACCCAATTTGTTTAAAGTCCACTGATGCTTTGGAATGGTAACACTGGTTACAGTACTGTCAACCATTATTGTGGTGGAAATAACGAGAAAATTCTGCTATGTACCTTGAATTTGGACTCATTTGATACATATTCAATAAGCCCCATTAGTGCAACACCAACTGCTAAAACAGGTTGATATGAATATATGATATTACATCAAAACGAAGGAGATTTCTACTTGTTAAGATAGCTGCAGTTTTTCCTTTGGTAAACTATAGGATATGTTTATTTTGATTATGATGCGCTTTTTCGGATACGCTGCTTATGTTTTTGAATATTTTTTCAATGGTTATTTTTGTTTAAAAAAAAATTCTAATGTGACTACAGTGCGAGCAATAGGCAATTTAGATTAGTGTGTAAATTAGATTTATTTTGTGTTGCTTTCAAAGTATAATTTTGTTATAGTAGGATCCACATTATGTGGAGTATGTTATTGTCTGTTTACTTTTTGCATTAACAAAGACTCAATTTATATGGCTATATTATATCATATTTATGTTGAATAAGTGAGTTATCCTTTCAAGATAGCTGTGGTTTCTCTTCTTTCCTTTTTTTGGCATATCACAGGAAGCACTTATTCTGAATGCAACACTATTTGTGGGCCATTATGCATTTAAGCATCAAAAGATACAATATGGCACTTTTTTGGAAACACAATCATATTTGGGTGTCGTTGCTTGGAAACACTACATAAGGTTTTGTGTTGTGTTGGATACTCTGGAGAATTGTAAGCACACTGCTAGAACTTAGAGCACCCATTATACTTAGTGATGCAAACTATTTTCAGTTTTTCCTTTCTGAAGTTTTTTCCACTTATTTGTGCGTGTATTGTGCCTTTTTGGTGATTTGAGGCTTTGTCAAAACGGACCCCTCGCGGTGAGGTAGGTTTAGTTATGTTTGGAATGCGTTTATTGTGATGGGTCTGATATGCTATCACAAGAGACCAGTTCATTCAAGTGCAAAGATACAAATTCAGCCCTGTTAAGTCAAAGGGCTATGGATGAGATGCGTACTCTCGTCGCGGCAACTTTTGAACTTCTACTCTATCATTAAGCTGATACGGCGACTTCACTATCTATAGTTTCAATTGAAGACGGATCATAAGGTTTTAGGACGGAAGAGGATGTGCATATGGCCCTTAACAGTTACAATGTTCGACTAAGGTTGTAGTTTTGGAGATTGGTGTAAATACGAGCCCTGAAGAAGTCGTACGGGATTTCAAAAGGAGACTTCCCTTGACGAAACACGTGTTGGCTGCAAATGGCTGTTGGCTGAAAATAAGCCTGAAATGGGCTGAATTTGTATCATTAAGCATCTAATTGCATCACTGTATATATGATACATTATGATAGAAATTTCAATCATTTTTTGTTTACAATTCTTTGCAAATTTTCACTGTGGCTGTATTCTAACTGTCAAGTCATATCGATATTATTTTGGTCAGACTTTTGATAAATATATAAGTCAAAATACATATTGTACGTGGACTATCGTATCTTTAACAAACTGTGGGCTGATATTCTTTTGGAATGAGAGAGCTGCAACACATTTCTGTTCTTATTCTGTCGGGTTTTATGACCTTAGGGTTTGGGTGTTTCCCTGGTGTTGGCACCTCTCTTTCTTGAGTTTTTTACTGATTAATAAGGGATCCTGAGCGCCCAATTTACCCTAACTTAACACCCCTACATCTAAGACACACTCTGATAATTGCATTGAGCAAGGCATATGCACCTAAAATATTTTGTCGCCTTTTTGAGTTGGTTTGCTCAAAGATTTCATTCTGTGTTTCAATAAAAGTTTTCTCTTGTATGGGACTCTTTAAATGTGACTTTAGATGACCACATTTCTCTTGTAAGCATAGTATTTTTCTGGACTCAAAATATGTGCTATGACAGTATACATTCCAAATCCTTGCTTCACGTCATTGCCGACATAAGTACATTTCCCAATTTGTGTCATGAAAACAAAGCATCAGCACCCTATGTACAATTTATTTGCATTGCTATATTTAGCGGCCATCTTAGAATGCTACCAATGCACATTTCACTTCATTGCTATAATTCATCAAAACTCAATATGTTAATATTCTAGTTTCTGCTATCAGAGTTTATGTTGGAAGTGACGTGAGGCCCATTGACATTGACTTTAATTGCTCAAAAAAACAACAGATCCATTTTGGCACTTGGCCTTAGTGTCAAAATGCGTCTGTTGTTTTTTTTGAGCAATTAACATTATGGTGAAAATTGCCCCTCAAGTGCCAGTCTTCTTATTGTGGCAAGGATTTATAGTTACACGCTCAATGACTCAGTATCTGCTTAGAGTAGTGTGGCAATATGTCTTTGGATTTTGCAATGATACCAGATCACCTTAATAACATGAATTACAAACAAATAGTACAATAAGATGTCCTAGATAGGGTGATTTAAACTAACTGATGTTTTATATATAGATATCTTGGGGATTCAATTGTGAGGACAGCCATGTCTAATAGAACCTATATTGACCGATACTATCAAATAGGGTCTGAGCAAATTTACTATAACTCATGTAATATGCAGACAACTTACTCTATTCCTTAGTTATGTAATGTTTCCATCTTTGTAATTAGAACTGAACTTTCCATATAGTTTGAGGTCCTAGGGTTAAAGGTCAATTTATTAAGTTCTTTATGACTCATTGTGTGGTTGTCATTTTTTAGCAATTAATGTTCTTTATGGATAATTGTTGTCTTTGCCGTATTTTGTGTTTATTTCATTACTTTTTATTTTTTTATTTTTTGTGAACTATATGTTCTTTTGTCAGCCTTGAAGAAGTCCTAGTATCTTTAGGATGAAACGCGTTGGCTGTGTCCATGTTTTATTCGAACTTGTCAAGATAAAAATAAAGAAAAAAAAGAATACAAGTTTTATCAGACAAGAGGAGTTGTCTATTCTGAAGACCTAACTTATTGATAAATGCTATTACATTACTTTTGTTGAGATAACTTCAAATGTTGTGATTTGAATTACCAAGTTCTTCTCCCCTTCTTCTTCATACATTTGTGATTTGAGTGTTTTTGGAACATTCAACCCATGGATGATAGCACTGTATTCAGGAATGACCTACAGTGCGATAATTGTTTACTACAACTGTTCCTTTCAAACTTATTTAACATTGACAGCAGCATTTACTGTGTTCACTAGTATCAGATGTGAGAAGAAACCAGAAGAGAGTGTAGGATTATGGAACTATATGAATGTGATTAGAACAGCCGCCAGTGTCAGCTTTGGGGGCTGGCATGATTGAGATATGATGAGGAGTTCTTGTCGGGTAGAAGCATGAACACATGGGGTGATTTAGATAATGAATTCTGGCTACAACTGATGACACCCATCAGGCCTTTCTCAATCTTGCATACAGAGCGAGGGCTGCCCCTTTCCCTACAGCAATTTCCAGGGCAATCCACCTTGGGTCAGACAGGGAGAACAGGAGTACAGATACCTGTGCAATTGCATACTCTGAAAATTGCACTGCAGAAGGGTTGAGGGAACAGCTGCACGGACATGTGGGTGGATGGATAAGGCAGCTATTACAGTTAAGGTGGAGGTGCTGATACAGTGGTTTAGGCTGTAACCACGTTATGGATACTTAGAGACAGGCTTTACAGTAAGCTTTAGAATACCTTAACATGCCTGAAAGCGAGTGTGAGGTGGGCAGACAACTTCATTCATACCAAGGTAAATAACAGATGGTACAAGATAAACTGCACAAGGAGATGAAATGGGGTAGGATGGCAGGCCCATTTACCATTTACTGCCCCTCTATGAGAAAACCAGATTGTATCACTAAAAGATGAAAGGAGAATACAGATTAATTAATGACCTGTTGTGGCCTGAAGGGCTACTGATTAATTACTAAATTGACCAGAGGGACTCCTCCGCAGGGTACACCAGTATAGATCACGCAGTGAGGATAGTAAGGAAATGCAAGACTGGAGCTGAAATGGCAAAGGCCAATATAAAATCTGCATTTGGATTATTACTTGCTCATCCTCAGGACATGCCATTGCTGGGAATACAATTTCAGTAACGGATTTACATTGACACAGAGATTCAGTGGCATTCACAGCTTTTGAGGAATACAGCATTTCCATTGAATGGGCACTATTGGAGGTAGTAAGGACATGTGCTTAACTATCGTGATAACTTTCTAACGGTCAGGGTGAAAAAGGGGAGTGTGCTTTCAAGAAGGTGGCAAGGCATCTGGGAATTTTGTTGGCTGAAGTAAAAAATGAATGGCCTCACAATATGCTTGATGTTTTTGGTCATTAAATTGAAATATGTGGCTATGGAGTCAAGTCTGTCCCTGACAAACTGAGGACAGTATATTGGACCTGCTACTGCAGGTGCTGGGCAAGGAGGAGTGTGAGATGCATATTATTCAACAGATACTTGGGCACCTGAAATTTCATTGCATAGGTGTGGCCACCTAGTAGAGCATTCAGTAGGCAATTTACATTTGCAATAAGGAGAGCATTGACACCCCATTCACCACAGGAACACCCAACACCGCATATTGATAACAGGAATTGAGAGTGTGCAAAAGGACTTAAGAATGTGGCAGAGGTTTCTATCAACTTACAATTGAGTTGACAGTTTGCCAGCAGGGCTCCCTCCCAAGACTGGGCGGTTAGGATATTTTGAATGTGTTAGGAAGAGGGGGTTTTAAACTGTACTGGAAAGGGCAGTGGTGTGCAAGTGTGGCCAGAGCCATGGTCAGTGAAGCGTTACAATACTGTCATTCTGGAATTTCGTCCCCATAGTAGTTGCAGTTCAGCTGTGTTAAAGGGTGGTAAGTATTTAGCACAGCGGAAGATGGATTGCATGTGGGGGTACATGAAGCCATGATGGAAGGAGCGGTGACAGGAAGTGTTGTCCTTTTGATTGGCAGGTGGGTATCAGAGGGGAACGTAGCACAAGGATGTTTCCGTCTGCAGCCATTCTGATGACAAGTGGGCTTGAGAGCAGGGGAAGTTTCAAAGAGAAGGTGTCTTGGCTTGAACAGGAAAGAGGCAGTGGTGAGATAGTTTGGAAATGATAGCATGCGGTGAGGACAGATGATGCTGGTATTGTGAAAACTGAGGGGAAAATTGTCCCATCAAGATGAATGCTTTAAACATTTGGGGGAAAATTATTTAGTTCAGGAGACTGGCTTGGAGCTGTTAATATGGTGAAAAAAGAATTTGAGGACAGTGAGTGAGCTATGGCAGTAGACATTGGTGATTTGGATGCAGTTTTTCACCCATAAGAGTGTGGTGGGGGCATGGAAACCAATGACCATAAACAGGGCATGGTGATAAGTGAACAGGGAAGTGTCAGGTTTCTGCAAGGTGTGGGGGATAGGCATATTTAAGTACAAGGGCATAGTCTATGGATGCCAGTAAGTGTTCAGGTATGAAGGGGTTCCTTTATCCCTGTAGAGGAACTATATATATTTTGGGATAGGGAAGAAGGTCACTGGAGAGGTGGAAGTGGGATACTGGTGGAGCAAGCATCCTTATGGGTGAGGGGACAAAAGTACCACTTCTGGTGGCAGTTAGAAGACCTCTAAGAATGGGATTAGGAGTAAGAAGAAAAAGAAGAATGGAAAATAAAAATAGAGAATGAAGAAAGGCAGACTTGGTCCAGGAATGAGCAAGCTGTTGAGCGTTGAAGCAGTCGGGGAAGGAGAAAGGCCAGAAGGGCTGCAAAAATGGAAGTGGTCAAGTTGAAGTAAAAGAGTATGATGTTAATGAGGTGGGGATGGAATCTGTTTAGTGCTGGGGAATGGGTCAATTGATATGTGTTAGAATATTGTTGGGGCTTATTTGTTTTTTCAGCAAGAAGGCAAAGGATGTTGTGACTTTGCACCCACCTTGGACCTGAATAAAGCAACCTTAGAACAACAACCAAACTGCCTGTTGTGATTTTCCTCCCAAAAAACACTGATAGCCGCCTGGAGAGTCTGACCAATCAAAGCTTCCAGGAAGAAACAGAGGGGAAAGAACATGTTGTCTAACAGAGCGCCATGTGCAGACACATGCTCTGTGACCAGAGGCAAAGGTCAGGACTCAGGTGAGAGTAGCATACCTCTATGCCATTCTGGTGCCTAAACACTCAAGAAATAGGTGGAAGAACTAGGGAAAGGAGAGAACTATAAAGACAAAGGAGCAGGATGGTAAATAATACTGATAAAAGGGAAACTGGTGCAGAAAGGAACAGGGGCATGATACACCAGTGCTACAAGGGAACCAGGGACATATCTGCCTGTTACACCTTCATTTCATTTTCTGATTGCCTGTAAAGATAAAGTTCAGAAGGGAGACCCATATAAATTATCTAAAAGGGAATATAATATTCTCGAGACAAAACAGTTGTTCTTGGTTTGATTCACATACCGGAATATATAGCATTGAAAGTGAGTCAAGCCAACCAACTCCATGATAGACTCCTGGTGGAAAATCAATCAGAAAAGGTGGATTTATACTGTGACTAGTCAATGAAGGGTTTTCTGGGAAAATCTCCTACTATCAAAAAGCTTAAAGATAATTTTTGATTAATCGACTAAAAAGGTAATTCCATTACCACCTGACACCTACCTAGCCCTCCTAAAGTTAGGATATAAGCAAGCGAACAAGAACATCTGGTAATGCCTTCCCCTGTTCATTGGCAAACTATAAAAAGAGAGAGAATTGTTTTTTTCAGTTTAACTTTGGAAAAAATGCATTGAATATATTTATCTGTAAGCTACATAAACTTATCTGATCACACTTTTTTCCAGGGCTCTTTAACTCAGGCCCTGTGCTCTTGTTACAAAATATATTTTAATAATAAAAAAACAGGACTGGTCTTCATAATGCAACTATCAGGGCCACGGCACTGGGTAAAGCCAATTACTGTGTTTTCTCCATTTCAAGCAAACATTTTTTCTAATTATAAACTGTTCCTTGGATTAAAACCAGAGGGGGCACCACAAGAGATTTTCCCCCAGGCCCAAACAAAACCCTTCTGCCAAGCCTTTTTACTTTTGATGACTAATCATAGCCCACAGAAAAGGGAAATTTCCAGGTGAAATATTTAAGTTGATTCAGGTCAGATATCTTAAAGGATATGCAGCACAGCATAAACTGAATGAGGCAGTGAACAGGAAATAGGGAAGGCTAAAATAGGCTCATGCTTTTGGGATGAAATCACAGACAGGCCATAGACTGTAGGACTCCTTTGCACAGGAGGGAAGATTAGACAAACGAGTATTAGCACTAGCATCCTGAAAAGCACAAAAGCCTCACAGCGTTGTCAAAGTAGGTAGATGACAAAGAAATGTTGATGCTCAAAAAATGATAACTGAAATAGAGATAATTTTTACCAAGTTAGTCTTGAGAGGTTTTACGATTAAAAGAAGATTTCACCACAGAGCAAGTGTAGGGAGAAATTTAGGTCCAGTGACCAGGAAAAACGTAACAGCTAGAGAAAAGACTGAAGAAGAATTCATGTGAAAAAATGGGATTCACACGAATGTCAGAGGCATGTTGTTAAGACCCCCCAACCTGTCATGCCATAACTTCAAAAGGTGCCCAAAAAGTAACCAGGATGCAGATAAAGATGAATCCTCAGTGAAGACAGCGTCGTCCAGGCTGGAGGAAGATCTGTCAAATCGTGTTGCACCTTTTACAGAGCGGATGTCGAGAACAGGAATCCAAGATTTCTGCCGTTTAGGCAGACAGTGAAGTTGCTGCTCTAGTGTTGCCTTAGCCCAGTTGCTAGGATACTCGTGCAAAGCCTGAGCGATTCGCACTTCAACTGCGCATTGACAGGAGTCAGGTGCCTGTACCGTGATTAAGAAAGAAAACTCAAGTATCGCAGTGAACGAAAACCTAAGAAGCTAATTCTGAAAACAAACTTATTTGAAGGTTTTGTGAAAATTCTGTGGTAAGGAAGAAATACAACAATTCAAAGAGCTTTTAGAGAAAATATATAAAAAAGAAATATTAATGACTCACATTATATAGCATGCTTGACATAACCAACTAAACCAAGAAAAGCTATACAGACAATATCTACTATTATTTCCCTTACGAGGAAACAAATAAGAGGCAGTGAACTAAGAGGTTATTTCTCATTGCCTGAATTCGAGATAATAATTAACTATATATATCCTAAAAATAGTTTACCGCACTCCAGAAATCCTTCAGGCAAGTTTTATTTAGAAAACAGGAACCACCAACACGTTTCAACTCCACCTGAGTCTTGCTCACGGTTAGTGAGTCTCTTTTCTCTTTTTCCTTTAAATAGTATGATTTAATCTATCCCATACTAGTGCATTCTGGGTATGGTAGTCTAATCCAACAACATCATACAAAAATTAAGAGAATTCACAAAAATTACTTTAAAATACTAGGATAATCCTAATTACCATACTAAACAGTGCTCAATTAACTAGCAGATATATTATCTCTGCATTTTAGCATACTCATTATAATTCTTAAGAACTAAATTTCAACCTTATAATCTTTTCACATAAACTCAATTCAGAGGAAGGAAGGAAGGATTACTTTAAATCCATTCACAAAGTTGTTAATTACATTATAAATAGAATTATTTTCCATTTAGGACGCAATTAACACAATTGCTTTTATGCCAATATTAGCTCAGTGTTTACTTTACATACTCAAGAAAATTCCAAAATGCATGTTAAACCGCTTCTCACATCACTGTCGGCTAAGTGCCTTTATACTCCAAAGCAAGTGGTACATATAATTGCAGATGGAATATAACAATTCCTAATAATGATGATGACTTCCCAACTAGATATAGTCCATAGATATTAAATTACTGCAATGCATTCCTAGTTTGATAATTCATCAATTTCAATATTTATAATAACCATTTCTCATGCACATTAACTAAGTGCCTCATGTCACTCATGTCTAATCCTATATACCAAATTACATGTTATGCTTCCCTTATCTTCCTCATTCAGATATCAACAATGTTCTTTAATAACCATTCTTTGAACCAATATGAAGCTTGCATTTATCTGTAGATAATAGAAATGGTGATGACACTTCAGTAGTAATCCAATTCAATATTTACACTAACCACGCAGTAGTCCTACACAAGATATCAATTCCAAATGTCCAAAATTCTCACTACCCTTTATAAGTGTACAAAAAGTTCTTCATCCACATTCAACCCGTACAGGATCTTTGTACAAAGTTGAATGATATATTTACTTTCAAGTTGTCTTAATAGTAATGTTCTGTTTCCGCCACGTTCATTGATATTTACGTACGGCAAACGAAAAAACAATATGCTTCTCCTATCTGTGGTATGACATTTGTTGTGATGTCTAGCAACTGCATAACTCCGATCCTGATGTTGAATTGCTCTAGTATGTTCCAATATTCTCTTCTTCAATGGACATATTGTGCTTCTCAGCAACTTTGTGAGTTTTGAAAGATATTCCGCCTTTCGATAGAATGGAAGCAAGGGTGGCAAAATGGGTTAAAAAAGCAGAAAATATTTTCTCAAGTTCTCAGTGTAATGATTCAGTTATGAGAACAAGCAGTGAACACAAAGATCCGAATGATATACAAGCTTTATTTTCCCAATTAGAAAAAGTCTACAGAAAGGAAATTACAAAAAGTTAGGAAATTATAACACTACAAAAATATGTAGAGATGGGAAGAGTACAAGAGGACTTTGTATATTTACATTACCCAATCATCCTGATATCAAACCTGAATTACTACTTGAATGGAGAGAAAATACTATGACTTGTTCTTGCAATATGATGTTAATTTTGATAAAGTACGCAAAAATAGATGTGGAGACAATAAAGAACTCAGTAAAGGAGATTGAGGATCAATTAACAACATTACAAAATAAAGATATGATAGCCAAACTAAGACAAAAATGGAAGAAAGATTCGATAAACATGAACTAGATGTAGAGGCACACAAACAAAGGAAATTTCATAGAGAGGAAAATTATTATAAGAATGGTACAATTCTTGCATTTGCCAAACGATTTGAGGTAATTAACAAAAAATACACAATGGATCTGAAAATAACTATTCCAACTACAACAGAAATTGTAAGTGAAACAGATGTTGTATTCAGTGAAAATGAAGATATTGGTGAATCAAGAATAAAAACAACATTATTAGAAGAGATGCAAATCATATATCAGGACCAACAATCATCAAAAGGCAGGGTCCAAGGAAGCAATCAGTGCAGAGGCCATCCAAGACCAAAATTCACACAGCGAAACATAGAAAAATCAAAAGAGGGAGAGGAAAGAAGAAATTATCCTTTACGCAACAGACAGAAGAAATAAATGTAAGAGATAATATTGAGGAAAATCTTGTGGTGAATTTATCGGATTATGAATTTTCAAAAGAGGAAAACAAAATGCCAAATAAAGGATTGTCTTTCTGTCCAGAGCATCATTTTGACAGAGTTGAAACAAAAATTGATATATATAAATTTATAAGGTAAATAAAATTAGCCAAACATTTTGCCAAACATTCCATCAAAAGCAATGTATTAATAAGTTCATATTCAGATACTGAACTCCTGACTGAACAACTACAAGATGTAAAAGTACGTTATGATTTAATGCACAATTTGGAAGATGAGGAAGACACTACAATGGAAGATGGAAGTTATGAATCAGTTGGGTATTTCAACTAATGACCAAACATATATCCACTTCAAATCCAAATCAAAATTCTGTCCTATCCTCAATCCAGGCAATAAAGTAGATTTGTTTTATGATGCTGTGATAGCAGAGCTGGAAACCATGCAATATCAGAAACAATCTCAAGGAAGAGAGAATATGACTCAGTTGGAAATAAAAGCTCTAAATCAATTAATGAGCAATGACAAAATTATCATAAAACCAGCTGATAAAGGTGGCAATGTGGTTATCTTAAATTCAAGGGATTATGATAAAGAAGCAATGAGTCAATGAAATGATACACAGAATTATCAAAAATTAGACACTAATCCTACACAAAAAATATTGAGTCAAGTTAACATCCAATTGAAGCATTGGCATCAGGAATGCCTGATTAATAAAGATGAATTGAAATTCTTGAGTCAAGACTTTCCGATTACACCAACTATATATTTCCTACCTAAAATTCACAAAACACTTAATAATCCCCCAGGAAGACCGATTATATCTGCTTGTGGATCAGTATATGACAAAATTTCCAAATATGTGGATTACTATCTCGCTCCATTGGTAGCTATGTTGAGCTCATACATAAAGGATACTAGAGATTTTCTAAGAGCTATTGCAGACATATCGTGGCAACCCAATTTTCTTTTAGTGACCATAGATGTGGAATCTATACGTCGTTTTGTCATGAAATAGGTCTTCATGCCTTGGAATATTTTCTGAAACAGAGGAATATAAAGGAAACAAGACATTCAATGACGTTGATAGAGATGGTAAAAATGTGTCTCCAGAATAATGTCTTCCTATTCAATCGTCAAGTGTATAAGCAAAGACAAGGTACAGCCATGGGAATTTCACTATCTTTCAGTTATGCAAATCTCACGATGGGATGGTGGGAACGAGAGGTGGCATGGCAAGATCAATATCATGAACACTTGGATAAGCTCGTCCTGTGGCTATGCTACATTGACAATCTCTTTATAATATGGAATGGATCCAAGGAAGAATTTTCATCATATTTCCAAATATTAAATCAAAACATCCATGGTCTCCAATTTACCTTTGATACTAGTCCAACACAGATACATTTTCTTGGACATTAAGTTCTATGAGGACAATAATCAATTGCATACAACTATGTATAGGAAGGAAACATTTTACATGGGACAAGCTTTCATCCCAAGCCATTACTAAGGAGTATTCCTTTTGGTGAATTCTTAAGAACTAGAAGAAACTGTTTGAGTGATGAAGAAATGGAAATACAGTTTAGAGATGTAAAGCAAAGATTTCTCAGGAGAGGATATTCAAAGGTAAATGTTGAAAGCCAAAAATAGAACTCGTCAGCAAACTTTGGTTGATAATAAAGTCAAGATTTCTCAAAAACAAGAAGAAACTGAAGGACCATGTCTGATCCTAACATACAGCAAAGAAAGCAAAACAAACAAGAACATCTTCAGAAGATATTGGAAGATCCTAAGGAGTGATCAGGATCTCAAGCAAATAGTAGGAGCAGGGCCACAAGTAACATATAGACGGTCGAGATCCTTAAAAGGCATGCTGGTCAGAAGCCATATTGGTGAATGATGATGCCAATGCCAACTGCAAGATAGCCCTGCGCCTTCTTGTGTATCAGCCGTTACTCAGTATGCTTTTTACACTGTGAATCTTCATCAATGTAAGTACAACAGAAGTACATTTACATTGCAGTAAGTTGGTATTATTCAAACCCAAACAAACACACACACACAAACACATAGATATAAACATGACTGAGTACAGCTCTCACAGCAACCCTCCATCAGACCTTCTTGGCAGTGGTTTGCATTTGGATGTAAGAGCCTTTTTAATGCACACATGTCTTCACAACATCCATGGAAGAAACACACAGTCTCAGGCATAAGCTGCACCACAAATACTCTATGTCCAGGGTATGGCAAGCAAAAACCTAGTGCATCTCGGCATAGCGCTTTGGTGATGGGTTACAGGATAAACACAAATGAAGGAATATAAATTGCCCAAAAATGTGATCAAAACAATTGACAGACCACATGGAAATACTTCCAACTTAGACTGGCTCAGCCATCTTGAACCATGTTTTTAACAATTGTAATGACCCTTGGATATTGTTAATACATGCACTGTCAGAAATACTTCAACATAAAAATGACACACACTGGAAACCAATTTCCTATGTGAAAATGCATCTCATAACTGAATTCTAAAACCAATACACCAGATATAAATTGAAACTTAAAAATTACATAATGATGGCAATAGGGATTCCGATACACAATGTATCTCCTCTAATGTATCCAGACCTATAGGTTACTAAGTTCTATAGACAGGCACCTGTGCCATATGATGTGTTACAAATCGGTGACTCAATAAAAACTATCAGATATATACTGATTGCTTTAAGCAATACTGCCTAAGTAGGCTAATAGACTGAACCACATTGTCTTCTAATGATAATTAACATTGTCACAAAAATTAACAAAAGCAAATCATATGGTCTTACATGTACATCAAATATGTATCTTATAATAAAGATGCCAAAAACATTCCAAATATCAATATTATATCCCAAGTGGGCAAAAAAGTCAGAAGTAGTAAAAATCTTAGCTTTCCTAGGTCACCACATAAGTAGGTCAACTATGTTTCACGTAGACACGTCTGACAAAATATTAGTGCTTAAAACATTAAAACCATGAAAAAACTCCTATTAAGAAAAATACAGAACTGGACATGTAGAATAAAGATAGACAATCATCTCTCAAACAAAGTTCATCCTAGATGTAAATATAACTCAGCATTACAAATTAATCCTCTGGGTATTTTCATGTCTAATTCTATGACGTATCTGGAGTTCAGCCTCCTCAGATTTAAAATCCTGTTATTGTTAGGAATCCTAATGATGGCAAATACACCTAACAAGCTGGTATTACCACCATCAAACTCATAAAAAAATCTCCCAACCAGATAGTGGCCATACTTGTGATAGATGGCCTTCATAAGCTCCAACATACCCTTTTTCATAGAACATAAAGTACTCACTGTGTACCATTTGTTACAAGGATAGACAAAATCAGAATTACATGTTAAATACTTGGCAACAGAATAACGTTCTTTGGACCAGGGAGTTATGCAGGACTGAACACTACTGTTTATTTTTTTTTTACAGATTATACATCTATTGCCTCTGTAAAGTCCTGTGTTTGTGTTGAAAAAAAGTCTTTATTAGACTGGTTAGTGATCACATTTTTACCTAGTTTGTCTCTTAACCACTTGAGTGCTACAGACGGCCGGGGGTCGAACGTCGCTGTGGTTGGTGTGTGCTTCGGAGAGCCCACGGCTGTCCTAGCACCCACCCACAGGGGAAGAACTGGCGCTCCCACCTGGGACACCCCCCTCACCATGGATGGCAGTGGAAGCACTTCTGCTCCCACCCCGACCCGGCGATCTGATGATATCAGCACGCACCCTGATGTCATCAGAGCAGGTCAGCAGTGCAGGAAGCCCTGTGCATCCGGCGCTGGGAGGAGAAAAAGATGAGTTTTATCTCCTGAGGGGAAGGGGGGATTCAAAGAGGCACCGCCAGGAAAGGAAGAAGTTTTTTGTTTCCCTCGGTGTCTCTTTGAAATGGATTCCTGCTGCACGATCACACATGGGGCCGCAATCGTGCAGCAGGAATACCACTGCACCACCAAGGATTTTTGTTTATGTGTGTGTGTTTCTATGTGTGGGTAGCGGTCTCTTGGGTAAGGGTCACTCCTGTTCATGGGGCACATATTTTGGCCTTTTCTGCCCCACTTGGGGGCATATCAGACATTTTCTTTAGGCTGATCTGCCCCTAACGAAAGGCAGAAACCACTAGGCCACCAGAGAGTAGTACATTTTGGCCATTTGTGGCGAGCGACCCCTTGGGCAAGGGTCGCTCCCTTGAGGGGGCATACATTTCGGCCATTCTGCCACCCCGTGGTGGCAGATCGGTCACTTTTTTTTTAGGCCCATCAGGCCCCAAGGGGGGCAGAAACCACTAGACACCAGAGATAATAAATTTTGGGGAGTGGCCCTTTGGGCAAGAGTTGCTCCATTTACGGGGCACATATTTTGCCCGTTTCTGCCCCTCTTGGGGGCAGATTAGCCTCTTTGGTATAAGCCCATATAAACCTAAGGGGGCAGAAACCACTAGACATCGGGGATTTAAATTTTTTGCAATTTTGGGGAGCGGCCCCTTGGGCAAGGGTCGCTCTCTTTAAGGGGGCACATATTTTGGATGTTTCGGCCTACCTTTTGGGCAGATCAGACTCTTGTTTAGGCTCATCTGCATGCAAGGGGGGGGGGTAGAAACCACTAGACACCAGGGATTTAAAGTTTTGACAATTTTGGGGAGTGGCCCATTGGGCAAGCGTCGTTCCCATTAGGGGCCTCATATTTTGTTCATCTCTGCCCTCCCTGGGGGGCAGATGGGCTAATTTGTTTAGGCCCACCTGTCTCCAAGGGGGGTAGAAACCACTAGACACCAGGGATGTTTTATTCACTATGTTCCTGCTGTTGTTATGGGGAGCGGCCCGTTGAAGCAAGGGTATTTTTAGGCCCATCTGCTCCCCAACTTGGTAGTGTGGACTAGCGCATTATTTGCATTTGTGATCATAATGTTTATTTCTCCTTTCTATTTTAGTGCAAATATTTTGATTCCTTTTCTGCGACTCTTGGTTGCGGTTACAGCAGTGGTAGATCTGCAGTTTGCATAGTTTCTTGTGTTTGGTAAAAAACTTTTTTATACTGTTTTCTTCAATGAGTATCATTGCCATGCATTGATGAGTTTTTTTGTAAGTGGTGTAATAATAGCATATTTAGCTTATGTTTTATTGTGTGTGAAATTCTCCTTGGGTTTGTGCACTGTGTGTATTGTGTTGTCTTATGTGTAATTTTATTTTATTTTTCCTTCTTTGTGGGATTTCGTGGGTGCTTGCTGTGTCTGTGCAGAGTAGGTGCTGGTGAGTCTAGCTGTCTCTGGCAAGTGAGTGGCATTGTTTTTGAATATATAGGTCTTCGTGATAAAGCCACATTTTGTTTATTACTTATTTTACACAATGTTCGTTGTTGTTGACATGTTTGTCTAGTTACTTTTTAGGAAGGATCATGGCTAGCCGCAGGATGACCGCTCAGCAGGTTCTTGTATGATTTTTGAATCTTCCTCTGACCATGATTATGAGACTTACTCTGCATCGGATGCAGAGGAGAAAGGTTAAGATTCTGGCAGTGAACTTTCTGTCCGAGAGGAATCATCTGATGATGAAGCCACTCTCATTGTGGATGAAGCAGGACACTGATATGCCGATAGTGCAGCAGCCTGGGGCTGAAAGGTTTCCCATTGGAAGATCTGAACTCTGGGTTGCCCCAAACATGGTGCAGCTGGCGTTGTCTGCCTTTAATGGTGTCGCACGGTGTAGAGTGAATACTGACAACTTTTTGCCTATACATTTCTTTGAGTTGTTTGTGGACGATGTGTTTTTGGGTGAGATTGTTGAGCAGACTAATTTGTAGGCTGAACAGTATTTGAGGGACAACAATGCCTGACTTGGGCCTCACTCTAGAGCTACCTGGTAGACTCCCACAAATCTGGAAGATTTGAAGAAGTTCTTGGGTTAAACTCTTTTGATGGGCTTGATAAGGAAGCCGTCACTGTCTTCATATTGGTCAACCAGTACCTTGATAGCAACAAGCGTATTTCCTGCAATCATGAGTGTTTGCTTCTGCATCGGATGCATTTTTTTGATAATGCTTTAGCGTTGCCACGCGATCACCCTGATTGTGACTGTCTTTTTAAGATTCGGCCTGTCCTTGATCACTTTGTAGGTCAATTTTCAGAGATCTACCTTGCAGAGGAAGAAACAGCTTCCTGTGGAAAAGAGCCTTTTTTGTTCTGTTCAAGGGCCATTTGGTTTTTAGGCAGTACATTATTAGCAAGAGGGTAGATTATGGAATTACGATATATATGCTGTCTGAGAGTAGTACAGGATATGTCTATAATTTCAGGGGCTACCCTGGCAGAGATTCCACTATTGACCCACCCGGTTCTCCGTCCATTTTTGGAGTTAGTGAGAAAATTGTGTGGGAACTTGGTAGACGACTGTTTAGCAAAGGTCACTATTTGTACCAAGATAACTTCTACACCAGTGTGCAATTGTTCAAAGTGGACAATGTTGCTTGTGGCACATACCGCTCTAACTGTGTAAAATACTTGAGAGGGGAAAGACCAGTGCCTTGCATAATGATGAACTGTTAGCTGTGAAATTTGCAAACAGGAGGGATGTCTACAGGCTAACTACCATCCTTGATGAAAGTACTTTGCCTGTGATTGTTTGGGGTCAGGTTGCTGAAGTGTGCAAACCTGTGTGCATTTTAGACCAGAAAAAGCACATGGGTGGAGTAGACAGATTAGATAAGAGGTTGGAACCTTACACTGCTGTTCATAAGGCTTACATTTGGTACAAGAAGTTGGCTATCTATCTCTTCCATTTTGCAACCTTTAATGCTTTGTTGTGTTCAAGGATTGTTCTCCAGAGTCAAAGATTACTTTTGTTCAGTTTCAGGAATCTGTGATAGGCAGCTTTGTTGTAGTGGAACAGACAAGTGTTACTAGAGTTGGAGTGGTGGAGGATGTGGCTGAATTGAAGGATCACCACTTTGCTGATCACATTCCTCCCACGCCCCAAAAACTACATAGGTTTCCTTAATGCCTATTTTTCACTCTTTATATTTTACCAAATGAATTGCTGTATACCCGATACACAACAAGAACTCATTGCAAGGCACAGGTGCAAGGTACAGCTCATTTATTGGCTCTGGGTACCTTGGGTTCTTGGTGAACCTACAAGCCCTATATATCCCTGCAACCAAAAGGGTCCACTCGACATAACAGTATATTGCTTCTAAAAATCTGCCATAGCTGGAAAAAGTTACAGATAAAAATGTAGACAGAAATGACACATGTTTTCAACTCAATTTCAATATTTGTTTATTTCAACTGTTACTTTCTGTGAAAATAAACCTTGAAGGACCTACACAAATGACCCCTTGCTAAATTCAGAATTGTATTTACTTTTCAGAAACGTATAGCTTTCTGGAATCTACCATTGGTTTTACACCCATTTCTGTCACCAACTGGAAGGAGGTTGAAAGGACAAAAAATAGGGCAAATGGGGTATGTCCCAGTAAAATGCCAAAACTGTGTTGAAAAATTTGGTTTCTGATTCTAGTCTGCCTGTTCCTGAAAGCTGGGAAGATGATGATTTTAGCAACCCAACCCCTTTGTTGATGCCATTTGCAAGACAAAAAAACAGATGCTTTCTTCTGCAGCACTTTTTCCTATTTTTCCTAAGCAACCCAAATTTTATCTGTATTTTGGCGAATTTCTCGGTCCCCACCATGGAAATCCACAAACCCTGGGTACCTTAAGAATCCCCAGGATGTTGGTAAAAAAGATGTGGCATGGATAGCTTATTTGGACAAAAAGTTATGGGGTCCCTAAGTGCGAAATACTCCAAATATCCAGAAAAAGGCTTAGCACAGAAGGCGGAAAAGACTTAGCAGTGAAGGGGTTAAAGACCAACTCCTTCTGAAAGTGACTAGAGGGTAATAACAAATGAATTCAAACTAATTTCGTTATGAGTATTTGCCAACGTTTGTTCAAAATATTTCTCATATCATTTGTCCAGTTATTGTGGTATGGTATTGTGGTGTGGTATGTGGTTACAAATCTAATCTTGTTAGCAAGCCCCTTCTAAGAATTTCTGGTAGTAGCAAGAAGATATTTTCTCTCAATTTTATTGACCTGCTACACAACAACTTCTAAGGACTTCTTAAAATATTGTCTTCCCTGAATCTACTTAACATGAAGTTTTGTTCTCTTTCTAATAACCAAAGTTTATTTGTTTTAACATTTGGCAGTAGCATCCATTATCATTCAAGGAAATTTATAACAGCACGTGCTAATTCATAACATCAATGTCTACAAACAATAGCAGCAATATATTGGCAGTCCATGGTATGCCCACCATACACTCCATATCTTATTGGGTTTTTGAGGGCAGCCCCTTGCTTCATAAATCGGCCTCTCCTGGCAAGCACACCAGGGGGAGTACACTCCCCTTCTCTACCCCGCCACCGAGGAGGACTCTGGCTGCTTCCAGAGCGGGCAATGTCCTGTTTAGCCACCAATGAAGCCACGCCTGAGAAGGTTCTTTCAGCCCTTAGTTACCACGCTTCCTCCAGGAGGGCCATTTGAAGTTCAAGATCATGAGGACAGTCCAGCACCCCTGAAATATGCTGCCTCACTCCTCCCCAAAACCTCAACAAAGCCGGACAAGACTATACCATAGGGAAAAAAATCTGCAGAGGGGAAGGTACATCTCGCGCCCGCTGCCTGGGCAGTAGGGCCAATCCTCTGTTATGTTTGGGGGGGAGAGTGGGTGGCAGATATGCTGTATGAAGAACGTTTACCTGAACCATCTGATTTTGTGAGGATACTGCCAGTTCTCTTGTGACCAAGCAAGTCTCCCTCCAGTCATCATCATGCAACTTACCCACCCAGCTCTTCCATCTGTGTCTCAATGGGGGAAAGCGATCAAGGGCATTAATTAACAAGGAGTGATAAATTGTGGAGATCACTCCTTTTCCTAGTCTTCCCAGCAGCAATTTAGCATGTAACAGATTGTATTCAGGGATCTGGGCATCTACTGAGATATAGAAAAGGAGGGCATGAAGGAGCTGAAGGAAGCAAAAGAATTGCATGTGGGAGAGCCCATACTGTTTCCGTAGTTTCTGAAAGGATATCAGTGTCCCCCGGTGAACATTTTTTAGGTAAGTAATCCCTATTCTATCCAGTGGGTGAACCCCTGAAGACTCAACACCTGTCGAAGCCTCGTACCCTGCCACAGTGGCTTCATTCCAGTAAGGCGACGATCCCAGTGGATGATCCCAGTAAGCAAAATCACCCGGCCACAGGAGGGAATCTCAGAGGATACCGGGCTCCTATAAAAGCTTATTTAAAAGACCATCAAGGCCCATGAGATGCAGCTTAAGATGGTATCTGGAGTTGCCCCAACCCCCGTGAACCACTCATTAATCTGGACCAGGTGTGCAGCAAGGTAGTATCCATACATATCAGGTATGCCAAGGTCCCCATCATGTGGGGATTTCCTTGCTGAAGAGAAGCCCACTCACTGTCATCCTCCGCCCAAAAGAAGGTTGTCATCTTCGAGGTAATGGAGTGAAACCACGTCCGAGGGATCGGACAGGGAAGTTTGCTATAATGTACAGATAGTGAGGGAAGTACATCATTTCAAAAAGGACAATGCGCCCCAGGGCTTTAAGTGGCAAGTGACTTCACTTCTGAAAATCCCTGCCCAAGGTTGACATGAGGGCCCGCAGGTTGAGGGACCATGTCAGGTCTGGGAAACAAGAGACGTGGATACCAAGATAATTAAAGGAAAGGCATTGCATTGGTATCGCAGGGCACCATGTATGACCAGCAGCATCTCTGGCAACTGGCACCAGTAGCAATTTAGACATATTAATCCGCAGACTGGAGGCCTCCTCCTACAGACAAAGGATTTCAAGGCACCTCGGGCCCATCGACTGAAGTTCGCTGAGGAAGAACAAAACATCGTCCACATATATGGCAATGTGGGCCTTGATGCCTCCCTCCCGTCGCCATCCTCAAACTTGTGCATCACATCTAAACAGGCACGCCAGGGGCTCAATTTCAAGGGCAAGCAACAACGGGTAAAACAAGCACTCTTAGCTGGGTGTCTCCGCGAATTGGGAAGGACCGAGAAAGGACACCATTTACCCAGACCCGAGCAGTAAGGGCATTATATAGAAGACCCATGAGCTTGCGAATGGGGCCAAAAGCTGGCTTGATGCAGTACTACCTATAGAAACGCCCATGAAACTGTGCCAAAAGCCTTCTGAAAGTCAATAAGAAGGAGGGCCAAAGCACCCACCGCCAAACAGATCGACTGGAAGTGGGCCAGTTACATCCCCCGTACGCAGTGGCAGGTACTCCTGTCAGGCATGAATCCACGTTGGTCCAGGTGGATTAGGTGATGTAGTACCTGACCCAACCTAGTCGCAAGGACCTTTTGGTGAATATCTTGGTATCAACATTAATGAGGGAAGTAGGTCTCTAGGAAGGGCCATGGTCCATATATCGACTCTCCTCTGGAATAACCTTGATCATAGCGTTATCGAAGTCAGGAGTAAAGAATCCCTTCTTTGATGCTTCAGTGTATAGGGCCAAGAGGTGGGGTATCGGAGGGATGCGATAGCACTTAATGAGCTCAAAGGAGAACCCGTCAAGGCCAGAGGGCCTTGCCCGACTGGAGTTCTCAGGGAGCTAGGCATGTCTCCTCCGCTGTTAAAGGCTGATCGTGTTCCTGAGCCAGGGAGGCAGGGATGGAAGGCAAGGGGATATCCCGAATCAAAGGGGACTCGACCTTCCTGCAGCTCAGGGAGGTCCGCATAGGGGCTCTGATCTCAGGCAGGCCCTCACATAGGGCCCTGGAAGTGTCTCTAACAGCCAGCACTATCCTATTCGAGACATCCTGGGTCACTAGCCAATAAAGTAGCTTGCTCGATTTGTCTCCATATTCATAAATTCGCTGGATTGATGGTGTCCAGCACTGATTTGAGCTCCTCCAGGGATACCTGGTGCAGTTCAGATCTTGCCAATGCTAGCTGTAGCGCATCATTCCCCGAGTCTCAACCACAAGTCCGCACCTCCAAGGCAACTGTCCAAGCTTCCAATGCTGTCACCTGCTCCAGCCTGCCTAAGTCCTTCTTCTGCACATATTCCTTCAGAAGTCTCCTTAAAGTAAGCTTGCTCCCCACCCTCAGGGTGCCAGACGACGACACCGAGGCACAATTGATTTTAAAGAAGGCCTGCAGGTCTACAAAAAATCAGCACATTCCTGATCCATCAGGTACCATGCACTAAAATACCAAATCAGATGAAGGGAACTTGGCTGAGTTACTCATGATCAGAGATGCCACATGGCAAGATCTGGAGCAATCGTAGCAATAGTAAATCGCATGAAGGAAGCCAGAGCAAATCTATTCTGGACTCTGGTTTACGACCCGTAGATGCGAGTGTATATGAGCGCAGTGAAGGGCTCCACAAACTTCACACGCTGCATACACCTATTGAATCCACCCAAGAAGTCATCTGGATGGAACAGGCTACTCAACCCGGGCTGGGAGTGCAGGACACATCTTGTGTAGGGCCACAAACTGCATTAAAGTCTCCAACTATCAGAGTTGTCCCTGTGGGAAGAGCCCCCACTAAAGAGTTCAGCAACTGTAAGGTCGAATATAACAGGTGTTGGGGGACATAAGACAAGACAAAATTATATTGCTTGGCCTCCAGATGACCCTCAATCCCTACATATCTCCCCTGTGGGTCAATGTGATACACGGATGATATCCGTCATGTTTGTGACAGAGTAACCTGTCCGCCAAACTCTAACTCAGGCCCTAAATCTGGCCTATACCATTTGATATAGCGCAATACCGCCAACCTTTTGATGCGTTCCACAAGACCTTTGACATTCCTAGAGAGGACTTTAACCATCTGGATATAACAAGAGACAGATAGGCTCGCTCTGGACCCCATAGGCTTAAGGTTAGGGGGAAAAGCAATACGATGGAGCCTAATACGTAGACAAGGATATGTTTTGAATGATGCTGTTCATGGGTACCTAAAAAAAACTAATCTGTATCAAGTCCCAAAAACTTAACAGTAATCTTCCGCCAACTACCCCGCCCCATACTTCCAACACTGAAGCATCTACTGCCCAAGAAAGAAACCTAACTCAAATAACCAGGGGAGCAATCTGATTGAGGGTCTCAGAAGCCCTTAAGAAGGATGTGAGTGCCTGGCACCAAAATGAATAGACCCACACATGTGCATGTAGGAAATCAGGGAGAAATCTTTGTCCCCCACCCCACTCAACAACAGAACAGTAGGAGATTCAACACATCTTTCAAGCAGCGCACCCAGCAAAGGGTTCACTGTATTGTGTTCTGTGCAGTACAAGATGTAGCACCCAACCATGCTCATGTCGAGTAAGCCTCACCCTTCAGAATCTGAAAGAGGGCTAGGGTGTCTGAGAGGGATGCCTTATGATCTACGGCACTCAGGGCACCCTCCAGAGGAGACAGGGTCAGCGATCCTTGTTGACCACGCTGGCTCGGGTGGCCTTTCCGGGAATGGATTTTCTTCTTGTGGGTCACTCAAGGGGGCTACCGGGGCTGCCCCGCCACCGCCAATTCCATCAGTCCCACTGACTCTGTCAGGTGTAGGAGCCACTGACCCATTATCCATTACCCACTCCCAGGCCTGCTCAGGGGTGTCAAAAAAGTACACTGATGAAATGAATATCACTTTGAATCCGCCTGGAAAAAGAAGCATGTACTAGATCTTGTGCGCCCATAGTTTCTGCTTCACCTCCTCAAATGAGCGGAGTCGCTCCTGAACTGCTTGAAT
The DNA here is from genome assembly GCF_031143425.1 of Pleurodeles waltl. Taxonomy (NCBI): domain Eukaryota; kingdom Metazoa; phylum Chordata; class Amphibia; order Caudata; family Salamandridae; genus Pleurodeles; species Pleurodeles waltl. The sequence continues at coordinate 1,177,190,740 of NC_090444.1, forward strand.
TTAGTCCAGGAAGATCAAGATTCGCAGAAGCCCAATGAAGAATCTGCAAGAGTTCAGATGGGGGTCCACCTGGGGAGTCACATGTCCGCTGGCTAACTTGCCCCAAGGCAGCACAAGCAGCCACAGATGACAGGATCGAGACCCACCTAAGTGGATCTCTAATACCATGGGGGAGAGTGGTTTAGGGCAAAAGCTGGTCAGGCAATGGGTTGGCGGTCCTCCACCCCCAGGCCGTGATCCCCTTACTATTTGGTGAGACGCCAAAGCTGTCAGTAGACACTAGATGAAGGAGCCTCCACGTTTATCCATCACAATGACTCCTCCCTGTGGCACCAGCACTGGGACCACCACCAGAGCAGTGGAGGGCTCCTTTAAGGGCCCGGAAAGTAGGCAGTTAAGGCATTACAAGTCAACCAAGGCATCACACAGCATGCACCATCCAACATCGTCAAGGTCCATACTCAGCAGTCTGAGGGGGTTGCTGGGGGAGAAAAGGGCCCACCAGTGCACACAGCACCACACTTCACAGCCCCGGGAACATTGGGCTGTCACAGTGCAGGGCTCAAAGCCACCAGGGGCTCCAGAACAAATTCCCCGTGGTCGACCCCAGGTGGCCACCTCAAGGATATGGCGCCACTAGGCTGTGGTCTGCAACAGCATGACTGTGAGGCGTGGAAGCACCGCCGCCAAGTCCAGGCCATGTGCAGTCTGATTTACAGGAAAGGGGGGTGTGTGCCCCCACAAAACACAGCAACCCCGGTGGTTCAAGCACAGGGCATGGGGTCTGCACAGAATGCCTTAGGATGCCGCTAGTGTGTCTCATATTGATTCTGCTGCAGCACGAATTCTGCTGCAGCATGAACTTAAAGGCAGGAGCAATGAGAATGCAACGTCCTCCGACTTCAGTCCCAAGCCGCCCCAGCCGCCCCAGCAGTGGGACGAGGGCAGCTGCTGTCCCCTACACGGCTCCCTGCGTCCCATCAGCAGCAGTACCAGGACAGCATGGGTGACTCCTACCTTCGCCGCTGGTCACCGCAAGCCCTCAAGTCTGCTACAGGAAGACCTCAGCCATGACCAGGGGGAACAGCACAAAGCTGCCCTAAGAAAGTGGGTGGCCGCCATCTTGCCTACAGTCATTAGTCCTCCATTACGAGGGCCCTGCATCCTCGCTGCAGCCTCCGGGGGAGCAAAACAATTGCCTCAAAGGTGCCTGGGGTATACTGATCGCGTGGAGAGGAGGGAAAATCGATGGCAGTGCTGTCAGGCAGGATTGGAAGGGATTATAGATGAGGGATGGCAGCGGATCTAAAGCTCAACTGCCATCTTGGGCTCCTTGGCCATGACCCTTTTTTGTTCTCCTTTAATGGATGAATCTGAACTACTGTTCCATCTTGCCCTATGTAGCTCCTGTAAAAGGAATACTTTACATAAGATTCATAGGATGACTGCTGTAAGCATTTACGTTCAAGTTAAGGTTCATAGCTGAGTGGTTGTGCGTACGATATGTGTCGGTTGTAATGTCTTGGGTGATTATTATTCCAGCAGTCTAGGAAGGTCGTGTATCGTCTTTTTCCTGTAGTTGATCGGCGAAGGAATCCCATATGTCAGCGCCCTTGATTACCACCCCTGTGTCGCGCAATGTATGCAGTACCTGTATTTCTACGTTGGCCCATCGCTGTAAGTCAGTTATCCAGTGGCGGGAGTCTGGGGCGCTAGGTGATTTCCACTGTGTGGCAATGAGTCGTTTGAGGATAACAAATGCAAGATCTGCCCATCTATGTTTTTGTTTATCTTTGCTACGTCGATGCCGGATGCCCAATAGGCAGGAATCAGGGGTGGGTGCTAGAGGGATTCCCAGCCATATCGCAGTTTGTTGTGTGATGTCTTGCCATACGCGGAGTAGTGGTGGGCAGTTCCAAGTCATATGTAAGAAATCAGCTTCCCTGTTGCCACATCTTGGGCAGTCAGAGCTGGCTTGAGGGTACATGCGGTGGATGCGTTGTGGAGTCAAGTATGTCTGATGTAGGTAGTTGAGTTGGGTATATCTGAAACGGGCATTGCGCAATACCTCGCATGTGGTTGTGAGAGCCATGGACCATGTTTGCGTTGTAAGGGGTGTGTGTAGGGCTTTTTCCCATTTATTCTTGGCTTGTAACTGTACCTCTTCTGGATTGGCCCGTAGTGTGTTGTGGATCCATGAAATTCGTGTTTGTATGCCGGTGTCTAAGAGCAATTCGTGTAGAATAGGTGATGACTTTGTTTCCCTGCTGCCGTGCCCCCAAGTGTTACGTATTAAAGATTGCAGTGCACCTTACATAATGAAACCGCCCTGTCCCAGAGTATACGTCGTCGCAAGTGCTTCATAGGAGATAAATTGTCCCGCTGCGAATAATTCTCCCACTATTTGGATACCTTTAGTGGCCCAATCATTAAGGCACGCACGGCCATGTAGTTTGTGTATACCTAGGATGGCGAGTAATGGGATCTTGGGCGAGTATGGTGGTTTTCCAGACCCCCTATTCACGTAGCACCGCCACCCACGGTCAGCCACTTTTATCAGAATATTACCGTGGCGTGGGAGGGCCACGCGTCCTATAAGCCATTCCAGTGTGTTTAAACTAGCCAGTTGTACGCCCACAGTTTGGCTTTCAGGATGAGTGGGATCTTGTAGCCAAATTAGGATCCAGTGCAACTGAGCTGCTGCGTAATAAAGTTCAAATTGTGGTACTCCCATCCCACCTCTGTCCAGTGGTAGACAGATCTTAGCCAAGGCCACATGACTGCGTCCAGTGCTCCATATCATATCTATCAATAGCTTATTCAGCTGTGCAAAAAAAGTGCTGGGGAGCCATATTGGTAAGGCAGTGAAAAAATATAGTAGCCGATCATTTTAATTAATGCCACTCTGCCCATAGGTGATAGTGGTAATGCACACCAGAAGGGCAACGATCCTTTTATTGATCTAATCGCCCGGTCTAAGTTGCCCTCTTAAGGTCAGATTCATCATGATATATGTGCACACCTAGGTATTTAAAAGTGCTATAAGTCCATTGTAAATTGTGCTCGGCGGGTATGTGGATCTGTGTGTCGGGTAATCGGCGCATGGGGAATAGACATGATTTAGCCCAATTGACGCGTAAGCCGGATATGTCTCCGAAAGAATTCAATAGTTGCAGCAGGTTTGGTAGGGATTCGGAGTAGTTGCGTAGGTATATTAATGCATCGTCTGCGTATAAGGAGACGATGCGGTGTTCCATGCCGTACGGTATGCCCCATCTGGTGGCTTCATTACGCAATTTAGCCACGAGGGGTTCGATGGCTAGTGCGAACAGGAGTGGTGATAGGGGGCATCCCTGGTGTGTGCCTCTACCAATCTCGAATTTTTCTGAGGTGATGGTACCTGTTTTAACTCGTGCTATGGGGTCTGAGTATAGGATAGATATCCAACGTGTGAACGCTTTGCCAAATCCCATTAACTGCAGAGTGGCCATGAGGTATGGCCAACCCAGTGTGTTGAAAGCTTTTTCGACATCTAGTGAGACCGCCACTCTGGAGTAATCTGCGTCAGGGGTTTCAGCTATCAAACGCCATATGTTCCTGATGTTAATGGAAGTGCTGCGTCCAGGTATGAATCCGGATTGATCTGGGTGTATCAGGGAGGAGATTATTGGGAGAAACCGGTTCGACAGTACCTTGTCCAATATTTTACAGTCCGTGTTTAGTAGTGACAGGGGTCGGTAAGAGCGTACGTCTAGTGGGTCACGACCCTTTTTATGGAGGACTACAATTGTTGCTTCACGTTGTGAATCTGAGGGACGACCTGTTTCATATGCCTCCTGTAACATAGTCAGATACGGAGTGAGCGTTTGTGATGAGAAAGTCTTGTAGTACTCGATCGGTAGTCCGTCTCCCCCTGGAGCCTTATTGTGGGCTAGTTGTTGCAATGCTTGCTTTATTTTGTCACTTTCTATGGGTTTGTCTAGCTCTAGTGCTTGTGCTGTCGTTAGGTGATTTACATGGGAGGTCCTGAAAAAGTATTTTAACTGTGTTGCGAGTGGGGGAGGTTCTGCCTGATATAACCTTGTGTAGTACTGCTTGAATGCGTCATTTATTTCTGATTGTGTATTCACAATCCCACCAGTAACTAGGCGAATGGCATTTATT